>NW_023425522.1:8134559-8449567 GCF_014108245.1 Pipistrellus kuhlii | reverse complement strand
AGAGAGAGAGAGAGGGAGAGGAGAGAGGGAGAGAGAGAAAGAGAGAGAAGAGAGGAGAGCGAGAGAGAGAGAGGAGAGAGAGAGGGAGAGAGGAGAGGGGGGGGAGGAGAGAGAGAGGGAGAGAGAGAGGGAGAGAGAGAGAGAGGGAGGGAGGAGGAGGGAGGGAGGGAGGGAGGGAGAGAGAGAGGGACTTATTTTAAGGAACTGGCTCGCATCCTTGCAGAATCTTGGCTGGTCCAAATCCCCAGGGCAGGCCTGCGGGCTGCAGACTCGGGAAGAGCTGCAGTTCGTCCGAAGACAGTCTGCCGGCAGGATTCCTTTTTGCTTGGGAGGTCATTCCTTCTGTTCAGGCCTCCACCTGATTGGTGAACACACCCACATTATGGAGGGTATCTGCTTCAAAGCAGAGTCTACTGATTTAAATGTTTGTCAGCTGATAATGGAAAATCTCCCATAAGCTGTTGGGGTGGCAGCATGTCAGGTTCTGGTTCAGCCCTCTATTAAATCATCCTTGGGTTTTTTTTTGTGTTTTCTTTTTTTTTTTAGAGAGAAGGGAGAGGGATAGAGAGCTAGAAACATCGATGAGAGAGAAACATCAATCAGCTGCCTTCGGCACACCCCTTACTGGGGATGTGCCCGAAACCTTTGACCGGAATCGAACCCGGGACCTTTCAGTTCACAGACCAATGCTCTATCCACTGAGCCAAACCGGTTTCAGCCATTCTTGATTTTTTAATGTCTTTCCCCCTCTTTATTTTATATTATTCCCCCCTTTATTTTAATTTTTTAAAAATATTTTTTACTGATTTTTTACAGAGAGGAAGAGATAGGGACAGAGAGCTAGAAACATCGATGAGAGAGAAACATCGATCAGCTGCCTTCTGCACACCCCTCACCGGAGATGTGCCCACAACCAGGGTACATGCCCCTGACCAGAATCAAACCTGGGACCCTTCAGTCCTCAGACAAACGCTCTATCCACTGAGCCAAACTGGTTTCGGCCCCCCTTTATTTTAGAGAGAGAAGAAGAGAGAGGGGGTGGGAGAAGGAGGGAGAGAGAGAGAAACATTGATGAGAAAGAGAAACATTGATGAGAGAAATATCGGTTCCTCCCATGTTTACTTAACCGGGGGTTAAACCTGCAACCTGAGTGTGTGCTCTGACCTGGAATCAAACCAACCAACGGAGCCACATGGCCAGGGCACTTGTACCTTTCATACAGACCGCCATTTGTAATTTATACATTTATACCCCAAATTGCTTTTTTTAGCCTGGATTGAGGCTTTTGTACATCAGCAAATTGTCTTACGGCAATCATAGAGAGGTGTTAATCTCTGTACACAATTGAAAAATGCATTACTTGTTGCTTTAAAAGTAGACAACAGCCCTGGCTGGTGTGGCTCAGTTGGTTGGGCCCCAAAGTTGCTGCCAGGTCATATGCCTGGATTTTGAGCTTGATCCCTGGTAGGGGGCATGAAGCAGGCAGCTGATCCATGCTCATATCGATGTTTCTCTCTCTCTCTCTCTCTCTCTCTCTCTCTCTCTCTCTCTCTCTCTCTCTCCCCCCCCCCCCCTCTCTCTCCCTCTCTCCCTCTCTCCTCTTTCTCTCCCCTCTCCCTTCCTCTCTCTCTCAAAATCTATTTAAAATATTTTAAAAAATAAAACAGAAGAGTACAACTGCCAGTTTTAACAAGAGTACAATTGAGCCCTGGCCGGTGTTGCTAAGTGGTTAGAGTGTCGGCCTGAGCCCCAAAGGGTTGCAGGTTCAATTCCGGGTCAAGGGGATGTACTTGGGTTTCAGGTCTGTTCCCTAGCCCTGATCAGCTCCTGCCTACATATGTGAATAAACCTTGCTCATCTATCTTTTGTCACATTAATTCACAGCCCCTCAGTACTGAATTTAAGAGGGTAGAGTGTAAGGTTTTTCTCTTCAACAGAAGCAATAATTTTAGAATCTTCAAGTTTGGGGTAGAATTTAGGGACTTCAGCTCCCTCTGGCGGAATTCTAGACTTAGGTAAGCCACTGCAGTAGAGAGTTTTCTATCAATGCTAATGATTTTCACAGTACGACCTTACTGGCTTGAAGCCCAGAATCACAAAGGAGACCTGAGGTTCCATGGAGCATTGGGGCCAGGTCTCAGTTCTAATCCTAGAGAAAGAGGGCACTGGTGGGAAACAGTTGCAGGCATGCCCCGTATTTCCAGGCCAAGGAAAATGCAGTATTAGATCTCCTTTTCCACATTTTCTTTTTCTTTTTAAAATATGTTTTATTGATTTTTTACAGAGAAGAAGGGAGAGGGAAAGAAAGTTAGAACCATCGATCAGCTGCCTGCTGCACACCACCTACTGGGGATGTGCCCGCAACCAATGTACATGCCCTTGACCGGAATCGAACCCGGGACCTTTCAGTCCGCAGGCCAATGCTCTATCCACTGAGCCAAACTGGTTTTGGCTCCTTTCCCACATTTTCGCTTGTGTATCCACTTTTGTTTTCTACTCACACTAGTGCACTGGGCCTGGAATTGAACCTGCAACCCAGTGACATGCCCTTGACTGGGAATCAAACCCACAACCTTCCAATGCACAGGACTATGCTCTAACCGACTGAGCCACACTAGCTGGGATGCTTCACACCTTTAACCTGTATTAGTTATTGGTTACATATAAGTTTATAGTATGAATATGAACATTTTTCAGGGTTGTCAAGCATTCTCAGACATCCCAAGTTCTGATGGCTGCAGAATATTACATCACATGTATGTGCCATAATTGTGCATAATCAATTCCCTAGTTTGGGCAGTAAGGTTTTGCTATAATACATTATTGTTGCATTGAACATCTTTGTACAGAAATCTTTGTGCTAAGATCCCATATGATTTCCTTATGGTGATTCCTTGGAAGTAGAACTAAAGTATGTTGGATGGTATACACATTTTAACTTCTCTCTCTCTTTTTTTTTTTTTTTTTTTGAAATGGAGGCAAGACAGGGTTCTGATCAAGCCTCATTTTAACTTCTCTTTCTATTGAGGTATAACTTTAAGAGCCTGTACCGTGACCTGGAATCAAAACATGATCTTCTGGTTCATAGGTCGACACTTAACCACTGAGCAACACCGGCTGGGCTGAGTATGCATTTTTATTATGGAAATAATATATCTATATACACAGAGTGGCCAGATTATTATGATCTCTGAATGCATAATAATCTGGCCACTCTAATATATATATTAGAGGCCCAGTGCATGAATTTGTGCATGGGTGGGGTCCGGCCAGCCTGGCCAGGGGGAGGGAATATGGGCGGTTGAACAGCCTGCCTGCTGGTTGATCTCCTGGTCAAAGGGGCAATTTGCATATTAGCCTTTTATTATATAGGATATATACCATTTATAAGAATAAACTCAAAATGTATTAAAGACTTAAGTGTAAGACTCACAATCTGCTCAATAGTGTTGGGAACATTGGACAGATACATGAAAAAAAAAAAATGAAACGCCTAAAAAAAAAAAAAAACATAGGCAGTGAACTCTTTGAATTTTCTCTTAGTAATATTTTTTCTAATATAAGGAAAATGAAAGAAAAATAAACAACTGAGACTACATCAAACTAGAAAGCTTTTGCACAAGAAAAAAAAAATCATCAACAAAATGAAAATACAACGGGAAAGTATGGCGGTTCCTCAAAAAATTGAAAATAGGTCCAGCTGGTGTGGCTCAGTGGTTGAGCGTTGACCTATGAACCAGGAAATCAGGGTTCAATTTCTGGTCAGGAAACATTCCCTGGGTTGCAGGCTCAGTCCCCAGTAGGAGGTGTGGGAAAGACAGCAGATCAATTATTCCCTCTCATCATTGAGTTTCTGTCTCTCTCTACCTCTCCCTTTCTCTCTGACATCAATAAAAAATATTTTTAAAAATTAAAAATAGAGTTACATTATGACCCAGCAATTCCACTACTAGGTATATATCCATAGAAATAAAAAACAGGGGGGGTGCCATATGTAGGGAGGGGTTTGGGATGGGAATGGAGGGATGAGGACAATTATGTGATACCATAATCAATAAATAAATTTAAAAATAAAAAACATTAATTCATAAATATGCATGCACTCCTATGTTCATTGCAGCATTACTTACAATAGTCAAGATATGGAAGTAACCCAAAGGCCCATCAATAGACAAGTGGGTAAAAAGCCATAATTATGTATGGTGCCAGGTGGGTACTTGAACTATTGTGTAAGTTATATAATTGTCTAACCACTATACTGTACACCTCAAACTAATATAAAATAATAGTGAACGTCAACTGTAATTGAAAAATAAAAAATAAACATAAAACTATTGAGCCTGTAGGCCATATTTATATCTTTTTAAAAGACATATCTTTTTTATTGATTTCAGAGAAGAAGGGAAAGGGAGAGATAGAAATATCAATGATGAGAGAGAATCATTGATTGGATGCCTCCTGCACGTCCCCTTCTGGGGGATCAAGCCCAAAAGCCAAACAGGTGCCCTGACCGGGAATCAAACCCTGACCTCCTGGTGCACAGGTCAGTGCTCAGCCACGGAGCCACACCTGCCAGGCCATATTTATATCTTTAGATATAAATGTCTATTCAGATCCTTCGCCCTTTTATAAATTGTGTTGTCTTTTTATTATTGAGTTGTACCATGAAAACATAAAAGAGGAAATTGCTAACTTACAAGCTGATTTCTTACTCATTTTCAAACCTGCTTTTGAACGAGGCCAGATTTTTTATTTTTTATTTTTAGAACTGCATTTTAGCATTCTAGTGAAGAGAACATAAGCAACTTTAAAAACAGAAATTTCCTCTGCTCTCCACTGGCTAAGACAGGGAAGGCAAATAAAGGCAACAGTTAGTAGTATCATTTGAAGAAATGGTCCTTAAAAGGTGTCCGTTCGTTCTTGACTTTTTAAACAAACCTTTGAACGGCTCAGAGCCCCAGTTCAGAGAGCCCAGGCAGAGACAGGGACCAGATGAATGGCAGGGAGAGTTGATCTTTGACTCAATTAGGTTGAATCAATCTTGTCACTGAGTTCCCAGGAAAATTCAATTACAGGTCAAGTGTCGGAAGCCCAGTAATTGTGGCCTAAGCAGCGGAAGTGACGGGTGATCGATAGCAGCCCGAGGATGAGTCTGACTTCAAAGCCCCTGCTCTGAAGCGGGAAAGAGGCAGCAGGGCCCCGAGAGGAATCACCGGGAGGCTTGCCCGAAGCCAAAGGGGCCCTGGGCATGGCACTGCCAGCCGTGCCTGTGTGTCCAGCCACTGGGCTGACTCTGGGGCAGAGGGGCTCCCGGGCGAGACCATCAGGCCCCGTGAGAGCCTCCAGCAGCAGGGTCTGTGGCCGAGTGCCGTAGCTGATGGCCAGAAACCACACTACCAGGCCATGGCCAGAGGCTGGGCTGCAAGAAATGGGCTCTGGGGGAGAGCAAAAGTCACCCTGTGGGACTAGAGACAACTCCTGAGGAAAGAGATCTCTTTAGGAATCCCTTTTCCTGCTGAAGTTCCCTCAGCAGCTTAACTACGAGATTCATGGTGATAGTTGCTCCCTCTAGTGGTGACATAAATAGTGCAAGAGGAGCTTTGGAACATTCCACCCAGAAGCTCTAGATGAATTCCACTCTCTGAAACAAACAAAAAACCCACCACCACAGCCCTGCCTGGGTGGTTCAGCTGGCTGGACATCATCCCGCACACCAAAAAGGTTGGGGGTTTGATTCCTCGTCAGAGCCCATACCTAGGTTTCAGGTTCTTTCCCTGGTTAGGGCCCATATGATAGGCAACCAATTGATATTCTCTCTCTCTCTCTCTCTCTCTCTTTCTTCTTCTTCTTCTTCTTCTTCTTCTTCTTCTTCTTCTTCTTCTTCTTCTTCTTCTTCTTCTTCACTGAAATCAATAAACATATCATATCCTTGGGTGAGGATTAAAAAATAACAAACACCACAACAAAATCCCCAAACAGTTGTGTGGAAAAAAAATTTCAAAATATGTTGCACTACAGTTTTTCAAGATGTTACCATTGGGGGAAGTTGGGTAAAGGGCACATAAGATGACTGTGTATCAAGTTTTACTCAAAAAGTTCAATTAAATTGTACATAAGTCAAGATACATACAATAATCTGGGATAAATATGTGCTAACTCTAATACACAAAGAGCTTCTAGAAACTGAGATGAAAAAGACCACCTCTCCAATAGAAAAAAAAAAATGAGCAAAGAATATGAAGAAGTAGTTCACAAAAAGGAGATATCGGCCAAAACCGGTTTGGCTCAGTGGATAGAGTGTCAGCCTGTGGACTGAAAGGTCCTGGGTTCAATTCCGGTCAAGGGCATGCACCTTGGTTGCGGGCACAGCCCCAGTAAGGGGTGTGCAAGAGGCAGCTGATCGATGATTCACTCTCATTGATGTTTCTAACTCTCTATCCCTCTCTCTTCCTCTCTGTAAAAAAAAAAAGGAGATATTGTATAAGTCTTTAAACACATGAAAAGAAGGTCAAACTTCCTCATAAGATAAACCTATAATGAGACACCATTTTTTCCCTACCTCACAGATTGGCAAAAATCCTCATATACAAAAGGTGGACAATATACGGTTGGCCAGGGTTAACAATCTGAGTTACAGCTGCTGGCCTCACAGCCACTACCAACAGTAAAACTATGCTGAGACAACCTAGCAAAGAAAGTTAGACTGATTTATAAGACAACCAGAGGCCCGACGCACAAAATTCGTGCAAGAGGAGGCCTTCCGCCGAAGCCGGTGTGGCTCAGTGGATAGAGCGTCGGTCTGCGGACTGAAAGGTCCCAGGTTCGATTCCCGTCAGGGGCATGTACCTTGGTTGCGGGCACATCCCCGGTGCGGGGTGTGCAGGAGGCAGCTGGTCGATGTGTATCTCTCACCGATGTTTCTAGCTCTCTGTGCCTTTCCCTTCCTCTCGGTGAAAAATCAATAAAATATATTTAAAAAATAAAAGAAAAAGAGCAGGCCTTCCTTCCCCCCAACTGCCGGCACCGGCTTCCACCCGGCACCTGGGACCCGGGCTTCCCTCGCAGCCCTGGTTTCCTCAGGAACGTTGTCTGGAAGGACGTCCGGTCTGATTAGCATATGACACCTTTGTTACTATGGATCGGGGAAGAGAGAGGAGAGATTAGCAGTGTTTCCCAACCTTCTCTCATGATGAGAATCACCTGGTGGAGTTGTTAAAACACAGATTCCTGAATCCCAACTAAGAAGTGCTAAACTAGAATTTTTGGGAACATATAGGTAAAATTGTATACTTAACTAGTGCTCTAAGACAGATTTTATATACAGAGCACTAAGTTAGGTATGCAATTTTACCTATATGTTCTCAAAAATTCTAGTTTAGCACTTCTTAGTTGGGATTCAGGAATCTGTGTTTTAACAACTCCACCAGGTGATTCTCATCATGAGAGAAGGTTGGGAAACACTGGATTAGGGCCTCACCCCAGCAAGGTGTAAGTCATTGAGCGGTAATGAAGAAATGGGACGGATAAAGCAGACGGGGGCAGGGCAGAGCGGCACGCAGTGTGTGGGGGGAAGCCCGTGCTGATCCACCAACACTGAGGGCCCAGAACAAACCGCTTCGTTCACAGCAGCTTGGAGGAACCGGAAAACGGAGCAGGAAAGGATGACAGGGAGACACCGCACTTCAGCCAGCCCGAGACCACGGCCTCGCCATCTAGCCAAATAAAGACGTGCGAAGGGGTCTGAGTCCGCGGCCTGACCCCTGCCCGGGCTCCAGGCCTGGGTAACGTGCCGGGGCAGGGAAGAGGCAGTTCTGGGCTCCGGCACTGACGCTCGGACACTGTGGTTCCAGAAGCTGCTGGCGAGGCCCTACAGGGACCGCAGTTAGATGGAAAGGAAACGGGGATGCAACATGGGTGAGATTAAAGCGGAGGTTTGGGTGAAAGTTGTCGTGTTTGAACAGACTCTATGTGAAGTGGTTTTGTCTCCTTTATTTGAATGTATGAGGGGAGTGTTTCCCAAGCTTCCCTCATGATGAGAATCACCTGGTGGAGTTGTTAAAACACAGATTCCTGAATCCCAACTAAGAAGTGCTAAACTAGAATTTTGGGGAACATACAGGTAAAATTGTATAACCTATGTTCCCAAAAATTCTAGTTTGGCACTTCTTAGTTGGGATTCAGGAATCTGTAGTTTAACAACTCCACCAGGTGATTCTCATCATGAGAGAAGTTTGGGAAACACTGCATTAGGGGATGGATGGTGTGACTGAAGAATGTGTCCCCTATCCAGTGTTGCAACACAGAAGGCCTGTCAGTGTGCCTGCCCTCTGCCGATCCTGATTGGGAACTAGTGAACGCCTGAGCCCACGCAGGCTGTTAACCTGAAGCAGTGGCACAGCTGGCAGACAAAGGGAGCGTGCCCCTTTAATTGACGCCCCTTTGGAAGCTGGAGTGCCGGTGGGGACAGCCCAGACCAGGGCTATTTGTGGCCAAAGCCCCCTCCACAAGGACCCCTGGGATTTGGGACCAGAGCATTTTCCACGTGAGAGATAATTACTGGCTTGCTCTCGGACATTAACTGAAACTGCCCCGTGACTGAAGGTTAGACAGTTGTCTTGAACCTGAAATTCCCATAATGTCTGAGTGACGCTGGAGGAACACTCTAACGGGAGGGCAGTGCCCAGACGTGTTTCACAAGGAACATGCCACCAGGGGGTGAGAGAGCTGCTGTCCGTTCCTGAGGGCCGACTTAGGAACCACCGGATCGGGTGCTGGACCTCGGGCCCCTGGGGCAGGGCCCTGGGAACAGCTCCCCACCGACCAACGAGGAGCCTCGTTCAGGGGTGGCAGTTCCAAGATGAACAGCAAGCACCCTGTTTGGGGACCAACACTCTCCCGGAAGACAGTAAATTAATTCAGCTCAGCAGGCTGCATTGCACGCTATTTGTGCTCTGTTTTCATGTTGTTGTTTTTTTTTAAAGGTTAGGAAGGGGGCTTTAAAAAAATATATATATTTTATTGATATCTTACAGAGAGGAAGGGAGAGGGATAGAGAGATAGAAACATCGATGAGAGAGAAACATCAATCAGCTGCCTCCTGCACAACCCCTACTGGGGGGATGTACCCGCAACCAAGATTCATGTCCTTGACCGGAATCGAACGTGGGACCTTTCAGTCCGCAGGGTCAACCCTCTATCCACTGAGCCAAACCAGTGTCAGCTCTGTTTTCATTTTTACCAACTCCTGGATAGTGCCTAATGGCCTAGCCGTGGGGTTATGCAAAAGGGCAATGGAGAACTGGACTCCGAAAGGGATGGCCATCTGGCTCATTGCTCCGTGGACATCACTGTGAAAACGTAAGGGCTACATTAAAGCAGGACGTGGCAGAGCCTGCCGGGAGACGTCCCTTCCAGGTCGGGGCGGTGATGGGAACCCGCAGGTGCATATCCTGCCTTGCTCGCTTGCGGGGTGGGGGGGGGGGCACCCAGGTCCATGACACGCATGGACAGGGCTGCGTGCTGCAGCAACACGGAGATGGACTGAATGGAGACATCTGTGCCCTCGGAGACACAAAACGTCAGAGAGAACTGTCCTATCTGCCAGTAAGAGAGCCAAGCGCTGCCGAAACCGGTCTGGCTCAGTGGATAGAGCATCGGCCTGCGGACTGAGGGGTCCCGGGTTCGATTCCGGTCAGGGGCATGTAGTATGTACCTTGGGTGCGGCCACATCCACAGCGGGGGTTGTGCAGGAGGCAGCTGGTCGATGTTTCTAACTCTCTATCCCTCTCCCTCCTCTCGGTAAAAAGAAAAATCAATAAAACATATATATATATATATATATATATATATATATATATATATATATATATATATATTTTTTTTTTTTTTTTTTTTTTTTTTTTTTTTTTAAAGAGAGAGCCAAGCACTGCAGACGGCTGCCAACGGGCCCTGAAAGGAATGGACACGTTCTCTGGACAGGGCTCTGAGCACTTGGTGCAAAAAGATTTAAACAGAAAACATTGCACCAGTTGGTACAGTCGTGTCTTGGAACAGACAAGGGAAACCTTTGTTGTCTGTAACAGGGAGAGACAAAGGCATGAAGTGCTGGCCCAGGGGGGGTTGCCGTGAGGAATGTCCCTCCACTTTTCTGGGAGGTTGGAGAAGAGAGAGGAGGAGGAGGAGAAGGAGGAGGAGGCACCATTACAGCTCTTCCCGCATCACCTACTTCCTCTTCCTTCTGCCTGGTGCAGTGGTCCCGACCCGGTGCCAGAGGCAAGGAGGCTTCAGGCAGGAAGCGGTAACTGCGCCTCCGAAAGTTCTTTCTGTCAGAACCCCCGCGGGCCTGGCGGGGGGGGGGGGGGGGGGGGGCTGCGTCTTTACCTCATCGGACAACACTGGGACGAACGGAGACGGCAGCCGGTGGAGAGAGGTGCATCCTGTCCTGTGTGCATGGAGTGGGCTGAGGAGGGAGCATGTGCTGGAACAGTGTACTGAGGCATCTGGGCCAGCACAGTGACCCACACGAACTTCCCTTTCAAGGGTGGAAGCGTTTGAGTGAACAGAGTGGATCCAGAGACAGGGAAGCATGGAACAGAGTGAGGAATCTCGGAAGGAAGGCAGGGGAGGGTGGGTGAGAGGTAATCAACCAAGGACCTTATATGCATATATGCGTAACCCATGGATATAGACTATAGGGTGCTGAAGGCCTGGGCTGGGGACAGGTGGAGGGGGTCAATGGGGACGAAAGGGGACATATGTAATACTTTCAACAATAAAGAATTATTATTTTTTTTGCCCTAGCCAGTTTGGCTCAGTGGATAAAGCGAACTGAAAGGTCCCAGGTTCGATTCCAGTCAAGGACACATACCTGGGTTGTGGGCTTGATCCCCAGTGAGGGACTTGCAGGAGGCAGCCGATCCATGATTTTCTCTCATGGATGTTTCTATCTCTCTCTCTCCCTCTTCCTTCCTCTCTGAAATCAATAAAAGTATATTTACAAAAGAATAAATTTTTTAAGGTGGGATATAAATGGAGAGGAGAAAAGGTAGCTGTGTGTAAAGGAATGAATAAATGAACTCTGCAGCGAGGGAAATTCAGTGTAACATGATGCCTCAAGAGAGACTCAGAGCATTGTCTCTCTGCTCAGTTATGGAGAATGCACAGAGTGGCGAAGCTGTGTGTCACCAAGGCCCATCTTGCTCTCAGAACCTGACAAAGTCCGACGGAAGCCTGCAGACCTGAGTGTGGTCTCTGAATAAGACACACTGTGCTTACACAAGGCTGATGGGCCGGGCTCGCCGGTAATGACGGGGCAGGACTTTAGCACAGGCCATGTCTTTCCACTCTTATTTCTCAGGTCATGTGTATGGTTACAACACGGTGCAACAACGACCTCGTTTCTGAGATTCAGCTGCCTTATGCAAACAGTCTCACGAAGATACCAACGCCAATACTGCACCGAGCTGGAAAAGGGTTGGCCTAAGGAAGAACGGAATTAGCTACCCATCAGCTCCTTCCACGCTCTCATGGCCAGGAGAGGGTCCGGAAAGAGAAGGAAAGAGTCCTTCATCGACAGCCCAGCTGAGCAGACAGACTCAGCAGCACCAGCTGCCGGCCGTGCCCGGGGCCAGCTTGGGCGCCAGGAGAGCTGCCCAGGCCAGCCCAGTAGGTGACGCCCATCAGTCCACGTCATGAAATTACAAACGGCCAGTGCGTCAAGACATGGGGATGTTTTGTGACTTAGCGGTCGATACACAGAGCACCTGACACTCCAGTTATCGGGCTTCCGGGATCTGCTTTTCTGCTGTCTGTCCCAGGATGTCTCTATCGCCAGCGCTGGGTTTGAGCTTTCTCTTCTCTGCGGGGTCAGTGATGGATCATCCATCCCCAGGTTCCAGCGTGCTGACCTCCCTGTCTGCTCTCGGTCCCGCCCCCATTCTCTGTGGCCTATGGATCCACGCCTTTTTAATTCCTGCGTTGTCATTTCAGGGAGGTTTGGGAGGGAGAGGAGGTGAGCAGATCTGTTTAACCCAGTCTCTCCGGCAGTAACACAGTCTCGGAATTCCCCCTCCATGTCCTCTTTCACCAGGGGCTCCTCTGCCCAGAAGCTCCCCGCAGACTCCACAGACCCCAGAGTGGGGAGGTTTTGGGTCCTTGGCCTCCTCTCCCCATTGCTTCCTGAAGGAGCCTCCGTTCCCTGATGAGCATCCCCGTCCACTGACCCGCGAGCCCAGCCTCCTCTTCCTCCGCCAGCTCCTCACCTCGTGGCGTCGGCATCCCCAAGGCCAGCTCACTCATCACGCCTCCTCTGAGTCTGCTGCCTTCCTGTGGCCCCTGGAACATACCTCCTTTCGTCATGGCCTCACAGGACCGAATGCCAGCCATGCCATCCCCTGCCACCGGTGCCTGTGTCACTAGTTCAGCAGAGCCTGCTCGTCACCGTGGCTGGCAAAGGAGGCTCTCGCCCTGCCTGAAGCTGCTCCTGTAGGCTGGGCTCGGACCCTTTGTCTCCCAGCTCCGCACAACCTCACTCCATCTGTCTCCCTGTGCCCTCACCTCACTCTCTCTCCCTGTGTCCTCACCTCACTCGTCTCCCTGTGTCCTCACCTCACTCGTCTCCCTGTGCCCTCACCTCACTCGTCTCCCTGTGCCCTCACCTCACTCGTCTCCCTGTGCCCTCACCTCACTCGTCTCCCTGTGTCCTCACCTCACTCGTCTCCCTGTGTCCTCGCCGTCATTCCCGAGGCCTGTCCAGCACCCGCAGAGCCTGATTTTGTCCGCAGACCTCTCCTCCCTCACCCTCTGTTCATGTCACCCGGGTTAGCTGGCTCCACCCTCAGCCCCAGGGGACCCAGGCCTTGCCAACCTATCAGGCTGCCAAGGGACTGCCATGGGCTGGGGAGACGTCAGAGTCCGGAGACTCAATTCTCAGACTTTCGTGGCGTTACCGGACCGAAGGGGCCATTGGCCTGCGTGCATCAAAGCCCACGAAGACAGGAACAGGAGCTGGCGGCCACGAGAGGGAGGATTTCTTAAGGAGCTGGCGCCACAGGAGCTCCAAGACCTGACTCCCCGATGCCTTCCAGGGGGAAATCATTAATCATTACGACTGAGCGAGTTCGGGTCACGGTCAGGGTCGTGGTGTCTACCGATCGGTAAGCACTGGGGTAGGGGGTAGTTTGGTCATGGCGTCTGGTCCCGATGTCAGCCAAGGCGTTGCTTCGCCCGGTTTCACAAAGCTGTGGATTGTGGGGTTGTTCTTGAGCTGAAACTAACAGGCCTAGAGGATGTTATCTCTATTTTGGCCAAAACTCTTTCGCTGTGGTCAACAGACCTGAGGCTTTTTTTCTTACAAAAACTACTGAATGCTGACCAGAACGTCATGGTCCCGACCACTTAATGATTAAGCCAGGGAGAGGGAGAGGGTGAGGGAGAGTCAGGGCGCCAGGTGAGGCCAGTTTGAAAAAAAAAAAAAAAATCAAAATAATAGGGCAAATGAAAGGATATAAGGTTCCAGGTGAGGCCAGTTTGGGGAAAAAAAAAAAAAAAAAAAAAAAAAGCCAAAACCGGCTTGGCTCAGTGGATAGAGCATCAGCCTGTGGACTGAAAGGTCCTGGGTTCGATTCTGGTCAAGGGCATGTACCTTGGTTGCAGGCACATCCCCAGTAGGGGGTGTGCAGGAGGCAGCTGATCAATGTTTCTCTGCCATCGATGTTTCTAACTCTCTATCCCTCTCTCTTCCTCTCTGTAAAAATCAATAAAATATATTTTTTAAAAAGAAAAAATCAAAATCAAAGGGCAAATGAAAGGAAATAAGGTTCCTGTGTGGTTACCATGGAAGCCGTTAGGTAAGTGGGTTCTTGGTTGGACTTAAGCCTGGAAGGATGGGGCTGTTTAAATCTGAGTCCCCTGAGCCTGAGGTCTACGCTCTCCCGAATGTTCAGTTAGGAGAACCACGAAGGCTTCCTCCTTGGCCTGTTTGGTCTGTGTCTCTGCCTGAATCTATCAGGAGAATCGTGTTTAAAAATGGTCCAAGAAATACTTAAAGAAACATTTCTCTTTTAAAACAAAAAACCCCACTTCAGCCATAGCCCTACAGCTCCCCTGGTGGAAAATATGGTTTCTCATTCTGGACAATATGCCTTTATTTCACTCCACCAAGTGTCCCAACAGTCTGCACATATCTAGGTTAATTTAGAATAACTTTCCTTGTTCAAAAAAGTATCTAACGGCTGCTGTTTATAATCCTGACCACAGCCCTTCCCCATAACACTTTGTACTTCAGAACTATGACCCTAAACAAAACACGACCCAAAATCATACAGTGAATTTAGAATGTGCTAGACCAGTGGTTCTCGACCTTTCTAATGCCATGACCCTTTCATACAGTTCCTCATGTTGTCCCAAACATAAGATTATTTTTGTTGCTACTTCATAATTGTAATTTTGCTACTGTGATGGATCGGAATGTAAATATCTGATATGCAGGATGTCTTTTTAAAAAAATATATTTTATTGATTTTCTTACAGAGATGAAGGGAGAGAGATAGAGAGCTAGAAACATCGATGAGAGAGAAACATCGACCAGCTGCCTCTTGCACACACCCCACTGGGGATGTGCCAGCAACCAAGGCACATGCCCTTGACCGGAATCGAACCTGGGACCCTTCAGTCCGCAGGCCGACGCTCTACCGCTGAGCCAAACCGGTTTCAGCAGTATGCAGGATGTCTTAGGCCATCCATACGAAAGGATCATTCATTCGATCCCCAAAGGGGTCGCATCCCACAGGTTGGGAATCACTGAGCTAGACCATTAGGAGTTAATTTTTATAACTATCAAAAAAGGAAAAATATAGAAGAGAAATAGACAACAGTAATGAACTAGAGTTTTAAAATCCAGTCAAGTATACTTCATTGGCTTCTGGTTTCAAGGACTGTTCCACACACTGACCTCTGTTCTCTCCACATCCCACGGAAATGATCAAAGGGAGAAATACAACATGAAAAGGAAAAAGAAAAAGACCCGATCCGGCAAACCAAAAAAACGCACAGGGAATGCCACCGCACAGGGAATATTGGAGGGACTGGGAAATGTGTTTTCTGTTGGGAGAGAGGTCAGCAGAGCGGAGACCCCCACAGGAGGGCTTCCCGCTGGCTGAGCAGGTAGGACGTTTCTCCTGAGCACAGCCAGGCGCCCCCTCCAGCGCAGGGCCTGGGGGGGCCCTACGTGTCCGGGCAAAAGGGCTTTTGAGCTGTGCTGGTGCCCACGTCATTGTGCTGATCTGCCTCAGTCCTGAGCCTGTGAGGACTCGCCAAAGCGGGTACAGGAGCGGGTGGGGAAGCCAGAGACGCAGTGTGTGCAGCGTTCCAGCAAATTCCTGCCACCACTTCAACTCAGACACCACCCCGCCCAGCTGCCACCCCGCCCAGCTGCCACCCAGCCCAGCTGCCACCCCGCCCAGCTGCCACCCCGCCCAGCTGCCACCCCGCCCAGCTGCCACCCAGCCCAGCTGCCACCCCGCCCAGCTGCCACCCCAGCCCAGCCCTTGCACAGTTACTTGACCCCCTGCACGCAGACAGCTTAGAGGTCCCCGGGGTTTGCTGAGGCCGGGGAAGGGGAGGCTGGGGGGAGGGTGGCCCGGCTCCCCCTTGGCTCCACAGCAGGTGCCCTTGGGCTTTTGCTCCAGCCCCTTCAGCCCCTGCCTTATCCGTTGGGCACTCTGTCTCCGGTAACTGTGTCTGTTGGCACTGTCTCCACTCACATAGCACCCACCTATGGTGCCAGCCCTCACTGAGCTAGGGTGGGAGTGGGGAGCAGAGAGCAGAAATAGAGGAAGCAAAAGATTCGTGCAAATACCTAAGGAGCCCACAGCAACCTCTGTTCTCCCGCTTCCATCACCACACATAAGTGTGAATAGACTAGGGAGAATCACTTACAAGTAAGGGCCATTAACCTCTTAAAAAGGTGTGTCAGGGCCTGGTCAGTGGTTGAGCATTGACCTATGAACCAGGAGGTCACAGTTTGATTCCTGATCAGGGCTGGATTCCCAATGTGGGGCATGCAAGAGGCAGCCAATCAGTGATTCTCTTTCATCATTGATGTTTTTTTCTCTCTCCCATTTCCGTCTACTCTGAAATCAATAAAGATATATGAAGAAGCCGAAACCGGTTTGGCTCAGTGGTAGAGCGCCGGTCTGCGGACTGAAAGGTCCCAGGTTCGATTCCGGTCAGGGGCATGTACGTTAGTTGCGGGCACATCCCTAGTAGGGGGTGTGCAGGAGGCAGCTGGTCGATGTTTCTCTCTCATCAATGTTTCTAGCTCTCTATCTCTCTCCCTTCCTCTCTGTAAAAAATTAATAAAATATATATTTAAAAAAAGATATATGAAGAAGAAGAAGGAGGAGGAGGAGGAGGAGGAGGAGGAGGAAGACGACGACGAGGAGGAGGACGAGGAGGAGGAGGAGGGTTAGGAAGGGCAATCTGGAAAAGAACGCTCCCTGGTGGAATGGATAAAATCCAAATGTATTAAAATATTCAAATTAACATCCTCAGCAATGTTTGTGACAGAATATCACAGGCAGGATAGCAGAGCAGTGTGGACAAGGATCCCAGAAGGCTGGTGACCTTGGAGCTCTGGCAAAGGTCAGAGCTATACCCAGTGGAAACAAGGGCAGCTGAAGCAACTTCCCCACCGGACAGTCACGGAAATCCTTACGGATACCATAGTCTGCCTGTCACTGGAGATTGCCTGCCTACGGGCTATAGGTGTCTCCCAAACTGAATAAAGGGAGGCAGGGCCTGCGCCCAAGCAGAGTCCTTCCTCTTGAGCTGGGCTCACGCCTGGCCCTGCAATATTTCCAAATTATTTCTTGTCTCATCTCTTTCATTTGCGTGCAGCCCCTCTTCCAGAGCCCGAACCCTGAACCAAGTGGGACCTGGGTCATTTGCAATCACATTCATAAAAACCTGGTACAGAAAATGTGGTACACACCTACAATGGGATATTAGTCAGTCATAAGAACGAATGAAATTGTCATATATGCTATCACATGGATAAGCCCTGAAAGCACTGAGCTAAGTGAAATTGCCAGACACAGAAAGACAGATGTTGTATGACTCCACCTACAATACATGAGGTCCCTGGAATAGGAGAGAGTGGAATGGAAGTCACCAGGGGAGCCAGAGGGAGGGGGTTGGGGGAAGTTGTTCAATGGGTACGGAGCTTTCACTGGGAATGATGGAAAACATTGGGTAGAGGCAGAGATGACGTGTAAACAGAATTGGGAATGCACTTAATGCCTCTAAACGGTACCCTTAAAATGCTTACAATGTCAATATTGGGTTATATATATTTTACTACAATAAAAAATAGCACCCCCAAACCAACCAGTTATAGAAAAAGGAAATGTGGTTAGAAAGTCGGAATATAATGAAAAACAATAGAAACAGAGCATAATGGAATGGCCGATGTGGCTCAGGTGCTTGAGTGTCGTCCCAGGTACTGGTTTGATTCCTGGTCAGGGCACACGCCTGGGTCAGAAGGCAACAGATTGATGTTTCTTTCTCTCTCCTCTCCCTCTCCCTTCTCCTTTCTAAAAAATAAATAAATAAATAAATAAAAAATAAATAAATCAACAAAAACATATTAAAAAAACAAAACAAATAAAAACACCTTGTGATTTAGCAGGCCAGCCAATGAGGGACGCTCAGGACATCTTTGGGTTTATAATTATTTCCTTCCATACTACGTCCTATTTCTAAGGAAGCTGGTGGTTCCAATATAAAAAACCAGGCCCGTCAATGCAAAAGCAGGGTGTGCGTCCCCCAGTGCACAGAAAACAGCCCTGGGGCCTCAGCGGAAGACGGCGTGGCAAGGCTCAGAGTCCTTACGAGGAGAGAGGGGAGACATGGCAGCAGCCTCAGCTACGAAAGAGGGCTTACCTTTTCCTGCGAAGGAAGCGAACCCCAACGCCTCAGGCCCCGGAGGACCTGAGAGGAGGGAAAGGAAAGGTGTGTGGAAGCGGTCAGGCCACGTGTTCTTGCTTCCCCGTCCTGGTTTGGGACTGGAGAGTGCCGGCCTGGTGAATCCAACCACAGGAGCTGCGGGAGCTCGGGAACACAGACTAGGGCAGTGGTCGGCGAACCGCGGTCCGCGAGCCACATGCGGCTCTTGGGTCCCTTGAGTGTGGCTCTTCCACACAACACCACGTGTGGGCGCGCACGTACAGAGCGGTGGAAACCTCGTGGCCCATGCGCAGAAGTCGGTTTTCGGCCTGGGCGAGTCTGTTTTGAAGAAACGGCAATTAGAACACTCAAGGGGCCAAGGAGCCGCATGTGGCTCTCGAGCCTCGGTTTGCCGACCGCTGGACGAGGGGAAGCCTCAAACCAGAAGCCCCTTAGGGAGCCGCGCCCAACGGGAATTTGGACAAGAGCCTGGGAGAGGCAGGTGGAGGGAGGGAAGGAGGAGAGCCTAGCCATGCGGTTTGGTGCAGGGGACCCGCACTCCCAGCCTGGTCAGTGAGCGGGGCCTGGTCTCCTGACAGGCCCCTCAGACAGCCGAGCCTGAGGCTGAAGGCCGTGGGCACGGAGGGTCCGTGCCAAGGCCAGGTGGGGCCTGTTGCTCCCAGAATGCACCAGTCCAGAGAGCAAACCACCCGCCGGCTGGGTCCGGAGGGACAGCCACGCCTCTCACCCGGCCCAGGTGCCGCCTGGGGACAGGCAGTGAGAAGAGGGAGGACAGCCTTGTTAAGACGAACCTGGAAATGGCTGCATACAGAGTGGAGCAGAAGTAGGTTGACAATTATGAGTATGCGAAACAGAGTTTACTCTTGTGTTATTATTTATTAATGACTGTGTTACTTTCCCTATGAACAACGGTAAACCTACTTTTGCCCCACCCGGTATTGATTCCAAGGACGCAGTCTGTTCTGGAGGAAACAGAGCTCATTAGCCAGTCGTTAACGGCCTCTGTCAGCACGAGGAAGGAAGGAGACAAGATCAGTCACAAATATAAAGCGTCTCCATCATATGCATTCCTGGATGTGTGTGTAAGGGCACCCCCTGCTACACAGCAAATCAGAATCAGGAGCACAGGAAGCGCTGAAGCACAATAAAAAAGAAACAATGGTGAGAAAGGAAACCAGCAAACGTAGCTGTCTTCCTAAATATTTGAGAAATGTAGTGCAACTGACTTTTTAGAAATAATTACAAAAATAGAAGACAGTATTCAAAAATAAAAGGCTCAATATTTTTTTCTTAATCTGAACTTAAAATTCTAGAATCTGGATTCCTTTTTTAAAAATATATTTTATTGATTTTTTACAGAGAGGAAGGGAGAGAGATAGAAACATAGATGAGAGAGAATCATCTATCAGCTGCCTCTTGCACGCCCCCTACTGGGGATGTGCCCGCAACTAAGATACCTGCCCTTGACCGGAATTGAACCTGGGCTCTTTCTTTCTCCCCCCCAGTCCGCAGGCCAATGCTCTATCCACTGAGCCAAACCGGTTTCAGCTAGAATCTGAATTCTTTTCAACTTTCTGATTGGGTGTGAGTAGAAAAGAAGTTTCAAAAGACAAACCAAAAGCCACAATGAGATGTCCCCTCACACATGATAGAATGGCCATCATCAAAAAGAGAAGCCTGGCCAGTGTGGCTCAGTGGTTGACTGTCAACCTATAAACCAGGAGGTCATGGTTCAATTTCTGACCAAGACACATGACCGGGTTTTGGACTCCCCAGTGTGGGATGTGTGGGAGGCAGCCGATCGGTGATTCTCTCTCGTCATTGATGTTTCTTATCTCTCTATCCCACCTCCTTCTTCTCTGAAGTCAATAAAAATATTTTAAAGATAAATAAAATTGAATGTATCACTAAGACTTGATTTAAAAATTATTTCATAACATACTTCTGCTCTTTGGGGAAAGTCCAACTTCCTTACATTAATTTTGAGTCCACATTCGCAGGTGTGCCATATACATACACAAAAGAAGATAAAGGCCTGTGTACTAGTGCTGCTTTCCTGTGGCTGCTGTAACAAGTTACCGTAAACCTGGTGGCTTGAAACAACGCGCATCTGTTCGCTCATAGTTCTGGAAGCCAGAAGTCCGAACACAGTTTCATGGAGCTCAGATTTAGGTGTCTGTCGGCAGGGTCCCACTCTGGAGACTCTCAGAGGCTTTCTGGAAAACCCATTTGGCCTTTTCCAGCTTCTAGAGTTCCGTGGCTTATGGCCCCTCCATCCATCCTCCAAGTCAGCAACATAGCATCTTGCTTTAGTCCTCATCTACTTCCTTCTTTTCTCTCAAATCTCCCTCTGCCTCGCTCTTATCAGGACAGTTGTGATGGCATTTAGGGCCCATCTGGATAATTCAGAATAATCTTCCCAGCTCCTGATCCTAATGTTTATGTACATTTAAACAGAAAAACAGCCTAAACCGGTTTGGCTCAGTGGATAGAGCATCGGCTTGTGGACTGAAAGGTCCCAGGTTCGATTCCGGTCAAGGGCATGTACCTTGGTTACGGGCACATCCCCAGTAGGGGGTGTGCAAGAGGCAGCTGATCGATGATTCTCTCATTGATGTTTCTAACTCTCTATTCCTCTCTCCTCCTCTCTGTAAAAAAATCAATAAAAATATAAACAGAAAAACACTACTTAAGGAAATAAGGTAAATCTATACTCAAGAACATGGGAACATGAGGTAAATCTATAAGGACATGGGGAAATGCCCAAGGTATATTATAAAGAGAAAAATAGAAATTAATAAGCAACAACCAGTTAAAGAAAAACCTACAGGAACCATTAAAAGACAAAATACGTATGTTTTAACTTGTACAGGAAATGTGCATTGTTTCTGTAGGCAGGAAAAAACACACACACACACACACAAAAAAAAATGGTAATTTAAATTTTATTTTTTAATTTAATAGGGAGACTATGTATTTCTGTTCTCTCCTCACTATTCTCTATTTCAGACTGCAGTTTGATGAAATCCTGGCTTTCATCTTCTAATTTTTTTTTTTGGATTTAGTGCTATTGTTTAACTCAACCTGAATTGTTTTTTAGGAATAAGATTTCCACCCCTCACCCCACCCCAACTTGTCTGCTCCTCTCAGATTCAGGCCACCTGGGATAGAAAAGACTAAAAGTCCTTTGTCTCATTGAAACTTTAAGAAATCATTGTCCTCCTCCCCCCCCCCCCTTTTTTTTTTTTAAATTGCTGCAGTGATTCCACAAACAGAAACTTCTAATTCCTTCTGTCCGCTCCAAATTTCATGACCACATGGAGGGAGGAGGAGGGATGAAAAATCTCAGGAGAAAGACATTTTCCCTTTCCCTCTCAAGAAACGGAGAAACGACGACCTTCCGACCTTCCGGAGAGCCAGCTCTCCCAGCAGCTGAGTTATTTATAGGACTTTAAATATAAATCCGACCTCTGGTGACTCCCACGGAACTGCCACTCTAAGGGCGCCCGCCCTCTAAGGGGTGTTTGCTCCCGCACAGTTTTAGCGACAAACAAACCAACAGGCTTTGCTCTGAGTCATCGGGAGGGCTGGGCGCCTGGAGGCTGCTGGGTAACCTGGCGTGGGGACCAGGATGGATTTAAAATATTCCGCCCCTGGAATGTAAACTGGTTCGGCTGCTGTAGAAAAAACAGTATGGCAGAGTCCTCAAAAAGTTAAAAATAGAATTATTATAGGATCCAGCAATTCCACTTCGGGGTATATGCCCAAAAAAAATTTAAAGGAGGGACTCAAACAGATGTTTGCAACCCATGTCCACAGCAGAATTATTCACAATAGGCAAAAGGTGGGAATAACTCAGGTGCCTATGGACAAATGAACGGATTAGTAAACTGTGGTATAGACATACAATTCAGCCTTAAAAAGAAAGGAAATTCTGACACATGCTACAACATGGATGAGTGTTGAGGACATTATGCTAAGTGAAATATGCAAGACACACGTATGTATGATCCCATTTATATGAGCTACCCAGGCAATCAAATTCACAGGGGCTGAGGGAGGGAGAAATGAGAAATTAGTGTTTACTGGGTATGGAGTTTTGGTGTGCGGTGATTAAGAGGTTTTAGAGATGAGTAGTAGTGATGTGGCAAAACCATGTGAATATATTTAATATCATTGAATTGTACACTTATAACATGTCCAAAATGGCAAATTTTATATTTTACATAATTTACTATAAAAACAAAGTTCAAAAAATTCTGCTCCTCATCCCTATCTACATTACCGGTCATTTCACGAACCCTGGAGGACAACCAGGAGATTGTGGATTAAGCCAAGTCAGTCTCGGGGCCTCAGTCTCATCATCTGTGAAATGGAAGGGTTGGGTGGAGCTGTGACAGTAGAGGAGAGATGTAAGGGAAATAAACCTTATGGAAAGTAGGATGCCCAGGACTATATAAATGAACATTGACACCTAATCAATTTGAGACTTTACTATAGGTCAACATTTTTAAATTTTCATTTAAAATTAAAAAAAAAATTTAATTAAATCTTTATTATTGAAAGTATTACATATGTCCCCTTTTTTTCCTCCATTGACCCTTCTAGTCGGTCCCCTGTCCGTCCGTCCCCCCCTCCACCCCGCCTTCACCACCCTATTGTCTGTGCGCATGATTATGCATATGTGCATACAAGATCTTTGTTTGATCTCTTCCCACCCCCCCACTCACCCCCCGCTCTGAGATTCCACAGTCTGTCCCATGCTTCTGTTTCTAGATCTATTTTGTTCATCAGTTTATTTTGTTCATTAGATTCCACACATGAGTGAGATCAAGTGATACTTGTCTTTCTCAAAATTAAAATATTTTAAAAATATATTTTATTGACTTTAGAGAGTGGGGAAGAGAGAGAGAGAGAGAGAGAGAGAGAGAGAGAGAGAGAGAGAGAGAGAGAGAGAGAAACATCAATAATGAGAAAGAACCATTGATTGGCTGCCTCCTGCACATCTCCTACTCGGGATCAAGCCTGCAACCTGGGCATAGATAGGCCCTTGACCAGAATGGAATCCTGGACCCGTCAGTCCACAGGCCAACACTCTATCCACTGAACCAAACTGGCTAGGGCAAAACATTTTTTAAATTATAAAGTATTTCAAACATACAGAGAATCCCCTGAGATCTTAACACTCTTAAAAAAAATTTTTTTTTTCACTTTTAAAAATTGATTTCAAAGAGGAAGGGAAAGGGAGAGACAGAAACATCAGTGAGGAGAGAGTGATTGATTGGCTGCACCCTGCATGCCCCCCACTGGGGATCGAGCCCACAACCTGGACACATGCCCTGACCGGGAGTCGAACCAGTGACCCCTTGGTTCTTGGGTCGACGCTCAGCCCCTGAGCCAGCCCTGGCTGGGCCTTTGTGTAAATGTTGATATATAGCAGGGCAAGTTGCCCATCACGTTCTCCTTTACACTTGATTTGTTTTTGTCATCTAGGAAATGATGTTCGTTGCCACAGGTGACTTCCACACAAACCTCCAAGAGATGAAGCCGTTTTCCCAGCGTCACCAAGTCAGGAGGAGGACTCTGTGCCTGGAGTTTCTCCACTGCCTGGGGTCCTGCTCCCCACGGCCGGCGATGTGTCCGGGCGGGAGAGGCGTGGGCAGGAGAGAGGCAGGCGGGGGGGCCGGTTTGGGTCTGGCCTCTGGGGCACACACTTTGCCAGCCAAGGGATGGGGTTTGGGCTTTAACTGGCAACACGGGAGACAGAGATGGAGGGAGTGGAACTGGGAGCTCCCACCCGGGACGGAGCGCCCGCAGTGTCCTGGGCACAGTCCTGTCACTGTTCCGGCTGAGCAGCCTGAAGGGGGGCCTGTAGCTGTGGTCGGGGCGCTGGGAGGTTTGGGGGAAAGAACCTGGAAGCCAGGACAGATAACCCCCCCAAGTCCCAACCTCCTCCAGCGCCCCCCCCCCCCCCCCCCGCCTGATTAAGGGGCGCTAAGCCGCTCAGGCGGATTAAGGGCTCGGGCTGGCTGTTCCCACACCCCCGCCCGGCCCGGCTGGAGAGGAGACCGTGCGAGGGCTGGGACCCCGCACCCCGGCCCGCGCCCCTGCTTCACGGTGAGCGGCGAAGGCCCCTCCGCGTGGACGGTTCCTTCTCCCCCTGACGCATTTGGGGGAGGGGGACGTTGGCCTGTCCCTCTGACCCCCCTTTCCCGGGGGGCTCTGACCAGGGGAGAGGGGCAGCTAAGAGGGACAGGAAGCCGAAGGGTTGGGAGGTGCGGTGGGCTCCTGGACCCCATCTGGTCATCCAAGCTTGAGGCAGGGAAGTGGAGACACTGGGTTAACGGGGGGGTGAGGGGGTGCCGAGAGAGCCCAGGAGAGCTGGGGGGTGTAGGGGTGTCTCATCAGGATGGGGGTACCCCCTGCTCTGTTTGTGCTGCAGAAGCGGGCAATGACCGGCCGTCCGGACGCCCGGCCGTGGCTCCCGCCGCCGCTGCTGCTGCTGCTGCTGCTGCTGCCGCAGCCGGCGCTCCCCGCCGCGCTCACGGTCGGGGTGCTGGGCCCCTGGGCCTGCGACCCCATCTTCGCGAGGGCGCGCCCCGCGCTGGCCGCCCGCCTGGCCGCCGCGCGCCTCAACCAGGAGGCGGCCCGGGGCGCGCCCCGCCTGGAGGTGGCGCTGCTGCCCGAGCCGTGCGGGGCGCCGGGCGCGCTGCGGGCCGTGGCCGCCGCGCTGGCCCGCGTCTCGGGCCTCGTGGGCCCCGTGCACCCCGCGGCCTGCCGGCCGGCCGAGCTGCTGGCGCAGGAGGCGGGGGTGGCGCTGGTGCCCTGGGGCTGCCCGGGGGCGCGGGCGGCGGGCACCACGGCCCCCGCGGGGCCCCCCGCGGCCGAGGCCCTGTACGCGCTCCTCCGCGCCTTCCGCTGGGCGCGCGTGGCCCTGGTCACCGCCCCGCAGGACCTGTGGGTGGAGGCGGGGCGCTCGCTGGCCGCGGCGCTCCGGGCGCGGGGGCTGCCGGTCGCCCTGGTGACAGCCATGGAGCCCTCGGACGTGTCCGGAGCCCGGGCGGCCCTGCGGAGGGTGCGGGCGGGGCCCGGGGTCAGAGGTAGGCTCCCGCGGGGCGGGGGGGGGGGGGGGGGGCGCCCCGCGGGCCCCGGCGGGCGGACCCGGGAGCGCGTGTCTGTGTCCGCAGCGGTGATCATGGTGATGCACTCGGTGCTGCTGGGAGGCGAGGAGCAGCGCTGCCTCCTGGAGGCCGCGGAGGAGCTGGGCCTGGCGGACGGCTCCCTGGTCTTCCTGCCCTTCGACACGCTCCACTACGCCGTGCCCCCCGGGCCCGCGGCCGTGGCCGCGCTGGCCAACAGCTCCCGGCTCCGCAGGGCGCACGACGCGGTGCTCACCCTCACGCGCCGCTGTGCGCCCGGGGGCAGCGTGCTGGCCGGCCTGCGCCGGGCCCAGGAGCAGCGGGAGCTGCCCCCGGACCTCAACCTGCAGCAGGTAGCGGCTGCTGGGAGAGGGGCCGAGAGGAGAGGGAGGGGCGGAAGCTGGGGAAGAAAGCAGAGGGAGGATGGCCACATTGGGGCAGGGAGGCTGGGGGCCAGGAGTGGAGAAGTGGATACAGTCATGGCATGAGCGGAGGATGGAGTCAGTGGGGAGAGGAGGGTGGAGTCAGTGGGGAGAGGAGGATGGAGTTAGTGGAGAGAGGAGGATGGAGTCAGTGGAGAGAGGAGGATGGAGTCGGTGGGAGGGAGGAGGTTAGAGTCCGTGGAGAGAGGAGGATGGAGTTGGTGGGGAGAGGAGGATGGAGTTGGTGGGGAGAGGAGGATGGAATCGGTGGGGAGAGGAGGATGGAGTCAGTGGGGAGAGGAGGGTGGAGTCAGTGGGGAGAGGAGGGTGGAGACGGTGGGAGGGAGGAGGATGGAGTCGGTGGGGAGAAGAGGATGGAGTCCGTGGGGAGAGAAGGATGGAGTCGGTGGGGAGAGGAGGATGGAGTCAGTGGGGAGAGGAGGATGGAGTCGGTGGGGAGAGGAGGGTGGACTCGGTGGGAGGGAGGAGGATGGAGTCAGTGGAGAGAGGAGGATGGAGTCAGTGGGGAGAGGAGGATGGAGTTGGTGGGAGAGAGGAGGACCACAATGGGGAGAGAATAAGGAGCAGCTCTACCTGCGCTGGAGACTCCAGGGTAGTGTGAACGCTCTGGTCTCGCTTGCTTGGGGCATCGTTTCCAGAAAGACTGAAATGAGAGGGAACCCTAAATTCCGCAGCATCTTTGCAGTCTACTTCAAGTAAACCCGCCCCCAGCACCACCACCGCGGACACCATAGCACACAGCTGGCATTCTTAAGAGGGCAGGAAGGAGAGAGGGTACAGATTTCAGAGGTGCTCCCTCTGGGGGGCTTTTTAAAATGTATTTTATTGATTTTTTACAGAGAGGAAGGGGGAGGGATAAAGAGCTAGAAGCTAGAAACATCCATGACAGAGAGACATCGACCAGCTGCCTCCTGCACACCCCCTACTGGGGATGTGCCCGCAACCAAGATACATGCCCTTGACCAGAATCGAACCTGGGACCTTTCCGTCCACAGACCAACACTATCCACTGAGCCAAACTGGGTTTGGCCTCTGGTGGTTTTAACTTGTTGAGATCCATGACATCTTGTGAGAAGCAGAAAGGTCATTAATTCTTTAGATCCACGGCTTATTCCTGAAACCAGCTAATACCCAGGATTCCCTGAGAACCAGAATCCCAGTGCAGACCACCTCGTCCCACCCTGTGCATAAAAGGGGGGCTGTAAGCCACTAACATAGAAGGGAATTTAGATGTCAGGGCACAGAAAACTAACAATTTAAAAGGGCCCTGTGAGAGAGTGCTGGAAGTGAAGGAGGGGTGAAATACCCCCCACCCAAATGTGGGGTAGCCAGAGGCGGGAAGGAATGGGAACAGGTGGGATGGAGTGAAAGTGAGAGAGTAGAGAAAGCGGTGGGGGAAAAAACCCTCTGTAGTTCTCAGTAAGCAAGGCATCAAGTCCTGTCATGTTTACTTCTAAATCCATCCACTCTCCATTCTCGCTGTCGCTGCCCTGGTTCGGGCCACACCATCTCTGGCCCAAACCTGAAAACAAAATCTTCCAAATGGTTTCTGATTCAGCGCTTACCTGTCCTAGGCCTGTCTCCACCCAGCCATCAGCTTGAACTTCAGACATGGGACTGTCACCTTCTGTTCGAAGCCTCCGAGGGGCTTCTCTTGCAGGAGAAACGCGGGTCTCATCCCATCGCTGACTGGTCTGGGGTCCTCTCTCTTCCACCTTCCTTGAACTTCAATCAGACCGGCTAGTTTGGTTCCCTGGATGAGTCCTTCTCTTTCTCTCCATGCCGCTGGCTGTGCTGTTCCCGCTCTCCCGCACCAGCTGTCTGTTCCCTGGATAATTCCGGCTCATTTCCCGAGGGAGGGCCCTCCTTCCTGTCTGCGCAGCTGTCTCCGTTCCTGGACCGCACTCACTGCCCGGCCCTGACATCCTTGTCCGTCTCCCCAGTCAGAGGAGATTCCCTGAGACAGGGACTCTGTCTTGTCTACCGATATACCCCTCGTGCTTCCCATGCCGCCTGGCACTGTGAGAAGTGGGAATAGAGAGGCTACGTAAGGTCTCGGGGAACAAAAAGACTAAAAATGGGAATTAGAAGGCGTCTGGTTAGTGGTAGGTAATGACGTTAAAAATATAGTCAGGCCCGGTTGGCATGGCTCGGTGGTTGAGCATCGACCATGAAGCAGGAGGTCGTGTTTCCATGGCGGGGCAGGGCACGTGCCCAGGTTGCGGGCTTGATCCCCAGTAGGGGGTGCGCAGGAGGCAGCTGACGGATCAACGATTCTCATCATTGATGTTCCAATCTCTCCCTCTTCCTTCCTCTCTCTGAAATCAATTAAAAATACATTCAGGCCAAAACCGGTTTGGCTCAGTGGATAGAGCCTCGGTCTGCGGACTGAGGGGTCCCAGGTTCGATTCCGGTCGGGGGCATATACCCTTGGTTGTGGGCACATCCCCAGTGTGGGGGGCGGGGAGGTGGTGGTGCAGGAAGCAGCTGCTCAATGTTTCTCTCTCATTGATGTTTCTGGCTCTCTATCCCTTTCCCTTCCTCTCCGTAAAAAAATCAATAAAATATATTTAAAAAATAAAAAAAAATTATATATATACATATACATACATATATATATATATATATATATATATATATATATATATATATATATATATATATATATATTCAGGGCAACCAACAGGAAAAGGAAGGGAAGATCTGTAGGAAAAGGAGAGTTAGAATTTACCAAAGGTGAGAAGAGTCTAAGAGTCCTGAGAAGAAGGAAGATCTGTGGGAAAGGAATTGGGATAGCCAGAGACAACAGGGAGATGGGGCACCTCTGACTGGGAAAGGCCCCGGGAAAAGGTAAGGAGAAGGGCAGTCTGTTTACGGGCCGGGACCCCACCCCCTGAGCCCCTTCCCCTCCCCCCCAGGTGTCCCCACTCTTCGGCACCATCTACGACGCGGTGTTCTTGGCGGGGGCCGTGGCGCGAGCCGGGGCGGCGGTAGGTGGCGGCGGGGTGCCCGGAGCCGCTGCGGCCCACCGCGCCCGGGAGGCCCCGGCCCCGGGTTTCTGCGGGCCCCTGGGAGGAGCCGAGGAGCCCCCGCTTGTGCTGCTGGACACAGACGAGGCGGGGGACCAGCTGTTCGCCACGTACATGCTCGACCCCACCCGGGGCTCCTTCCGCTCCGCCGGGACCCCCGTGCATTTCCCTGGAGGGGGCCCGGGGCCTGGGCCCGATCCCTCTTGCTGGTTCGACCCAGACGTCATCTGCAGCGGAGGTGAGGGCCGACCCCAGCCTCCACCAGGACCGTCCCCGGGGACCTCCCGCAGAGTGGGGACAGACAGTGGGCCTGAGATGTGTGCGGGCCCCCTCTCTTGCTGAGCCCCTAACGCCCTCTTCCTGGCATTCCCAGAAGCTCCCCGTTGGCGGAACTCACGGCCTTTGGCTAGCTCCCTTTCCCAGCTCCCACCCCCTGCCCGGGAGCCTCCAGGGTACGGCCGGACCGCACGCTTCCCTAGGAAGGCTGCCTCCCCTCCACCGAGGTCCTCAGGGCCCCTCTCCCTGCCCTCAGGAGTGGACCCGGGCCTGGTCTTTATCGGCTTCCTCCTGGTGGTTGGGATGGGGCTGGCGGGGGCCTTCCTGGCCCATTATGTGAGGTGAGTGAGGCAGTGAGGGAAGCAGGAGGGCAGCTTGGCTCTCTTCGCGCCAGAAATGCAGCTGTGCAGCAAGCCTGGGCCCCTCGAGAGAGGCGGAGAGCGTTTTTTAAAGGGACAGGAGGGACGGGTCCTAGAAGGCTGTCCTAGTCCCAAGGGAGGTCTGGTTTGGGGATGGCTACCCGCCCCCCACCCCCCAGCAACACGGTCCCCTTCCGGCTCCTCTGGTGCCGGCGGGCCCCCTTTGCGGAGATGACCTGCTTCCCCCACCAGGCACCGGCTGCTCCACCTCCAAATGACCTCAGGCCCCAACAAGATCCTCTTGACTCTGGATGACATCACCTTCCTCCACCCACCAGGGGGCAGCTCTCAAAAGGTGGGAGAAGCAGGGAGCCAGGATCCCACTCTCATTCCTTAAATATCTGGTCCCCAGCCCTCGCCCCAACCCCCAACTGGAAAGGAGGTCTGGTGTCTGCCCCAGCCCTGCCCCAGGCCTGGTGAGGGCCGAGGGCCAGGGTCACAGGCCCAGTCCTGGCTGCTGCCCAGGGCAGCGTGAAGCTCCAACAGGAAATGAATGTTTGTTTTGTAAACTGTCATCTGCAACTGTCATCTGCGGTGCCCTGGGAAGTACTGTCACGATCACCTTCCCTAATGACTCTTTAGCCCCCAGAACTCTGCCTGAGAACTCAATAAATCCGGGACCGGAGTGTATTTGACCCCTTGCATTGACCTGTGCCCTCCAGGGGGCCCCGGGGAGTAGTCGGTCGAGTCTGGTGGCCCGCAGCGCGTCAGACCTTCGCAGTGTCCCCAGCCAGCCTGCGGACAGCCCCAACATCGGCCTCTATGAGGTGAGCCTGAGAGTCGTGTCAGATCCTCAGGAAACGGAGACAGGAACCCCAAAGAGGATCTAGGGAGAGGTCATCCGTTTCTAAAAGGGAAGCAACCAGGAATCCTTCCTGCCCAGGGTTGTCACTTAGCTGTTACCCAGGTGAGGCGTCTGCAGAGCCAACCTGTGACCCAGGGGCCAGGAGCCTGCCCGATGGGAAGCGTGCTGGGACCAGGGTGCAGCCTGGTGTGGCCACTGAGAACACCCCCCACTTTGCTGGAGCCCCGGGTCCTCCCTCCTCAGTGATAAGCCTCCAGGTTACCGAAGGGCACAGACCTCCAGGAAAGGTAGGGGCAGAGGGGCCTCTGGGATATGGCTTGCCGGCCACAGAAAGGACATGGATTGTTCAGGATGGCAAGTTTCCAGACACGGCTACCCGTGACTCAAACCGACTCACGTTTCGGCCCCACCCGGCATTTCCACCCAATTCCACCCGGACTCAGGAAGGGCGAGCTTTCGAGGGGAAAAGGAAAGCCACCAAGGGCCACAGGACATTAACGATGGGCTCAGCGAACCTGAGTGGTGGATGAGTGGGAGTTAATGAGAACAAATCAGGGAGAGCTGAGAGAGCTCAGCCAATCAGAGGGGAGGGCATATTTAGAGGTCCAGAGGGTCAGGTCACCGAGAGAATGCAGACTGTCATGTAGAAATCATCACGTCATAGCTCAGAGCAGCACTACCGTCATTTTGGGCAGGTTATTCCTCACTGTATTGGACTACCCTGTGCCTTGAAGAATGTTGGGTGTCTCCTATCTCTGGCCCTTTTTACTAAACATAGCCCTCAGTGCTGTTTGTTTTTTTTTTAATTATATATATTTTATTGATTTCAGATAGTAAGGGAAAGGGAGTAAGAGGTAGAAACATCAGTGATGATAGAGCCTCATCCATCAGCTGCCTCTGCACACCCCCAACTGGGCATCGAGCCCACAACCCGGACATGTGCCCTGACCGGAAGAAATCAAACCTACTGGCTCACAGGTCACTGAGCCACACTCGCTTGGCTGCCTTCAGTTCTTGTGACAATTAAGAATGTCTCCATTTTTCTTTCAAAATGCTTTTTAGGGGTCTGTATCAACATGCCCCCTCCCCAAATTCCCTTCTTGTCCAAATCCCTTATCAACACGCAAGGCCAGCTACAAGGTCCAGGGCAAAATAAAAATGAAGGGCCCCTTGTTCATTCCAGATGACCACAGCAGATCGTTGAACCAGCTCAGGCCTACTGAGCGTGGGCCCCTGTGTGGCTGCAGATACGGCATGCCCATGAGCCAGCCTGCCATTCAGCTGGGGACAGTGGGGCCTTGAGGGAAGCTGCCTAAACTGCGCCTTCAGTCTATAGTGAAGCCTGATCTGCCCAGACTCCTGACTCCACCACAGCGCCCTCTCATGCACCAGATGATGAGGGCTATGACCTCAGTGACATTTGTGTTAGCAATGGCTTGCTCAGTAGGTGAGCAAAGTCGTTCAGGCCTTCTGATCTCTTACCCAGGGGTGGGCTCCCGCCCAGCCAGCTGACAGGTGGATTGGTTTGACATCAAACCCAAACTCCTGGCTCCTGACACTCTTTGTCACGTGGAAAATGTTCTGGGGCAGTGGACATGGGGGCTCTGGGGCTCTTTGCATCATGGGGTTTTAAGAAACTGGGTTCACATCCTGACCGGTTTGGCTCAGTGGGTAGAGCGTCAGGCTGTGGGCTGAAAGGTCCCGTGTTCGATTCTGGTCAGGGGCATGTACCTTGGTTGCAGGCTTGATCCCCAATAGGGGCATGCAGGAGGCAGCTGATCGATGTTTCCTGGGGCGGGAAACATCCCTCTCCCTTCCTCTCTGTAAAAAGTCAATAAAAATATATTAAAAGAATAAAAAGAAACTGAGTTCACTACTCGTATTTCTGCTCCAGGGAGACTGGGTGTGGCTGAAGAAATTCCCAGGGGATCAGCACGTAGTTATCCGCCCAGCAACCAAGACAGCCTTCTCCAAGGTAGGACTGGGCCCATGGGAGGGAGGGGGTTGGCAATCATTTCTCCTCTCTTGCCTTCTCCTTGCAGCTGGGTACAGAGGTAGGCCCCCAGTGGAAAGATCAAGAGGTCTCAGTGAAGTGTCCCCTCCTCTCTGAAGCAGGTTTCCCATTATGCTCTCTGATAACACCAGTTATTTCCTCTGATGTGCTTCTCGTATATGTAATTTTAGGTTCCTCTGGGTGCCCGATTATTTATCTGCCTTCCTGACTAGCCCGAAAGCTGTGAGAAGGCTTCCCCGAGCCCCCTCCATTATATTTTCAGCACCCAGCATAGTGTCTGCAACATTAGAGAGACCCAATGTTTGCTGAGTGAGTGACAGAAAGTAAAAAAATGGGCTTTCAGTTCTGTCAGGTCATTCATGCAGAATGGCCTGGCTGATGCATACTGAGTGAAGTGAAAAGTTGGCGAAGAGGCTATAAAATGGCTTATTCTGGTTCTTCCAACCTCAATGCCCCCCTAACACCATGCAGCCTTGGCCTGGCCTCCTTCCTTGATGCCTCCCCAGAAGCTCTTGGTCATGGCTGCAGAATGACTTAAGTGGACTACTTGTAGTTGTCAACGGACTAAATCACCACTTAATACAGCAGGCAGGCAATGAAGATGGAAAGAAGCCCATCACTGAACCAAAGGAAAGCTAGAAAAGGAATCAGTCACCTGCTAGCCCCCATTTCCCAGCATGCCCAGCGGTGAGGGCCTCTGTCTGGGACCACAGCTTGACTACTCAACCCCTTCTCCTGAACTGGGGGAGGAGGGTGGAGCCACAGGCAGAGTGACTCACCAGTACAAGCCATTCCTGGTGGGGTCTTCGTTTGTTTGTTTGTTTGTTTGTTTTAAAGATAATCTTATTGACCTCGATCGAGGAAGGGAGAGGGATAGAAAGACAGAAACATCAATGATGAAAGAGAATCACCAATGGACTGTCCCCTTGCACATACTCCACTGGGGACCAAGCCCACAACCTGGGCATATGCTGTTGGCTGGAATCGAACCCGGGACTCTTCAGTCCACAGACACACTGTTTCCACTGGGCCAGATCATCTAGGGCTATTTCTATTTTTTAAAAATATATTTTATTGATTTTTTACAGAGAGGAAGAGAGAGAGAGAGCTAGAAACATCGATGAGAGAGAATCATCGATCAGCTGCCTCTTGCACACCCCCTGCTGGGGATGTGCCCGCAACCAAGGTACATGCCCTTGACTGGAATTGAACCTGGGGCCTTTCAGTCCGCAGGCTGACGCTCTATCCACTGAGCCACACCGGTTTTGGCATCTAGGGCTATTTCTGGTATTTTGTGTGGTTTTTTTTGTTTGTTTGTTTTTTTAAAGCAGTGCAGCTTCTCCCTGGTTCTTCCCCCAAAGGCTGTTACATCAGAAGGGGAGGTGGTGGTGCCAGTGGCTTCTCCTTCATGAGGTGTTTTTCCTTGAGGCCTGACAGCTCCAAGTCTGATGGTTAATAAATCGGAACCTGCCTAGATCCTGATGCCCAGTGCAAAGGAGTCTTTTCACTCCTAACTTTAAACTAAACCCATACTCAGTCTCTGAACGGTAGCCTTTGAAGATGTCTCTTCAGAGAGAGAAGTCTGCTGAAAAAGCCCTCCTACGTGCCCTATAGACCTTCTGTTCACCACTGCAATCCCATCTTCAGAACCAGCCCTGAATCACAGCCTCTCGTCCCCACCTTGCTCCCGGGGCAAATGCCTGTTACCCCCTCCCCACCCCCCAGCTGCGGGAGCTGCGGCACGAGAACGTGGCCCTCTACCTGGGGCTCTTCCTGGCGGGGGGAGCGGACGGCGCCGCGGCCCCCGGGGAGGCCGTGCTGGCCGTGGTCTCGGAGCACTGCGCGCGGGGCTCCCTGCACGACCTGCTCGCCCAGAGAGACATAAAGCTGGACTGGATGTTCAAGTCCTCCTTGCTCCTGGACCTCATCAAGGTGTGTGGGAGGCGGGGAGGTGGGGGGCGGGGAAGAGAGCTCAGGGGAGCCGGGACTGAAGCTGCCCTCACCCACCCACCCCCTCCAGGGAATGAGGTACCTGCACCACCGAGGCGTGGCCCACGGGCGACTTAAGTCCCGGAACTGCGTGGTGGACGGGAGGTTTGTGCTAAAAGTCACGGACCACGGCCACGGGAGGCTGCTGGAAGCGCAGAGGGTGCTGGCAGAGCCCCCCAGCGCGGAGGGTAGGACTCCCCGGCTCACAATTCCAAGGCCCCCCTGTCCCTCCGCCTGGCATCCTCTCCCTCCGTCTGGCATCCTCTCCATCTCACATCTCCCGGACGCGACCCCTGCTGCGGAGAAGGCCTTGTGACCTCTGAGATGAGGAGGGTGAAGTCCCAGAGGCGGGGCATTATCGGGGCGCAGCCTTATCCCTGAGGAGCCGACCTTCTGTCCTTGCGATGCGTGCGGCCTGTTCCACGTGGAACTTAGCCTGGGGGCGGGGCTTGTGCCCAGGGGCGGGGACTCCTCTGGACCAGGGGCGGGGCCTCTGGGTGAGGGCGGGGCTTTTCTGAGACCCCTGTGGGTGGCCTCCCCTGAGGATAGCTGCGGGCCGCAGGGCCAGCCTCAGGCGGGGGAGGGGAGGGATTGGTGAGTGTGTGTGTGGGGGGGTTGTCTGTCCCCAGTTCCCCCCAAGGCCCTCCTCGCACCCACGCCTTCTTCCCCGACCCCAGACCAGCTGTGGACAGCCCCGGAGCTGCTCCGGGACCCGGGCCTGGAGCGCAGGGGCACGCTGGCCGGCGACGTGTTCAGCGTGGGCATCATCATGCAGGAGGTGGTGTGCCGCAGCGCGCCCTACGCCATGCTGGCGCTGACCCCCGCGGGTACGGCCCCCTCCAGTGGGGTTTGAGCTAGAAGGGCCTCCTGCTGTTCAGCAGAGCCGGGCCACATCCAGCCTCGCTCTTTTCCGCAAGCCCAGTGCTGAGACTTAGTCATGTAGGCCTCCCTTCAGGCCGGGTCTGAAGGTGCAGAGAGCCAAGCCCCAGGACAGGCAGGGGCGGTTCTTAGGCGCCAGACGTCAGTGGTTTCCTCTCTCCTGAGCCTGGGCTCCAAACTGCTCCCCCAACTGATGGAACAGGCTCCTCTCTGGTTCTTAGGGGCTTCCGGAGGCAGGGGGGGGGGGGGGGAAGAAAGATGGGAAGACAGCAGTTGAACATGGTTCAAATCATATATATATCATCTATAGGACTCAGCAAGCTACTTGATCATCCTAGCCCTCGCTTCCTATGTGTAATAAATAGTAGACTCTGTCACCTTACTGCCCCCGTCCCTCAGGGCTCAGGGTTCCCTTGTCGCTCCCAGCAGCCCCCTTCCCCCCTTACCAACGCTCTGATTTAAAGGGCCCCTTCCACGCCCCGCCCATCTTGAGCTTCAATGGTCAGGGTTCTGTTCTAGTGCCCCCCTCTCACGGTCCGCTTGTGCCTCCAGAGGTGGTGCAGAGGGTGCAGAACCCCCCTCCGCTGTGCCGGCCCCTGGTGTCCATGGACCAGGCACCCATGGAGTGCATCCAGCTGATGACGCAGTGCTGGGCGGAGCAGCCGGACCATCGGCCCTCCATGGACCGCACCTTCAACCTGGTGAGGGGCTGGGCAAGGGCAAGGGGAGCTGCAGGGAGGCGGCTGGCAGGGCCTCTGACCCGCCAGGCTCTTCCTCAGGGGCAGCCTGAGCCTGGGTTTTGGGTGGGGACAGAGTTAGAGTGGAGGCCACAGAGGCCTTTGGGGCCTGAGACGGAGCTGTGAGTGGGAGAAATATTTGATTCTGCTCAGTATTAATTGAGAACTAAGTATGTTCCCGGCCAAACGTGGCAGAAAGACCCTGGGCCTGGGAATTGGCGCTGAGGGTGGATTGGTTTCAGTGCTCTGTGAATGACTAGCTGAGGACAGCTGGCCTTATAGGGTCCCCATTTCCTGTGTGCCCACAAATAATGTGGGAAAACACAGCGCCCGGCATCCTGGGGTGTGGGAGGGGCCTGATGAGTTGAAGATGAATGAATGGGCGAGAGAGAGAATCCGGCATAACTCTGCCTCAGGGGAGGGCCATGGCAGCCAAGGTCCTCAGCAGCTCCACCAGATGCCTCCTCCCACTAGTTCAAGAGCATCAACAAGGGTCGCAAGACCAACATCATCGACTCCATGCTGCGGATGCTGGAGCAGTACTCCAGCAACCTGGAGGACCTGATCCGGGAGCGCACGGAGGAGCTGGAGCTGGAGAAGCAGAAGACCGACCGGCTCCTCACGCAGATGCTGCCTCCGTAGGGGCCAGCGGGGACAGAGCGGGGAGGGCAGCGGGGCGCCAGCCGGACTGGGGTGGCCCCCGGGTGACCTCACCGCCTGCCACCCCTAGGTCGGTGGCTGAGGCTCTGAAGATGGGGACACCCGTGGAGCCCGAGTACTTTGAGGAGGTGACCCTGTACTTCAGCGACATCGTGGGCTTCACCACCATCTCCGCCATGAGCGAACCCATCGAGGTGGTGGACCTGCTCAACGACCTCTACACGCTCTTCGATGCCATCATCGGCTCCCATGACGTGTACAAGGTGGGGTGTGCAGGGGACAGGCCCTTCCTCAGGACCAGGGCTCCCAGCCCAGCCCTCCCCGCCGGCCCCCGGGCCCCCAGCCCCGTCCTCTTTCCCGGACAGAACTCCTTTCCTTCCCTCCCCGCCAGCCCCCAGCTCAGCCCCCAGCTCAGCCCCCAGCTCCGAGGATCCCCGGTGTCTCTGCGCTCGAACCCAGTTTGGGCCTCCTGACAAGGAACCCTGGGGGGGGGGGGCGCTCAGCCCTGAAGCCCTGCGGCCCCCCCTCAGGTGGAGACCATCGGGGACGCCTACATGGTGGCCTCCGGGCTGCCCCAGCGCAACGGGCAGCGGCACGCGGCGGAGATCGCCAGCATGGCCCTGGACATCCTCAGCGCCGTGGGCTCCTTCCGCATGCGCCACATGCCCGAGGTGCCCGTGCGCATCCGCATCGGCCTGCACTCAGGTAGGTCCTCCCCCCCCCGGCCCCCCCACTCCCCCCCACACACTCTGGGCGCTCCTCTCTGGGGCAGGGGGGGAGGGCGCTTGCCCTGGAGCGGCCTCTGCATGCTGCAGTCAGGGTGCGCTTGGGAGTGTTTCTTTGGGGGGGCCGGTGGGGTTGATGGGGCGCTAACCTCCCCCAGGCCCCAGGGGCCGCCAAGCCGCCGGCTCCAGCCCCGGTCCCTCCTCCCACCACCCCGCTCCCCGCAGGCCCGTGCGTGGCGGGCGTGGTGGGGCTCACCATGCCGCGGTACTGCCTGTTCGGCGACACGGTCAACACCGCCTCGCGCATGGAGTCCACGGGGTTGCGTGAGTGCGGGCGGCGGGAAGGGTGCGCGGGGGGCGGGCAGCGGGGGGCGGGCAGCGGGGGGCGGCGCGGCGGGGTCCGCAGGGAACCGGCAGCGGGAGGACGCGGGCGCGGAGCCAGGTCACCCCGTCCTCTGCCCCCAGCTTACCGCATCCACGTGAACGCGAGCACCGTGCGCATCCTGCGCGCCCTGGACCAGGGCTTCCAGACCGAGGTGCGCGGCCGCACGGAGCTGAAGGTGAGGCCGCCGCTCCCCGCCCCCTCTCGCCCCCGCCCCGGCCCCGCCTGTCTGATCCTCCCTCCGCGTGTCTTCCAGGGCAAGGGCACGGAGGAGACGTACTGGCTGGTGGGCAGACGCGGCTTCACCAAGCCCATCCCCAAGCCGCCGGACCTGCATCCGGGGTGAGGAGCCGTCCCCCGGGGGCGGGCCCCGCCCCTGGCCCCGGGCCGGGCCTGACCCCGCCCGGCCGCCAAGCGGCAAGACCTGGGCCCTAACCCCCCGCCCCCCCAACTCCCATCCTCCACCCCTGAGGCGCCCTCTCCCTGCAGGGCCAGCAACCACGGCATCAACCTGCAGGAGATCCCCCCCGAGCGGCGCCAGAAGCTGGAGAGGGCGCGGCCGGGCCTGTTTCCCGGAAAGTGACGCCGGGCGGGGACAGGTGCTGCCCCCGGGCCCCTCCCCAGAGGGCAGGGGCTGCCTGCGACTCTCCATCCAAGCCAGGTGTCCTGGTTTCTGTCTGACGTGGTGAGCCCGGGCTGGCTCCTGTCCCCAGAGCTCTCCCCCGGGAGGGGAGCACCAGCCACGGATTCTGGTAGGGAAGGTCTGGAGGGGTCCAGGAATTCCGACGTGGGAATCCCTGTAACCATGCCCTTCTGTGACCTCTCCTCAGACCCCCAGTGCATTAACCAGCCCCCACCCCACCCCCACCCCCACAGGCTGTGCCCTGCTCAAGAGACAGAACCCTAGGGGGCAGCGTTCACCGGAGGACAGATGACTGCAAAAGCCCTTCCGGCCTCCGCCCGCCTTCAGGAAGCTCTGATCCATGGTCCTCCCCTTCCTGGGTGAGCCCTCCTGGTTCCACCATTTCCTCTGACACCCTCCTCTCCCCTCAGGTCACCTCCAGAAGCTCCTCTTCCTGACAAGTGCTGCTACAGGTGACCAAAACCTGCCTACTGCCCGCCGGGGGCTTCCGTGCAGCTTTTCGTCCAAGGACTCTGGGCCTTTCAAAGACCGGGCTGCCGGCCGGCGGTGTGGCCTGTGGAAAGTCCGGTGCCCGCGCTGGGCTTGGTCTCGTCCACGGGGAGTGCGAGCGGCCCACGTGGCTTCCACGCCCCCTGGCTCTGCCAGCCGGGTTCCAAATGGTTGGCCTTGGGATACAGGGCCCTGGGCATGTGACCTCCAGCCCCAGTGACCCTGAGACCAGCAGGATGTTGGGGTGGGGTGGGGTGGGGGAGTCGCCACTTTCCAGGGCTTCTTAAGGCACCAGGAAGCAAGTTCTGGGATTTGGATGCCCCAACCCCAGAGAAGGCGGAGACCTCCTGGCCCACCAGAGCAGAGGACGTCACCCAGGCTGAGGGTGTGAGGGCTGCTGTTTAGCGTCAAGCGACAGTCCCTACTCCATCCCCCGCCTGTCAGGAACTGCCTCCTTCACTTGTGGGCGTAACCACGTAACATGCCCAAGTGCAGAGAAAAGCTGGCTTTAAGGCGTTGGAGAGAAAAAAAAAAAAAAAAAAAAAAGCCAACTGCACCAAACCTTTCCTAACCAGAACACCCAGGGGATACTAGTGTTCTCGGTTTACCTGGGCAGCCGCCCCGTCCTGGCACGTCCCTGGCTGGAGAGTCTGTGTGGAAGTCTCATGTCCCAGAGCATGGGCCTCGGCAGGTGTGACTCGGTGTCCTCCTCCGCTGCTCCAGACCAGAATAGGATTAGCAGGTGCGGCAGGCACCCAGGCTGCCACTCTCAGCCGTGAGCATCCGGTCCCTGGAAGCATGCAGGTAGAACTGGAGACATCATGGACCAAGGATACAGCCAGAGGGAATTCCTAGGTGGAAGGATGAGCTAAATCTCCACTATGTGGCGGGTGGGCCAGCAGCAGTGACATCACCTTGGAATTTGTTAGAAATGCCCATAGAACTACATGATCCTGGGATCCCTAATATTTCCAGAATCTCTAAGATTTCATTAAAACACACACACACACACACACACACACACACACACACACAAGCAAAAACAGGCTAGAAACTAGCCTGAGACTTGTTCTGATTAGCCTACGGGGTGATTTCTATTTTGTTTGAGTCAACATTTTTAAAGTAAGAGTTACCACATTTAACCCTAGCCCAGTTGTTCTCAACCTTTCTAATGCCAAGACCCTTTAATACAGCTCCTGATGTTGTGGTGACCCCCAACCATAAAATTATTTTCGTTGCTACTTCATAACTGTAATCTTGCTACTGTTATGGATTGTAATGTAAATATCTGTGTTTTCCGATGGTCTTAGGCTCTATAGCAGCGGTTCTCCCACAGGTTGAGAACTGCAAGCAGGGTCAAAATTACAGTGATGCAGTAGCAACAAAAATAATTTTATGGTTGGGGGTCACCACAACATGAGGAATTGTATTAAAAAGGATCGTGGCATTAGAAAGGTTGAGAACCACTGCCCTAGCCAGTTTGGCTCAGTGGATAGAGCATTGGCCTATGGACTGAAGAGTCCCAGATTCAATTCTGGTCAAGGGCTTGTGAGTCCGGGTTGTAGGCTCTTGCGGGCTCCAGTTAGGGAGCGTGCAGGAGGCAGCTGATCAATGATTTTCTTTCATCATTGATGTTTCTATGTCTCCCTCTCTCTTCCCCTCTGAAATCAATAAAAATGTATTTTTTAAAAAGAAGTACTGCATTAATATATATATATATATATATATATATATATATATATATATATATATATATACACACCAAGTTTCTCTCTTCTCTGAAATTAAAAGCCCTGCAGAGGGGCAACTGCTGACTGTCTGCTGGAGCTAAAGAGCAACTGTCCCCCAACCTGGGGCTTCGCTCTCCAGTTCTCAGGGTCCCCCACTCCCTGTCCCCACAACACTGAGCAGCTCTGTGCTTGGCTGGCCCTGAGGGCTGTGATCTCAGGACTCCGGGGGTAGCTAGTGTTAGGATTGCAAATGCTCCTGGAAGTTGCTTTGCCTGGTGTGTAAAATCCTTGAAAGCCACAAGCTTAGTGGTCATACCTTTCTTTCTAAACGTAGAAAAATCGAAAATCCAGCATGTGTGGGTTCTGGTTACTCAAGGTGGTGCTGCTGTAGTGAGTAATTTAGTGGATAAAAAAAACAAAACAAAACATTTTAAACAGTTTGGAGATGAATTAAGGATTTTGTAAAAACCCTGATGTAAACACAAAATATTTTTTGAATTATGTACATTTTAAAACATCTCTCTTCAGATTTTCTCTGTACTTAGGTCCCAGGGTTTAGGGCAGATTTTGCATTGCTGGTGCTGGACCGGACAGTGTGGATTTTGCTCTCACTCCCCTGCCTCTTCCCTCCCTTCCCACCTCAGTTTACCCTCTCCTTCCTCTCTCCCCTCTGCGAGGGTACCTAATGGCCTGTGACTCAGGGAAGCCTCAGGGGAGAGTTGACCTGGGGTTGGTGCGGGGGGGGGGGGGGGGGGGGGGGGAGGAATTAGTGTGAGTTATTCCCTAGAGGAGGGGGGTGAGGAAGAGGAGGAGGAGGAGAAGAAGGAGGAGGAGGAGGAGGAGGAGGAGGAGGAGGAGGAGGAGGAGCTGGGTCCAAACCTAGGTTGAGGTAGAAGTGGTGCAGGCAGGGCTGAGCAGGTCCCTTCCCACCCTCAACTCAGCCTTGTTACCAGGCCTCCACCTCAAATGAGCAGATGTGCCGGGGAGGAGTCTGGTAGAGGAGAGTCCCGTAGTCAGAGAGGACAACTTGGGGACTACTCACTCAGAGCTCACAGAGCTAGTGGAAGAAGAGAAGGGGGAGAAATTAAGCCTGTCTCCTCTCTGCCCCTCAAGCTCTCTTCCTCTATCCCTGTCTCTCCCTCTCCCAGTCTCCCTGTCTGTCTGCCTCTAGGCTTCTCTCTCCCTGTCCCCAGTCCCCTTTCTGCCTGGCAGTTTATCCCTGCCTTTCTCCGCAGCTCCCCCATTTCTGTGGAACCACTTTTCCTGGACCCAGTCAATAGCCTAGAACTCCGCTACCCTCTGACTCAGTCCTCTCCACCTACATATTTCCTCCTTGTTCCTAGAACCTGGGCAACTCTCAGCCCAGACAGCACCTGGCTTGGTCTTAGGCACTCCCTGCCTTCCGATGTGCTTACACTCCCTCTGCCAGCCGGTCTGTGCCAGGAGCCCACACTCGGGACTGTCTCCCTTTGCTATGGCTCTGTAAGCAGGACCACTGATGGCCAAAGCAGGGGCCTCCGGCTGCTGCTGCTCCTGGGGCCTGCAGCAGACACAGGCAGCCCCGTTAGGGGGTCTGTGATGCTGCAATGTGGGCTCTGTTCACTGGATCCTCTGGACGGTGCCCTGTGGGCACCAGGCCTGGTGCAGTGGTGTTGGGTTTCGGGGTGGGGGTTGGGGTTGAAATAAAGGTGTGCTTTCTTCCATTTCATGCTGCGTGGTCCTTTGGCCTGGATGGTCGGGACACCCCATCCCAGAAGGTTCAGGGAGGGCTTCAGATAGAGGTGAACCCCGGATATGGCCTGGGCAGGGCGAGTGCGCCAACACCGCCCACCCCAGGAGCTCCTCTGCTCAGGGCGTCTGCTCTGAGGGAGCAGGGAGGAAGCCTCGGGCCTTGTAGGCTTATAGGAAAGGTCAGGGTGTCTGGGGCTCCGGAAATGGGTGGAGTGGCCTCATCCCTTGGTCACAGACAAGAGAGAGGAAGGAAGAGAAGGGCAGAGCTTGTCTGTGGCCATGGCACGTGACCCATGACCCATGAAAGCCAGAGGCCAAGACCGAAGGAACAGAGCCCCCAAATGGGGACGTTGGGGTCCGTGAGTCTCTGGGTAGGACCTCACCAACAACCCACATTTGACCTCTGACCCCTCAATAGCCTGCTGCTGAGACACGAGAGCAAGACAGACCATCCCAATGCCACCAATGTGTGGCCAGCCCATCGGTTATCCATTTCCTTTTTTTTTTTTTTTTTTAATATATTTTATTGATTTTTGTACAGAGAGGAAGGGAGAGAGATAGAGAGTCAGAAACATCAATGAGAGAGAGTCATCGATCAGCTGCCTCCTGCACACCCCCCACTGGGGACACGCCCGCAACCAAGGTACATGCCCCTGACCTGAATCGAACCTGGGGCCCTTCAGTCCCCAAGCCGACGCTCTATCCATTGAGCCAAACCGGTCCCGGCTCCATTTCCTTTTGAGCCCAATGCTTCCATCCTGCTGAGTGGTGGGCAAACATCCCTGCCTCATTCTCAGTCCCTGGGGAACTGGTGGAACCGACCCGAGACCTCCCCTCCGGTCCTACCCACCCCATCCGTGTGGCTGCAGGGATTGCTGGGAGGACAGGCAGGTGACTGGGACCAGAGAAAAGCAGCTCAGAGCTGAGATGCGACTGGGAGCCAAGCGGAAAAGTTGTCTCCTTTCTCTGGGGCTGCTGAGGGGATGGGACACGGAGTGGTCTTGCCACCACAAAGTTAAGGAGCAGAACGGACAGGTGGGCACCACCCACTCTGGGCTGTGTGGGTACCATGGGCCCACAAGTTGTTTTCTTTGCTTAAGCCAGATTGAATTGGGTTTTGTGTTGCTCTTTGTTGTTGTTCTTTGTAGTCAAAATTGTCCTGACCGACAGTCCTCAAAAAAAATTATGGAATGCAGTGGGGGTTAGACTGGTTTAATATGGAAGGAAAGAGGAAAACGCTGGGCTAGGAGGGAGGAGGAGGAGGAGAATGATGGAGAGCAGTCGAGAGAATAGTCTCTGAGCTGGCCAGACCCTCTCTGTGTGTGACTATCCATTTAGGGGAACCTTCCCCAGCCCAAGGTTAAGACCTGGGGTGAGAAAAGGCACACCGCCTTTGTGCCTTGTCAGGAGTCTTGTGCTGACTCAGCATTTAGAAGGTGGAGGAATATTTTGGGGTCCTGCCTGGAAGGAGGAGATGCAAATGGGGAGCATGAATGGTCTCCAACCTCAGCACGCGCCTGCTGTCAACACTTAATGAGAGACTGGACTTTGGCAGGGAGATTGGGGCGGGGCAGATGGCTCTCCCTGCTCCCCGCATGAGGACAGGAGTTCAGAAATTGGGGGAAAATACCTGTGATGTCTGGAAAACCTGGATTCCTGCAGGGTGAGGTTTGCTTCTCTTGGCTAGAGACTCACCCATCCAAACTAAAGCCTCTTGTCCTCTCCCTGAGAGACATCCCACCTCCCCATCCACCCCTGAGCCCATGTCTTTGGCCCTGGACCCTGAGAAGGCCGTGCTGACCAAGCATTTGCCTATTCTGCTCCCAGGGAACTTTGATCCTGCCGTTCGAAACCCATATTCCCTCACACCCCTGCGCACTCCCGCACACCCCTCACCCTCTCTCCGCGCACGCCATTTTGCGCATGAAAACGGCTCCAGCCGTGAAAGGACTTGAAGACTGCGTGTCCAGCAGATCTTGGGATCAGGAAGCAAACCCAGTAGCTCAGACTCTGGGCCTCCGGTGCCTCTCAAGGGCCCTGGAGAAGCTCGTGTCACAGGCAGCTCCGCGTCACGCCGCCGCTTTGATTCTTCCTGAAATCCCGCGATGTAAGCTCCAGAACAGCATCTGTGTGATCGGATGATAAAAGAGCTTTGACTTGGTGGGCTATGAGCATGAACACGTTTTACATCTCTCCAGTGAGCGCCTTCACACCGTTAGTCCAGCTGAAAACTCCAGCCTTCTATCTGCTCTCAGTGCCTGCTCCCAGCCTCGGCTTCAGGGACCCGGGGTGGGGGGAGGGCGTGTCTGCTCCTGCCCACCTCCCCCAGCGCTGCTCCGTGACCTGGAGAGGAGGGACATGGGGGCAAAATCCATCTTGGGAACCCTGCCCCTCACCCTTCAAGTGAGGGATACAGAGGGAGCTTACCTGCTCGCCTGCTGGAGAGGTTGCTCTGGTCTGCGGGGCTGCTGGCTGATGTTGGCTGCATGTGCAGAGGGGGGCTCGCTACAGACCGAATAAAGGTGAGACTTCACGGCCCCTCACACACACCACTTCCAAGCCCCCCTAGCCAATTTTGTTTTCTTTTCCCCCCCAAATATATTTTTATTGATTTCGGAGAGGAAGAGAGAGGGAGAGAGAGATAGAAACATCAATAAAGAGAATCACTGATGGGCTGCCTCCTACACCCCCCCAACTGGGGATGGAGCCCAAAAGGGAATCGAACCAAGACCTCCTGGTTCATAGGCCAACACTCAGCCACTGAGCCACATCTTTCCTTTCCTTTCTTTTCTTTTCTTTTTTTTCTTCTAATTCTCACCCCAAGGATATTTCCCCCACTGACTCTTAGAAAGAGTGGAAGGAAGGGGAGAGACAGAAAGAAACACCGATGCGAGAGAGACACATCGATTGGTTGCCTCCTGCGCACAGTGTCCTTGACCAGGCTGAACCTCAGACCCTTCAGTAGGGGCCGACACTCTATCCACTGAGCCAAACCGGCTGGGGCTGTTTCCCTTTTCCTAACGAGGACCTCCAAACTGGAGAAGCTTCAGCTCCTCACGCCTGCCCGTTGGATCCGTCCTGGGTGTGGTCCCCGGGGAATTCGGGTTCGGCTTACTGGCGGCATTCTTTGGTACCGGACCCCTCTGAAAGCAGCTGCGCTCTCTCCCCCTCCCAGCACAGGCAGCACCTGTCCCTCTCCGGCCCACAGCCCGTGTGCCCCACGCTGTCTGGGAGGCCGCCCGGGCCGCCCCTGGGTTCAGTGTGTGCTCCGGCCTCCATCTCCTCCAAGAGGGGCCTCTTCCTCACGCGCTCGGGCCACAGGGGCCCGGCCAGGAACTACTCCCCCCCCCCCCACCCGCCGCCTTCTCCTCAGGCCCCTGCCTCACTCCTGTCTGTTCTGCATCCCGGCTCCGCCCAGCCCCCAATGTGCTGCCCGGCTCCCACCCTCACGGGCACCTCCAGTCTCCGTCAATGGTTCTTCCAGAGCTTGGCGTTTGTGTAAGGGAGGGTAGCCCCGTCCAGATGCTGTGCCCACCAACTGTCTCCCTGCCCCACCCTGGCCACGGTCCCTCCGGGAGCACAGCTCTGTCTCCCTGCAGGCAGGAGGCGCCCTGCCCTCCCTACCCCCAGCAGAGCTTCAAGCAGGAATACCTCGACCCCCTGGACCAGTGGTTGGCAAACTCATTAGTCAACAGAGCGGCAAACCGCGGCTCTCGAGCCGCGTGTCAGGTGCGAGGTGGGGGGAGGGTGTCAGTGGGCACAGGTACCCAGGGGCGGGTGTGGCGATCAAACAAGAGCAGACGGCCTTCGCCTGAGACTCGGGTGTCCCTGGGCGTGTGCCAGGTGTGTGCCGCCACACAGAGGGTTTGCCCGGATCCCCTCCAGGTGACCGGGCCACGGGCGATGGCTAGGAGAAACCCGGGCGATTATTCCCAGATGCCGCTGCGTCACCCTGAGAAGCGTGAAGGAGACGTCCAGCGGGAAGGGGTGGGCATCCCGAGAGAGACCGCCCTGCCAGCGCCCGGTGCCTCTCGGTGGTGGCGGTTTCTGATGGCCCCGCTAGGCGACCCAGCAAACGCCCTCGTCACTGCCTGGATGGGCTGGGGATGGAGTTCAAACCCACGGAGCCTGAGGAGGGGGCTGGCGAGCGTGACGGGTACAGGTCTGTGCGGGAGCCTGAGGCCCTCTCCTCTCTGGCCTTCCCGCACCATCAGCGTCCAGCGTTCAAGGCCAAGTTTGACAGGCCGGCCAGTGAGGAAGACACAGCCCCGTTGTCCCACGTGGACGAGAGCCCGGCCTGCCTCCCAGAGCTGCTGGCCCGAGGCGGCCCTGTGGCCCCAAGGGTGGCTACTGGCCCCTGGCAGCTGTTCCCTGGCCACCCGGGGCTGCTCTGGGGACACAGAGATGAGCCTGGCGTTGGGGACACCCTCCCTCTGGCACCCACAACGCCTTTGGAGCAGGTCCCCTCTGGCCTGTCAGTCACCCTGGCCGAGAGGAGACACTGGGCAGGTGACGCTGGAAACTCAGAACTCCTGGGGTTTCACTTCTGGCCTCTTCCTCGGTCCATCAGAGGCCCGAGCCCGCCTTCCTCTCCCCAGCCAGGAAGAACAAGAGTGTGTTCGGTTCTGGGGGACAAAGCAAGGGCGTCCCCACCGCGATGAAGTGATGCACCAGGCTCCCCAGATCGCCCACCGTGGGGGGCAGAAGCCGGGGTCCTGCCCTCCATCCGAACTGTGGCCCCGGAGGGTCCTCCGTTGTGCTGGGCTGGCAAGGTCGAGGGCGGCCCCGAGTGGGGGCGGCTGAAAGGCTTAGAAAAGACAGAGAATGAAAGGTGGGTCTCCTGCCGAAATGGGTTTGGCTCAGTGGGTGGCGCGTCGGCCTGCGGACTGAAAGGTCCCAGGTTCGATTCCGGTCAAAGGCATGTACCTTGGTAGGGGGTGTGCAGGAGGCGGCTGGTTGATGTTTCTGACTCTCTATCCCTCTCCCTTCCTCTCTGTAAAAAATCAACAAAATACATCTAACAAAGAAAAGAAAAGAAAGCTGGGCCTCAGTGGGACGCTGCTTCCTGAGAGACAGCGCCGCATCCCACAAACCAAGTCTTTGTTTCAGAGCAGATGCCACGAGGCAAAGAAAGGGCGACACACACACACACACACACACACACACACACACACACACACCCTGCATGCATTTCTAATGACTTTGCCCCTCGGTCAGGACGTTTACAACGTTCTCCTGGGTTTCGATCCGACTCAACTACACGCACCTGAACTCTATGAAGCCCACGTCACTCAGACACGTGGGACCGCGTGTTCGGACCACAGGGTCACGCTCACAACCACAGCTGTTGGCGTCACTGTGCGGGGCGGGCGCTGCAGGTGGCCACGAGAGGACTGAGCCTTCTCGTCAGTCCGTCAGTCCGTCAGTCCGAGGCTTGAGCCTGTCCGAACGCCGAAGCCGCGGCCCACACTGTGTTCCCAGGAGGGGGGGGGGCGGGAGCCGGAGGAAGGAACCTGGGAGGGGGCGGGGCTGCTGGTGGAGCAGCGAGGGCTGGTTCCTGCTCTGAGGGACCTTTGTCCGCCTGTTCCTGGGCCCAGGCCCGGGGTATCGCCTCTGCCACGTCTGCTAGACCCTAATAAGGCCCTGCTTCTCCTGTACAAAAAAAAAAAAACAGTGGGTGGAGTGGGAAAGAATACCCATAGACTGCTCCACATTAGATATACAAATGGCCAATTAGCAACTTGGATGTCTGATGGGCATTCCAAACAGCCTTCCCAGGCCAGAACCCTAAAACTGGTGTCCCCCAAAGCTAAAAACCCGTACCTTCTCCCTGACCTCCCTCTCCTTCACTGCTTTCCTGCCTCATTGACTTATTTCTCTCACTCTGAATCTTTAACCTGCAAGAGGGCAAAGACTGGGTGCCTGGGGCAATGTTCACAGCACCTACCTCAGTGCCTGGCACGTGGTGGTTGGTTTCAGAGAGGAAGGGAGGGGGAGAGATGGAAACATCATGATGAGAGAGAATCATATTGGCTGCTTCCTGCACGCCCCTTACAGGAGCGCCAAACCCCAGCCCAGGCGTGTGCCTTTGACTGGAACTGAACCGAGGACCCTTCAGCCCACAGGTTGACGCTCTATCCACTGAGCCAAACCAGCCAGCGCCAAAAATTACTTATCGACTAAAATAAAATGACGAATGTAAGCCAAGAAGAGCTGTAGGAAGTAGGGAGGTGGTTCAAAGGCCAGGAAGGCAGAGAAACAGGGAAGGGGAGGAACGAACCTCCTCACCTCAGCGGATCCCGACGCTCTCTGGCCCTGCACCGCCCCTGAACGGCCCCCTAAGTCCCAGCCCAGCCCAGTCCCCTCCTCAAATCCCATAGCCCCCACCCCACCCACCCCGACACCCCCCACCCACCTCCACCCCACCCCACCACCCCCACCCCACCCCCACCTCCACCTCCACCCCGCCCACCCCACCCCCACCCCACCCACCCCCACCCCCACCCCCACCTCCACCCCCACCTCCCCAACCCCTACCCCACCCCCACCCCCACCCCTACTCCCCCACCCCACCCCTACCCCCACCCCCACCCCTACCCCCACCCCCACCTCCACCCCACTCCCACCCACCCCCCACCCCCACCCCCACCACCCCACCCCCACCGTCACCCCACCCCCACCCCCACCCCTACCCCCACAACCCCCCCACCCCACCCCCACCCCCCCACCCCACCCCCCCCACCTCCCACCCCGCCCAACCCCCACCCCACCCCCACCCCACCCACCACCCCCTCCCCCACCCCCCCCCCCCACCTCCACCTCCCACCCCCCCACCCACCCCCACCCCCACCCCCACCCACCCCACCCCCCCCCACCCACCCACCCCACCCACCCCAACCCCACACCCCACCCCCACCCCCACCCCCACCCCCACCCCCCCCACCCCCACCCACCCCCACCCCCACCCCCACCCCACCCCACCCACCCACCCCCACCCACCCTGCCCACCCCCACTCCCTCCCACACCCCACCCCACCCCACCCCCACACCCCACCTCCCAGCACCCCCCACCCGCCCCACCCCACCCCACACCCCCCCCCCACCTCCAACCACCACCCCACCCTCACCACACCCCCACCTCCACCCCAACCCCACCCCTCACACCCACACCCACCCCAGCCTCTCAGCCCCCCGCCCGCTCCCAGATCCAGAGCCAGGCAGGCCTTTGGGGCCAGGGGGTGGGGTGGGCAGGGGGTGGGGGTGGGCAGGCGGTGGGGTGGGCAGGGGGTGCGGGTGGGCAGGCGGTGGGGGTGGGCAGGGGGTGCGGGTGGGCAGGGGGTGGGGTGGGCAGGCGGTGGGGGTGGGCAGGGGGTGGGGTGGGCAGGCGGTGGGGGTGGGCAGGGGGTGGGGTGGGCAGGGGGTGGGGGTGGGCAGGCGGTGGGGGTGGGCAGGGGGTGGGGTGGGCAGGGGGTGGGGTGGGCAGGCGGTGGGGGTGGGCAGGGGGTGGGGTGGGCAGGCGGTGGGGGTGGGCAGGGGGTGGGGTGGGCAGGGGGTGGGGTGGGCAGGGGGTGGGGGGGGCAGGCGATGGGGTGGGCAGGGGGTGGGGTGGGCAGGGGGTGCGGGTGGGCAGGGGGTGGGGTGGGCAGGGGGTGGGGTTGGCAGGCGGTGGGGGTGGGCAGGGGGTGGGGTGGGCAGGGGGTGCGGGTGGGCAGGGGGTGGGGTGGGCAGGGGGTGGGGTGGGCAGGGGGTAGGGTGGGCAGGCGGTGGGGGTGGGCAGGGGGTGGGGTGGGCAGGCGGTGGGGGTGGGCAGGGGGTGGGGTCCTCCGTAGAACCAGCTTGTGGAGGCTCAGACCCAGGCTGGCACCACGGCTACCCTCGCGCTGCGGTCCCAATGCCTGGCCCCCATCTCCCACCATAGCCTGCACAGCCACCTTCTCAGCACCGGGACCCAGGGCGGCAGAGCTCATGGGCTCACACGGCTCCGTGTTTTGCCACATGGAATGCAGCGTTTACCGTGGAGTTTGTCCCCTTTCCACTCTTCCTCCTCAGCACACACTGATTCTAGGGAGGCCAGGCACCCCGATCTTCCTCTCTCCTTTTCCAAGCTCAGCTCATGCCCCACCTCCCCTTGAAGACTTCAGGGACCCCCAGCGCACCCACCTAGGACGCCCATAGCTGGAGCTGCCTGTGTCAAAACCCTTCTTAGTGACGGGTCCGCACTCCTTCATGAGCCCTGCGCTGGGGTGGATGGCGTGGTGAGCAGGCGGACCAGCTCTGCCCTTTGGGAACCAAGAGGAGATGGGCCCACCCTGGCAGGCCCAACACAGCGGGGTCAGGGTGGTGAGGGCGGCAGCTAGGGAATACTTCTGCCCTGTGGTTTGGTCGAGCTCAAAAGGCTGGACTGTGGATGCCTGCCGCGTCAGCAAGCAGCAAAAAGTTCAGGGCGCGAGGTGGGCAGGGACTGGGCTGGTGCAGAGCTCATGCTTGTCAGACCGGGACACTGGCAGCTCTGCTATGGCTGCAGCCAGATCTTTAGATTTTCAAGAGCAATTAGACATTTTCTAGTTTCTAAGTGCTGGCCACTGATTCAACCAGGCATCCTATTCAAACGCATCTGCAGACCCACTCAGGCGCTCCGCCTCTGTGGGCACCATGGCGAAGGTGAAGTCCCGCCCAGCGGTTTATAAAATATGGGCCTGGCCATTCCCCTTCTCTGGCCTCCACTTCTTCCTTTCGGGCGGCTGGTCTCACACACCTTGGGCTGCATCACCTCCCAATTGCCAGTCACTGGTATTCCTGACCCCCAGGCTGCCCTGGCCACACTGCTGCCCAGGCCACACTGCAGGCCTGTGTGGGCCCGACGGGAGGGGCTCAGGTGAGGTGTCCGTCCCCGTCCTCCACCCCACTTCCCGGGGCAGCAGCCCCTGGGGTTCCAGCTCCATGCTCTCCATCCCACTCCGTCCAGGGGTCCTTTGCTGACCTTGTCAAGTGTTTCCCCGTGACCATTTCGCCTGCTCAGCCCACCGTGCCGCCATCCACAGCCCCGGGCCAAGCAGGAGCACTGGCCGCCCTGTGCTTCCTGGGTGTGGGGGTTCAGCGTGAATCCAGTGCCTGGACGCCCAGTGTTCCCGCCGCTGCAGATCTGGGGCTCCTGCAGCCCAGCCAGACCTGGTGGCCTCCATCCTGAGGTCAGGGCCATTGCCAGCCCTCCTGCTCTTCTGGGGTGTCACCGGTGAGACCAAGGACGGCATGCGCGGCGTGGGGCCTGGGGGAGGAGGGTCTGGGGTTCCAGGAGAGCGGGTGGGGGAGGAGGGGCTGGGGACAGTGGCTCCTTGGAGGGACACTCAGCAGGCTGGCCCCTTCCACAGAGGGGCTGCCGTGCCAGGTCTCAGAGTCTGGTTTCGGGGATCCTGGGCTCCCAGCAGGCGGAGCTCAGAGGACTGGGTTTGCTGTGCGGGGCCTAGGGCAGCCCTTTGGTTTATGTTGCAGTCGGACAGGTTGAGTGGTCTAGGTTCCTAGTGGGCAGGTCTCGGATGGCGGACTGTGAGGCTGGGTGGGTTTTCTGGTGGCTGGGTCCTTGGTGGCCTGGGTGCCCAAGCGGGGGGACGGAAGACGGACCCGAATCGCTCTGGGGTGAAAGATGAGGCAGCGGCATCATGGAGCCCAGGTGCCAGCCATCTCTCCCGCGGTCCCGGGTCCCGGGTCCCGGTCCCAGGTCCCCTGGGGAACACTGCACCGAGGGGCAGGCAGCAGAGCCTGGGAGACCGCGGCCCACAGGGGTGCCTGGTCCTTACTTCGGGGGACATCGGGGAGCAGAACCCAGGTCTGACGCCGCCCTGCACCCACCTGGGCCCCCGGTGGTGGAAGCCCTTCCCTCCCCCTTTTCCTCTCCCCCCTACCCCCTCTCCTTTCCCCCCTTCCTCCTCCCCCTTCCCACCTCCCCTCTCCCTCCTCCCTCCTCCCCTCCCCTCTCCCCCCTCCCTCCTCCCGGCGGTAAGCAGCTGCCTGTGCACCCACAGACACAGGCTCGGCTGGAGTGTTTCTGTGTTTTGTTTCACATTGTGTGTTTTATTAAATAGTCGGGGCGGGGGTCGGGGCGGGGGGGGCTGCCTAGATGGAGATGCTGTTCTCGATGAGCACCGGGTCCAGGTAGTAGTAGGGGATGGGCAGGCACTTGTTGCGCTGGCGGATGCGGTGGGAGATCTGGGCCAGGCGCTGGCGGAAGGCCTCCATGCTGCGCCGCGGCGCGTCCTCCACGAAGTGGATGTCGGGGAAGTGGCCGAGGGGCCGCTGCGGGCGGGCACAGGGCGCTGAGGCCGCGATCCCGCCAGCGGCCTCTCCCGGCCTCCGCCCCTGGCTCCCTCCCAGCTCCCAGCCCCGGCCCCCCAGCCCCGGCCCCCAGCCCCCAGCCCCGCCCCCCAGCTCCCAGCCCCAGCCCCAGCCCCGCCCCCCTCAGCTCCCAGCCCCGCCCCCTCAGCTCCCAGCCCCGCCCCCTCAGCTCCCAGCCCCGGCCCCCAGCCCCGCCCCCTCAGCTCCCAGCCCCAGCCCCAGCCCCGCCCCCTCAGCCCCCAGCCCCGCCCCCTCAGCTCCCAGCCCCAGCCCCAGCCCCGCCCCCCTCAGCTCCCAGCCCCGCCCCCTCAGCTCCCAGCCCCAGCCCCCAGCCCCGCCCCCTCAGCTCCCAGCCCCGCCCCCTCAGCCCCCAGCCCCGCCCCCCTCAGCTCCCAGCCCCGCCCCCTCAGCTCCCAGCTCCAGCCCCAGCCCCGCCCACCTCAGCTCCCAGCCCCGCCCCCTCAGCTCCCAGCTCCAGCCCCCAGCCCCGCCCCCCTCAGCTCCCAGCCCCGCCCCCAGCTCCCAGCCCCGCCCCCCCAGCTCCCAGCCCTGCTCGGAGCCCCCCCTCTGCCCTCGGACCCCCCCCCACCTTGTCGTCGGGCTCGCGGCTGAGCGTCCAGAGCACCAGCAGGATGATGCACGTGGTCTTCACGTCGGGCAGCGTGTCCAGGAAGGTCTCCTGGGTGCTCAGCCCCTTGGCCTGCATCGGCGGGTTCCGCATGGAGGACGGGAAGTTGGGCATCCAGGACGTGAACTCCAGCTGGGGGCGGGGGGGGGGCGGTCAGAGCTCCCGGGGCCTCTCCGGGTTAAATGGAGGTGGGGGGTAAATGGAGGGGGGGTAAATGGAGGGGGGGTGGGGTAAATGAGGGTGGGGGTAGGTAAGGGTAAATGGAGGTGTGTGGGGTAAATGGAGGGGGTAGGGTAAATGGAGGTGAGGGGTAGGTGGGGTTAAATGGAGGGGGGGTAAATGGAGGGGGGTAAATGGAGGTGGTAGATGGGGGAGGAAAATGGAGGGAGGGGTGCAATGGAAGTGGGGTAAATGGAGGGGGGGTAAATGGAGGTGGTGGTGGGGTTAAATGGAGGGGGGTAAATGGAGGGGGGGGTAAATGGAGGTGGTGGTGGGGTTAAATGGAGGGAGGGGTAAATGGAGGGGGGGTAAATGGAGGTGGTGGTGGGGTTAAATGGAGGGGGGTAAATGGAGGGGGGGGTAAAGAATGAGGTGGTGGTGCGGTATTAAATGGACGGGAGGGGAAATGGAGGGGGGGGTAAATGGAGGTGGTGGTGGGGTTAAATGGAGGGAGGGGTAAATGGAGGGGGGGGGTAAATGGAGGGGGGGGGTAAATGGAGGTGGTGGTGGGGTTAAATGGAGGTGGTGGTGGGGTTAAATGGAGGGGGGTAAATGGAGGGGGGGGAAATGGAGGGGGGGTTAAATGGAGGGGGGTAAATGGAGGGGGGGGTAAATGGAGGGGGGGGTTAAGTGGAGGGGGGGTAAATGGAGGGAGGGTTAAATGGAGGGGGTTAAATGGAGGGGGGGTTAAATGGAGGGGGGTTAAATGGAGGGGGAAATGGAGGGGGTTAAATGGAGGGGGTTAAATGGAGGGGGGGTAAGTGGAGGGGGGTAAATGGAGGGAGGGTTAAATGGAGGGGGGGGTAAATGGAGGGGTTAAATGGAGAGGGGAGGGGAAGTGGATGGGGGGGGGGTTAAATGGAGGGGGGGGTTAAATGGAGGGGGGTAAATGGGAGGGGGAATGGAGGTGAGTTAAAGAGGCGGAAATGGAGGGGGGTAAGTGGAGGGGGGTAAATGGAGGGGGTTAAATGGAGGGGGGGTAAATGGAGGGGGGTAAATGGAGGGGGGGTTAAATGGAGGTGGGGGGGTTAAATGGAGGGGGGGGTAAATGGAGGGGGGTTAAATGGAGGGGGGGTTAAATGGAGGGGGGGGGTTAAATGGAGGGGGGGTTAAATGGAGGGGGGGTTAAATGGAGGGGGGGTAAATGGAGGGGGGGAAGGGGGGGGGGGGAAATGGAGGGGGGGTTAAATGGAGGGGGGTAAATGGAGGGGGTTAAATGGAGGGGGGTTAAATGGAGGGGGGGTAAATGGAGGGGGGGGTAAATGGGGGGGGGGGGGGGGTTAAATGGAGGGGGGTAAATGGAGGGGGGGTTAAATGGAGGGGGGTAAATGGAGGGGGGGGTTAAATGGAGGGGGTTAAATGGAGGGAGGGGTAAATGGAGGGGGGGTAAGTGGAGGGGGGGTAAATGGAGGGGGGGTTAAATGGAGGTGGGGGGTTAAATGGAGGGGGGGTTAAATGGAGGGGGGTAAGTGGAGGGGGGTAAATGGAGGGGGGGTTAAATGGAGGGGGGGTAAGTGGAGGGGGGGAGGCAGGGCGGGCGGAGGAGATCGGCTTTGAGCTCGGGGTTGGGATGAGGTGAGGCCGGGGCTGGCGTGGGCAGTGAGCACAGGTACCTGCCCCGTGTTGACGGCGGCGTGCCTGGCGGAGCAGATGAAGATGATGATGGAGACGTAGCGGATCAGCTCGGGCACCGTTCGCAGGCACGTGGGGAAGCCTGCGGGAGAGCAAGGCCCGGCATGGCCATCCCGCCCTGCCCCGGGCTGGCCGCTAGAGGGCGCGACCGAGCCCAGCCCAGCCTGTCCTGCCGGCACCTCAAGCTGCTGCATCCCTGCCCTCATCCCGCCTGGTGGCCCTCCCTGTCTGCGGTCACAACCCCATCTCCCCTTCCCCCCTCTTCTCTCCTCCCCCCCCCTCCAGTCCACGCCACAAGCCTTGGCGCGGTCCAGGCCGCCCCGGCAGCTGCCTTAGGGGACTCTCTGCCCCAGGTCTCAGGGGGAGCAGCTTTGGAAGAATCCTGGCTTTCCTGCCGCTCCAGTCCTTCATCCATTCCCCGCCACACACACACACACACACACACACACACACACACACACAAACACACTCATATACATACACACACACACACATACACTTACACACACACACATACACACACACTCACACTCACAAACACACTCATATACATACACACACACACACATACACTCACACACACACTCACAAACACTCATATACATACACACTCACATACACACACATACACACACTCACATACACACACATACACACACTCACACTCACAAACACACTCATATACATACTCACATACACACACATACACTCACACACACTCACAAACACTCATACATACACACACACATACACACACATACACTCACAAACACACTCATATACATACACACTCACATACACACACATACACTCACACACACTCACAAACACTCATACATACACACATATACACACATGCTCACATACATACAAACATACTCATATACACACACATACATACACACACTCACACACACTCACAAACACACATACACACTCACATACACACACACGCTCACATACACACAAACATACTCATATACACTCATACATACACACACTCACACACACTCACACACACTCACACACACACACACACACACACACACACTCCTGTGGGACACAGCTCACTCCAGATCCATTTCTCAGCGGCCTGGCTCCTGGCCTCGTGCCCAGCCCAGCCTCTCGCTCTGTTCCCTGTGGTCCCGCCTAAGCAGCCGCCCTGCTGGTGGGCGACCCCAGGTTCCAAGCCTAACACAGTCAAACAGCCGCTCACCTGCCTCCTCAGCCTCCTCCCTCCGTGCCCCCAGGGCCGCACCCTCCCCCCCCCCTTCTGAAAGCTCTAACCCTGAGCGTCAGCCCCACCCCGCAGCTCCCCCTGCCAAACCCACACCAGTCACCCTCCTGTCATTTTCTTTCCCAGCTCTCTCCCAATCCTGGTCTCCACAGCCCCCCCCCCTTCAGGCCCCTGCCGCCTCCCTCCTGGACACGCAGCTGCCCAAACTGCCTCCCGCTGCCCGCGCAGCCTGGTGCTGTCCTGACATAACTCTCCTCTGGCAGCCCCTCCACGGCCGCCTCTGGCCCCAAGAGCCACTCCAAACCCCTTAGCCGTGCTGTGCGGCTGCCCCTGCTCATGGCTTCCACCGCGGCTCCAGCTGCAGACCTGTCAGCAGCTCCCAGAACTCTCCACCCGCTCCTGCCACACAGCTGCCCCCCACCCGCAGGTCTGCCCACCCCCTCCACCCACCACCCTCCGCAAGCTGGGGCAGGTCCTGTCCCCACCAACACACAGCAGCAGCCCTGCTGTAACTGCCCTTCCTTAACCCCCACCACCACCAGGGCAGCTCCCTGAGGGCAGCTCCTTCGCCTGCTCGTTCCCTTTTGCCCACTCAGTACCCAGCACAGTGTCTGTCACATCACAGATGCTTGTTGAGTGGATGCCCAAGTGGCATGACTTCAAATGCTCTCCCTCCCTGGAGGCTGCCAGCACCCCCCAGCCCCCCAGCTTGCAGCACACTCTGCCCTCTGTGTCTGCGCTCACGCCCCGTTTCTCAGAACACTGGGACCCTCCAGGTCTCTACAGAGATGACCCGCAGCCCTGACCTCAGACAGGGGCCAGGGCCAGCCGTGCTTCCTTTCCCAGCCTCTCTGAGAGGCTGCAGCCCTGAGGGAAGGGCCTGTCCACATTCTGGGTGGTGATCTGGCCGCCTTCAGCCCCCAGGGAGACAGGCTCCAGCCCAGCCGGGGGGGGGGGGGGGGCCCCCCAAAACCCTGGACCCCCGCCGATGCCCGGGTGCCCGGGCCCATACCTGAGCTCTCACGCCCCAGGAGGCACTCCTTGAATATCTCCTGCACCCAGCACTGCAATTCCGGGTCAGCCTCCACAGCCGCGTCACACGGGTAATAGTAGGTGATGATCTCTGTCACATACCTGCCGGGGAACAGGCCTCCGCTCGGACCCTCCTCCTGCCCTCCCCGCCTTTCCCAGCATGCCCCGGGCCCAGAGCTGCCCCAGAGCTGCCCCAGGCATGTGGGCGAGCCAGTCCTGTGGGGCAGAGACGGCGAGGGCTGCTTGTCAAGGTCAGAAGATGACACCAAGGGGAAATGGTGAGCAACGTAGACCGACGAACAAGAACAGACCCAGAGATCAGGAGCCGTGGGTCAGGCTGTTGGACCTCAGAGGGAGGGTGGGGATAAAAGGGAGAGATCAACCAAAGGACTTGTGTGCGTACCTATGCGCCTAACCAGTGGTCAAGGACAATAGGGGGGGTGGGGGCATGAGTGGGGGTGGGGGTGGGGGATTGGAATGGGGGGGGTTGAGGACAAATATGTGATACCTTAATCAATAAAGAAATTTAAAAATAAATAAACAAATAAAATAAAATAAAATAAAAAAGAGAACCTCCTGGGCGGGGGGGAGAAGATGGCTCCAGACCCAGGCTCGGGCACTTTGAGGCTCCCCTGCAGCCTCTCAGGGTGCCCACCCCGATGCCACCCACCGCTGTCCCCTCTGACCTCTCCAGCGCGTCCCACACGGCCAGGCAGTCGTCCCGGTAGTAGTACCCCGGCAGGTCCCGCACCCCGCGCTCCGCGAAGTCGTGGGGCGGGTAGCAGCCCTCGTAGGTGATCTCCGACAGGTACCGCACCATCAGCTCCGCGATGCCCTTCAGGCCCAGCGACGTGGCCTGCGAGGGGGGAGCGCTCACACCCGGCTCCGACGCAGCCTGTGACGCTCCGGTGACCCCTGCCCGGCCCGCCCCCGGGACCCTCACACGCCAGCCAGCCCTCCAGCCCCTGCCTCTGCCCACTCTAACCAGCCCCTCTGTCCCCGCTCCCTCGGGAGCCAAAGGCGAGGGGAAATCCTGCTGGCAGTCGGCCTGCCAAGGCCGGACGGAAGGGGAGTATCGTGCTGGCGCGGGGGCAGCCTCACCCTGGCAGAGAGCCCCCCCTCATTGAGGAGGATGGCCCGGCCGATGCTGTTGATCTGGATGGTGTAGCGGGTGTGGGGGATCAGGAGCTGCGAGAGAGAGAGAGAGCAAAGAGAACTGAAGTTACCCCCAAGGGCCTTGGCACCCCCATTTCTGCAACATCAGACCCCCTCCCTTGTGGGTCCCCAGCTGCCTCCCCCGGTCTGACTGGAACCCCTCCGGCTGCTGAGCAGGCGGGCGGCCCTCCGAGGCCGGACGAGGGCGGGGTTGCTTCGGCGAGGCCCTGCCCGCCCGCACACCTTGTAGAGGGGGTGGCACATGGGCAGCTGTCGCAGCATGGCCAGGCAGAAGGCCTCGGCGATGAGGTGGGAGCCCAGCAGGTGGGCGTTGGCCTCGTGGTAGTAGAACTCGGCGTTGCGCACCCAGGTCTTGGCCAGCAGCCAGTCCCACTCCGAGTCGTTGGGCAGGAAGATGGGGCAGTCGGGCCCAGGGGTCTGGCTGAGCTGGGAGCGAGGACGGAGGGGGTTAGAGGAGGGCAGAGACCTGTGCACGCCAGGACCCTCAGGAGGGAGGCCAGGGGGAGTCTGAGGAGGTAAAAGCTCCACCCTGCACGCCAGTGCCCGACCCCCTGAGCACAGCGCGGTCTTCCCTCCCTCCTAACGCCTGTTCCTGCCGTCCCGCTGCTGGAGTGCCTCCCGCTGTCCCTGTCTCTGCCGCTGCTCCTGCTGATTCCTCGTGAGCCAGCTCACAAGCCACCTCCTCTGAGAAGCCTCCCCTGCCCTCCCCGGGGCCGCCTCCAGCTGCGCGGGTTTGCACTGTGCAGGGCACCAGCCCCCGCGGGGAGGGGTCACTGCAGTCTCACCTAACCCGTCCCACTAACGAGCCATCGGGACTCGGCCTTTTCCTATTTGGACAGGAGCCTGGTGCTGACGGCTGGGAAGGAAGCCCCTCTGTCCCATTGCCCGCCAGACCAGAATCTGCAGGCAGCTGCTCGGTCTGACGAGCTCAGTATCTCCCCGCTGACACACACAACACGCACGTGTTGCACACAGGTGCACCCACAGGGACCGCGTGCACGCACGGGCAGCACACAGACGTGCACACGTAAGCTAACACAGAGACTCCGCCAAAGGGCCACACGCCAGGCTCTCCACTGGCTGCACACCCAGCTGGGTACATACATAAACATAGGTATGGTCTCAGAGGCACACCAACAAACATACACTCACATGGACACACATGCTTACACAAAGAGCTGCTCTCTCACACACACACACACACACACACCACACACACGCACAGAGGCTGGCCTGCTCACACTCATTCACACAGGGGCTGCAAGCACACATAGGCCCACGCACACACACTTGTGCACACATCTATCTACACAGCGGGCGCCCACACGGCTAGGCGGCGGGGCCTGCCCGCAGGCACCTGGATGGCGATGGGCATCATGTTCCCTTCGGGGTTGAAGTGCAGCAGGCAGAGGGGGGCGCACTGGTGCTGCTTCTGGCCGTTGAGCTCCACGGTGGGGATGCCCTCCAGGATCCTGTAGTCTGCCAGGTAAATGTTCCCCTTCTGCAAGGCAGCCGCCAGGGCGGGCAGGTAGCACCAGCACAGGGCGCCCAGCCCCGCATCTCGGGTACCGAGTGCTCTTGTCCCCCTGGTGCAGGGCTTGGCCAGGGCCCAAGAGGAGGGGACGGTGACCGCGGGGCAGGGCTGAGGGGGCGATGGTGACCGCGGGGCAGGGCTGAGGGGGCGATGGTGGCCGCGGGGCAGGGCTGAGGGGGTGGGAACTCTGCAGAAAGCAGAGGCGGGGGGAGAGGGCATGCCCAGGAGGGAGCAGAGCCAGAGGCTGTGAGGAGTCTCCCCCGACCGGGCCTCACCTCCAGCTCCGCTTGCAGGCACGTCCCTTCGCCCAGGAACGGGGCCACCATGTCGTCTGTGACGGGGAACTTGTCGGGAATCCGCGTGCAGCGGCGGATCACGCTGGGATTGATGCCGTTGAGGTACTGGTACCCAAAGAAGCTGTCCTCCGCCCAGTGCTCGGCCACGTACTCTGGGGAGAGAGGGGGGGCGGGGTGTCAGGACGCTTCCCGATCCCCGCCAGGGACAGAGGGGCCTGGGACACCCCAGAGGAACATGAACCCCGGGCCTCCCCCAGGGGCCCAGGGCGGCGTTCCCCAAAAGGCCGCCAGAGGGCGCGCTCGCCCAACGCGCCGCTCCTGCCTCAGGTGCGCCCGCTCCTCCCGCCCAACCTCCCGGACGTGGGGTCCTGCTTCCAGGACCAGTTCCTCCCGCCAGAGACCGCAGGGCTCCCCGAGTTCCGTTAGGAGGCCCCACCCCCTACCGGAGATGACCGTCTTGTAGGCAGGGAAGACCTTCTTAATGTCCTTCAGTCTCTTCCACGACCGTTTGCAGTCCACGAAGCCTCGGAGTTTGAACCTCAGCGCCCTTAGGAGGTGAGGGTCCAGGGGCGGCTGTCAGAGAGGCTGCCAGGTGCCCTCCGCCGCACCCCACCGGGGACTCAGATTCTCTGCTCTCTCCCTGGGTCTCAGTGACCCCGGGCCCATCGCTCAAGGCCTTTCTGGGCCTCTGTCTCTGAGTGTCACCTCTGGCCTTGCTTATCAGCTCCATCTACCTTCCTGGCCACCTACCCTCTGGGCTGGGGTGGAGGTGCCTGGAGCAGAGGGAGAGGGCAGTTGAGCAGGAACCCTCACCCCTCCCTCCCACACACTCACATGGGCCCCAGGCGAAAGAAGAAGGAGGCTGTCTTGATGAAGGAGTAGCGCAGGTTTGAGTTCAGGAACCTGGTGGCCTTGAAGTTGATGAGAATGGGGAATCCAGGGATGGAGCCATTCCACCTGCGGGAAGGAACGCGGGTCTGGGGCGGCACGCCTGGGGCCCAGGGCTCCAGGAAAGCGCAGAGCCCAGGGGCCCGCCCAGGGCGGCCCAGGGTCCTTACTCAGGCCGGTTGGGGTTCCTCCGGACGGGAGGGCGGTAACTGGGGATGTGCACGTAGTTGGGCAGGCCAGGCACGAAGACCCTCCAGCTGCAAAGAGAAGCTGGAACAGTGAGCCGATGTCCCAGGCCCCGGCCCTCCGCGGCCCCTCACCATCCTCCTCCCACCGCCCTCCCCCCACCGCCCTCCCCCCACCGCCCTCCCCTCACCATCCTCCCCCCCACCGCCCTCCCCCCACCGCCCTCCCCCCACCGCCCTCCCCCCACCGCCCTCCCCCCACCGCCCTCCCCCACCGCCCTCCCCTCACCGCCCTCCCCCCACCGCCCTCCCCCCACCGCCCTCCCCTCACTGTCCTCCCCTCACCGGTAGAAGTCCTGCTTGGCTCTGATCTCCTCCCTGCGGTGCTCCAGGAGGATTGGGAGGGTGTCGTCTGCTGTTGTCTTTCCTGTAGGGAGATCAAAGCGGGGAGGGGGGGCTCAAGGTCAGCCCCGGCCTCTGCCCACCCCTACCCATTTCAGGGATCAGAATTCAGCTTCTGCCTCCCAGGTTGGCTCTGGGGTCCCATCACAATAAAGAATGGGAGAGGGAGGGTGTTTCTCCACCCAAACACCGAGATAAAAGGACCAGGGAGCACGTTGGCCAGTGTGGCTCAGTTGGTTAGGCAGTGTTCCTTTCCCAAAGTGTGGTACGCATACCCCCACGGGTACAGGAAGAGTTTGGTGGGGGTACGCGTTGCACCGGAGTTTGGTGGGGATATGCACTGCACCGTGCTTAGCTGCGCCTAATTCTACGTCCTCATGAGTACGAGGGGTACTCAGCGTTACGAAAATTATAGAAGGTACACATATGTCAAAAGTTTGGGAAACACCGGGTTAAAGCATCACCGCCTATACTGAAAGGTTGTGGGTTTGATTCATGGCCCAACTTGGGCACATAAGGGCTGTTCACTCTCTCTCTCTCCCTTCCCCTTTGGGTAAGGATTTTTTAAAAAGCATCAGGGGCCCTAGCCTCTTTGGTTCAGTGGAAAGGGTCCCAGGTTCGATCCCAGCCAAGGGCACATGCTTGGGTTGCAGGCTCCATCCCTAGTAGGGGGTGTGCAGGAGGCAGCCGATCAATGATTCTCCCTCATCATTGATGTTTCTATCTCTCTCTCCCTCTCCTTTCCTCTCTGAATAAATAGATATATATTTTTAAAAAGGATCAGGGACCACCCTGCCCCTTGCTTCACCCCCTCCAGCTGGGCCCTGCTGCTACAGGGATGTCCCTCTTCCAGACCCTCTGAAATCCTAATAACGGTGACGCAGCACTTACTAAGCACAGGGCACTTCCTAAACGCCTTCTTTATGTTAATAATTTGATCTGCACAAGCACAACCTTATGAGGCAGGTGAATACTGTTATAGGCTCATGGCCTGCTCTCCACAATTCCAAAATCCACCAGGCTATGCAAATCAGCTTGGTTGGTTTTCCACCAGTTAAGCACAGATTCCTTGGTTGGAAAAGTCTGCTCAAAATTTACCTGAGACCATAAACAATCTTCATCCAACTCACTTGGTGAAACTACTCATAATTTGTACCACAGAAATATTGGTATATTTGGGTATATTTGATTAGGGAGTTCCCTGGTGAATATATCACATATCACAGTGAATATATTCACACTATGATATATATGATATATATATATATATCACATTTCTATATCTCTTCTAAATAAAATCTACATTTTAAAACATGCCTGGCCCCCACAGTTTCAGCCAAGGGACAATATTGCCATGCTCAGCCAAAGCCGGTTTGGCTCAGTGGTAGAGCGTCGGTCTGCGGACTGAAAGGTCCCGGGTTCGATTTCGGTCAAGGGCATGTACCTTGGTTGCAGGCACATCCCCGGTAGGGGGTGTGAAGAGGCAGCTGGTCGATGTTTCTCTCTCATCGACGTTTCTAGCTCTCTATCTCTCTCCCTTTCTCTCTGTTAAAAAAAAAAAATCAATAAAATATATTTTTAAAAAAATATTGCCATGCTCATTTCACGAGGAAAAAACACTCAGTATTACAGAGAGCGAACACAGCGAGCTGGGATTCGAACCAAGGCAGTCTCCTTCCGGTCACTAACCCCCTACCCACTGACCACCACCAATAGTTGTTAAGCCTTTTCAAAATTCCCTTTAGAGATTGTCTCATTGGACCCTCACATCAGCCCTATGGAGTTGGTTCTGCGGTTAGCTCCATCTCACAGGTGAGCTCACTGAGGCTTAGCGGAGCTGAGAAGTACACCCGGATGTCCAGCTGGGGTCCCATCGCAGTCAAGGACGGGAGAAGGAGGGAGGCTGAGCTCCGAATCCTGGCCTCTCTGTCTCCAGCATCCTGGCCGGCAGCCCCATCATTTTCCTTCAAGGTCCCTCCGTTAGCTCTCCTCCCCCCTCTTCCTCAGCTTGTGCTGTCTTCTGGGGAGCAGCACCCCCTGCACCCCGGGAGTTGTGTAACACAGAGCCCCAGCTCAGCCTGGGGAACCTCACTCCTTCGGCCCAGCGGGTGACGCAAGTCTCCCTGCCCTGGTGTGTTTGACAGCTGCCCCACCCAACCCCATTCCTGCACCCTCCACCCATTCACCCTGCCTGTCCCCGGCTGCCACCGCGCCACTCAGACTTATCCCTGTGGGGCAAATCCCGTAAGACCCTCCCTTTGGCTTCCCCATCCTCCCCCGAACCTGCTTCCCTCTGCCCCCGCCCCTCTTCTCCCGGCTCAGGCACGCTCCCCGCCTCCCAGGAGGGGGTTCCCATCCAGGGCAGCAGATGAAATGGGTGGTCAGCTGCAGGGATGGCAGAGCTCCAGGCCCCAGGCCCCCTCAGCTCCGTCCTCCCCTTGGACCCAGCGTGGGGGAGGCGGGCAGGTGCTCAGTGGTGGAGTCAGGGGACCAAAGAGGACAGGCCCGCAGTCCCGTATTGGGAAGCTGGCCCCAGGGCTAGGCCAGGCTCTGGCAGGGGTGGGCATACGGAGTGCAGGCACTCAGGTCCTATCTCTCTTCCCTGGGAGCAACCACGCTACTGGGAAGACAGCTGGGCCACCGAGGGAAACCCAGTGGTCTGTGTGAGGAGCGAGGGAGGGAGTCTCTTGGATTAAGGGGGACTTAAGGAGTAGCAGTGAGTCCTGTTAGAGAAATAAGGAGTCTTATTGGGGTAAGAAGGAGTCCTTTGGAGGAACAGACCATCCCATCGGTCTAAAAAGAGGCTTGTTAGGCCGAAACCGGTTTGGCTCAGTGGATAGAGCGTCGGCCTGCGGACTGAAAGGTCCCAGGTTTGATTTCAGTCAAGGGCAGGTACCTTAGTTGCGGGCACATCCCCAGTAGGGGGTGTGCAAGAGGCAGCCAATCAATGATTCTCTCTCATGGATGTTTCTAACTCTATCCCTCTTTCTTCCTCTCTGTAAAAAAAACAATAAAATATATTTCTTTAAAAAGGTGCTCATTAGGAACCCCAGAGCATGATGATAAGACACAAGGCCTCCCGCTCTGGCACCCGGAGAACCTGGACTGACAGCCTCCGCAGTGAAACGAAGCAGCAGACGGAGTACCCGAGCTTCTGACTAGAGCAATAAGGCTCCTGTGGTAGCAACAGAACCCGCTGGGTCACAGGGAGTCTTTTCGGGTTCGCAGGACGTGCTATTTATGCCTATAAATAAGGCATCCGACCAGGATCCTGAGGCCTGAACCCAGAGTAGCAAGCGGTCTTTTCAGAGAGGCTGGGCAGCCATGGGCGAGGAGGGGAGGCCGGGAGAGGGAGCAGGGAGCAGGCTTGTCTTCAGCGGGAACTGTGAGCCCGAGATCCCGGGGCAGCCCCATGCCTTATTCACCGCTGCTCCTCGGGGTGCAGCCGGAGCCGGGTCCGCACGCAGCGATGACTAAGGGGCACACGTAAGAGTGGCGGGAGCTCCCGGGAGTCCCAGGCTCCGTGTACCGGGGCCATGCTGGAGCGGCCTCGCTGGAGCAAGGGCCCCAGGGCCTGGGCTGGGCCGGGGAGAGCTTGCCTGTGGCCTCCCGCAGAGCCAGCGTCTCGTAGCCGTCCATCCACTGGTAGGCGGGGAAGTGGTAGACGCGGCCGTTGGGCGCGCAGATCTGCACGTAGTTGCAGTACCAGGGGTCCTTGGGGAAGAAGGAGCACCGCTCCTTGTGCAGGCGGATGATGATGAGCTCGCCCAGGTCCTGCTGGCACCGCACCGTGTACTCATCCACCTGCAGGGCACAGGCCGGCTCAGGCTCCCCGAGGCCTGCCTCCGCCCCCAGGCCTGCGCGTGCGCCCCCTTCCTGAGCCCGGGTGACCCGATCTCGGGGCTCTCCTGCCGCCCCTCCAACCTGACTGTTCCCTGCCAGGCTCGCTCACCCTCCCTCTCTCCACTCCCAGTTCCTGAGGTCCCATCCCCGCACCCACCTCCCATCTGAAGCTGCAGGAGCCACGCAGACCTCCAGGGGCTGTGGTATTACGGGGTCAGGGCCCCTAAGACTCCTACAGCCAGCCCCCTCTTCTCCCACTTGTCAATGAAGATGCGGAAATTCAAAAGCGGCCACACAGACAGTGACCTATTCAGGTCACATAGCAGCAGGTTGCTGAGCCAGACCCAGAACCAGGGCTGAGGGCTGAGGCCCACACAGGAGCCTTCCGCCATGGAGAAGGCGGGCCGCCAGAGAGGCTGGTCTGCGGTCACGTCAGTCGCAGGGACTCCCATGTGCATTAGCTGGTTGTGATGCACCGTGACTTGGGGAGAGCAGGTGAGACTAGGAGGAGGAGGAGCAAGGGAGAGGGGAAGAGAGGACGTGGGAAAGGATGAGGGGAGGGGTAGGAAGGGAGGAGAGAGAAGGAGAGATAAGGGGAGCAGGAGAGGGTTGAGAGATGAGGGATGTGGGAGGAGTGACGGGAGAGAAGGAGAGAGAGGGAAGAGGTGAGAGAGGGGGAGGGAAAGAGATGAGGAATGAGCAAAAAGGGAGGAGAGGTGAAGACAGGGAGGAAGGACGGCCCAAAGGCCAGGGGCCTGAGGGTCAGGCCTGTGTGAGGGGCATCCAGAGCCACAAAGCCCCACCGCTTCAGGCCTGTCCCAGACTCCCCAACCTCTGCCAGCCCAGCTGTGCCCCTCCTCCACACCCCTGCTTCCCTCCTTATGCTCCCCAGACAACACCACATAGACATACACACATATACTACACATGTGCTCACACATGTACAACACACACATACACATATACCAAACACAGACTCACACATATACATACGCCACACACAAATACCTACACATCACACACACTGACATATATACACACACCACACACAATCACATATACATACATCACATTCAGGTATACACAAACTACACTCACATATACATCATACACACATTCACACACACCACACTCACATATACATCATATACACATACACACACCACACTCACATATACATCATAACACATTAATACACCACACTCACATATACATCATACACACATTCATACATACACACACCACGCTCACATATACATCATACACACATACACACACCACACTCACATATATATCATACACACATTCACACACCACACTCACATATACATCATAACACATTAATACACCACACTCACATATACATCATACACACATTCATACATACACACACCACACTCACATATATATCATATATACATTAATACACCACACTCACATATGCATCACACACATATTCACACGCACACACACCACACTCACATATATACATCATACACACATTCACATGTACATTCACACACACATATACACACTCGTATACGTACACCACACACACACACACACACACACACACACACACACACTTACCGCCCCAGTCGCAAAGTCTCTCCCAAAATGGTTCAGCCGCTGCTTGTGGCTCTCTCCTTGGGTGCCCACGATGGTCAGTGAGATGCAGTCCAACGTTCCTGACAAGAAGTCGTCACCAGTGGCCACCTTGACTTTGTAGGTGGCCATGGCTGCTCTTCAGGAGGCAGGAGGGGAGCTTAATCCTGAGCACAGGCCCGGGCCAGGCGGGAAAGCCAGACCGGAGAGGAGTGGAAAGGCCAGCCTCCCGAGGCGGCAAGGTGAGGCGAGGAGGACCGGCCCCCAGCAGCCCAGATCCCGGAGAAGCTACTGCCCGCGGCGGGCAGGACGAGCCAGGGAGGCTGGGTGAGGCCGGGCTCCTGGCTGTTGAGCAGGTGTCTGGGCTGCGAGCCCTCTGGGAGCCGGCAGGAGGGCCGGGAGGCAGGCCAGGAGGCAGGCGCTGGGCCGGCCTCTGAGAGGGCGGAGGGAAGATGCCGCAGATGAAGAAGGCTCCTGGGTGGGGAAGCCAGTCCAGCCTGAGCCAGGGCCTCAGGGAAGTTGGGGGAGGGGTCTGGGCGGGCCCCCAGATCTTTATCATCCTAATAAGCTCCTTCCTTCAGCCCGCCCCCATGGGCTGCAGAGCTGGGCACCCGGCTGAGCAGAGCCACTGGGCAGTTACCTGCGTCGGGTCTGGCCCCAGTGGGTGGGGGTTGGGGAAAGGGTGCAGCTGGCCTGCTGCCTGGCCATTCCTCTCTGGCAAGTGGGACAAGCAGTGGCCTCAGCAGGAAGGCTGGTCCATCCTGCAGGGCCCAGGGCCACAGAGGAAGGGTGCCGGGTGGTGAGGCTAGAGCTCAGGGACCCTGGAGAGCAGAGATGGTCAGGGATGGGAGAGGAGGGGATTTGTTGCTTCCGGCTGAGCCAGGATCAGCAGAGGAGGAAATGGGGTTGACTACAAGAAGAGAAGACAGTTGGAGTACATTTGGGACACAAAAACTAAGCTAAAGAAAAATATGTAATTTGCCTAAACTGGTTTGGCTCAGTGGATAGAGTGTCAGCCTGCGGACTGAAAGGTCCGGGGTTTGATTCCTGTCAAGGGCATGTACCTTGGTTGCAGGCACATCCCAGTGGAGGTTGTGCAGGAGGCAGCTGGTCGATGATTCTCTCTCATCTCTCTGTCTCTCTCTCTTTCTCTCTGTAAAAAATCAATAAAATATATATATTTTTTTTTAAAGAATAAATATGTAATTTGTAGTATAATCATAACAGAACCCTACCCAGCAATTAAAAGTAAGAATGGCCGGCACTGGTTTGGCTCAGTGGATAGAGCATCGGCCTGCGGACTGAAAGGTCCCGGGTTCGATTACGGTCAAGGGCATGTACCTTGGTTGCTGCCACATCCCCAATAGGGGTGTGCAAGAGGCAGCTGGTCGATAATTCTCCCTCATCGATGTTTCTAGCTCTCTATCTCTCTCTCTTCCCCTCTGTGAAAAATCAATAAAATATTTTTTAAAAATGTAAGAATGAACTATGACATGAATTAATCTCATAAAAATGATGTAGCATGAAAAAAGCCAAACATAAAGGAGTACATGCTCTATCATTCCATTATATGAAGTTCAAGAACAGGCAAAACCAAATGATTCTTGTAAAAGTCAGGCCAATGAAAGTCACATAGGGAGCAAGAAATGTTCTGTATCTTGATCTGGGTGACATACATGACACTATAAGCACTTTATTATATCTGTGTTATCCCTCTGTTTTACAAAGTACTCACTCCACCTCCCACCTCCCCCCAAAATAGAAACAAAAAGAATGAAGTTAGAAAGAGGGTTGGAATCAGGGGTTGGGTTCCAGTGGAACTGGGTTTGTTGGGAACCCGGTCATTCATTCCTTCCTGCCTTCATTCATTCAAGAGATGTTTAAAGAGCACACATAGTGTTCCGGGGGCTTTTCTAGGCACTGCGGGTACAAAGAAGAAGTAAAACACACACAGAGCTTCCTGAAGCTGGAGAGAAGGTCAAGAAACTGTAAACAGCCCTGGCCGGATTGGCTCAGTGGATAGAGCGTTGGCCTGTGGACTGAAGAGTCCCAGGTTCAATTCCGATCAAGGGCACGCACCTTCTCCGGGTTGTGGGCTTGATCCCCAGCAGCTGACCCATGATTCTTTCTCATCATTGATGTTTCTATCTCTCTCTCCCTCTCCCTTTCTCTCTCTTTTTTTTTTTTAATATATGTTATTAATTTTTTACAGAGAGGAAGAGAGAGGAATAGAGAGTTGGAAACATCGATGAGAGAGAATCATCGATCAGCTGCCTCTTGCACACCCCCCACTGGGGATTTGCCCGCAACCAAGGTACATGCCCTTGACTGGAATCGAACCTGGGATCCTTCAGTCCACAGACCGACGCTCTATCCACTGAGCCAAACCGGTCTCGGCTCCCTTCCTCTCTTTCTAAATACCAACAAAAAATATTTAAAAGAAAAGATACAGTAATCAGTTTCTTTGCTGTAGGGTTAGCCATTAGGTGCTCTGTAGAAAATAAATGTGGAGTGGAAAGGGGAGCCACGAGGCCCAAGGTGGGGCCAGGCCCTGGGATAGGCCTAGATTTAGGAAGGTGTTGGGACTAATTGTATGAGAGGCCCTGAGTTATACTCTCAACAGCCAGCATTTGAGACCCAGGGAGAGTGAGAAGAGTCACATTCCCATCCCCGTTTCAGGGCCTGCCCTCCCCTCTTCTGCCTCCCAGGGCAGCTCCTGCCAACCAGGAAGCACCAACCCAGGCCTCCTCCCTGGCGGCACCCTTCTGAAACCATCGAGGGAAGGTCACACAGTGCCCAGCCCATGTTGGGCCAAGGGGAGCTGGGATTCTGAGATGGAGAGAAGGTTCTGGTAAGTTCAGGTTGAGCTTAGAGATAGGGGTGTGGTTGGAGCCAGGGAGTGAATGATCTTTCTAATACCCAGATCTGCTCATGTCACCCCCATCCCTCCAACGTCATATCAAGCCTTTGAAATAAGGTCATCATGCCTTCACATGACCCCTGGCCTACTTCACACAGCTCATCCTCCACCACATTCCCCTTTGCTCTCTTCTGTACGGGACCAGGAGCTCTGGACTGGGAACGTCACGTGAGGACTAGGTGCCTTTCATTCATCAGCAGCAGAGAATACTATGTGCCTGGCACTGAGTCAGATCCTAATAATACAACGCAGCCAAAGCCAATCCCTGCCCTTTCTCCTGGGGCTTACAATCTGGTGTAGGAACAGACAATATTATTTTATGACCACGTACATTAAACACTCCGTTAAATAGTGATAAGTGCCGAAGAGAAAAAACAAAGCAGAGAAGCATAATATAAAGTACAAGGGAACAAATTTTAGATATACACTGATTGTCCTCATTATTATGAATTCTGAACGCATATATAAATATTAGAGGCCCAGTGCATGAATTCGTGCATGCGTGGGGTCTGTCCAGCCTGGCCAGAGGGAGGGGACATGAGAAGTTGGTCAGCCTGCCTGCTGGTTGAACTCCTGGTCAAGGGGACAATTTGTATATTAGCCTTTTATTGCATAAGATAATGGCCAGGTATTATGCTTTCAGAGATCATAATAATCCGGCCACTCAGTATAGAGTGGCCAAGGAAGAGCTCTTTGCGAAGGGACTTTTGAGTAAACACATGAAGGAAGTGAGGTCAGTCCCTTCCAACCACAGGGCCCTTGCACATGCTGTCCTCTAACTCTTAGACCTGATTAATGTTTCCTCTTCCTTCTGTTCTTAGCTTGACCATTGCTTCATCAAGGAAGGCCAAATTTAACTAGTAATGGCTCTCATCACATGATACTTAACTATTACTAGTATTAAATGATTTTTTTTATAATTTAATAAATCTTTATTGTTCAGATTATTACAATTGTTCCTCCTTTTCTCACTCATAGCTCCCCTCCACCCGGTTCCCACCTCACCCTCTGCCCTTACTGTCCTCATCCATTGGTGTATGATTTTTGTCCAGTCTCTTCCTGCACCCCCCATACCCCTTTCCCCTTGAGAATTGTCAGTCAATTCCTTTTCTATGCCCCTGATTCTATCATAGTGACCATTTTATTCTGTTCACCAGATTTTTTATTCACTTTATTTTTAGATTCACTTGTTGATAGATATGTATTTGTTGTTCGTAAATTTTATCTTTACCTTTTTCTTGTTCTTACTCTTCTTAAAAAATACCTTTCAGCATTTCATATAATACTGGTTTGGTGGTGATGAACCTCTTTAGCTTTTTCTTATCTGTGAAGCTCTTTACCTGACCTTCAATTCTGAATGATAGCTTTGCTGGGTAGAGTAATCTTGGTTGTAGGTTCTTGCTATTCATCACTTTGACTGTTTCTTGCCACTCCCATCTGCCTGCATAGTTTCTTCTGAGAAATCAGTTGACAATCATATGGGTACTCCCTTGTAGATAACTAACTGTTTTTCTCTTGCTGCTTTTAATATTCTCTCTTTGACTTTTGCTCTTGGTATTTTAATTATGATGTGTCTTGGTATGGTCCTTTTTGGATTCCTTTTATTTGGGGTTCTCTGTGCTTCCTGAACTTGTAAGTCTATTTCTTTCACCAAGTGGGGGAAGATTTCTGTCATTATTTCTTCAAGTAGGTTTTTAGTATCTTGCTCTCTCTTCTTCTGGCACCCCCATAATTTGGATATTGGTACCCTTGAAGTTGTCCCAGAGGCTCCTTAAACTATCTTCATATATTTTTGGATTTGTTTTTCTTTTTACTTTTCCTGTTGGGTGTTTTTTGCTTCTTTGTATTTCAAATCTTTGACTTTATTCTTGCGATCCTCTAATCTGCTATTGGACCTCTGTATATTATTTTTTTTATTTCAGTCAGTGTATGCTTAATTTCTAGTTGGTCCTTTTTCATATCCTTGAGGGTCTCACTAAATTTATCAGCCTTTCCTAGAAAATTTTTGAAAAACATTGTAACCGTGGTTTTGAACTCTATATCCAGTAGTTTACTTTCCTCCATTTCTTTCATTTGTGACCTGTTTCTTTGTCTCCTCATTTTGGCTGGTTCTCTGAGTTGATAGAGTGGCTTTGTGTGCTAGGTGTCCTATAGGGCCCAGTGGCTCAGCCTTCCCAGTTACCTGAGGTGGACACTCTTGGTGCACCCTTTTGTGGGCTCTGTGCACAGTCTTGTTGTAGTTAAGCCTTGATTGTTATTGGGAGGAATGGATCCCCAGGCCAATTGGCTATGAGGATCAGCTGTGTCTATACTGGGAGAACTTCTGTGCTGAAGACACCCTTATGAGGCAAGACTTGCTTCAGTGGGGCTTTGAGTCTGCCCCCTGAGTGTGTCCCTTATGGATTTGAGGAGTTGTAATCTGGATTGTCCTACTCTGACCCATGGGTACACTGGCTCTTGGATCTCCAAGGAGATGCTAATTTAGCCTCTGCCTGAGGCCACCCAGTAGGAGCTAAGGAAAGATCTGCAGATTCCTCCTTTTTGTTTGGGTTTTGGAGGTGCCCAGATGAGGCCCGTCTGTGAAGCAATGCAAGCTGCTGTGGGACCTTGGGCCTTCTTTTGGATGTTCTGGGTCTCACTGACTCAGCTGCAGTTTGTTAGGTAAGTTTGGATTTCAAAGGACCAGGCCATTCATATGCAAAAGCCTCTATGCAAAGGTAGGGTGGGGCGGAGTATCAGGGCAGAGCAAAGAGCAATGGCTTCCTGTCATCCCTGCCCTAAGAAGCCCCTGATTCTCAGTGTCTCTCAGTAATTAAGCACCTCTGAGAGAAAGCCGCCCCCGAGTTCCACCCGATGTCAAACAGTCCAGTTTCTCCCTGTATGAGTCTGGGTCCCCAGAGTCTTGCCCAGAGCTGGAGTTCAGAGTAGTCAGGAGCTTGTGTCTCCCTCCTGCTTGAAAAAGATAGCCACATACTTAGTTGCCAGCCCTCTCTGTGCGCGCACCTCCACACCTCTGCCTTTACTTCAGCACCTTCTCTTTCCTTCTAGTTGTAGAATTTCCACTCAGCCAGCCTTCCTGTGGTTCTGGATGATGTCCATTTTGTCTTTTATTTGTAGTTTTGAAGTTGTTGTGTGAGGTAGCAGTTCAGGTGTTTTCCTATGCCGCCATCTTGGTTTCTCAGAAGGTCAGAATCTCGGAGATCTCTCCAGCTCTAAATGATTTTATTCTAATTCTTTATTGATTTCAGAGAGGAAAGAAGAGGGAGAGAGGTAGGACCATCACAATGTCCATCACAATGTCCACAATCATTGATTGGCTGCCACCTGCAGGCCCCCCACTGGGGATCGAGACCATCTGGAATCACATGTCCCTCTGTGACTTCCTGTTTCAGAGGTCAATGCTCAACCCCTAAGCCCACCCAACCAGAAGGTAGTTAACATTTTTTTTATTAATGTCTGACTTCTCCAAAAGATTAAACTGTCATTTGCTTTGCTTTTCTCCCCCACTCCAGGCACAGTACGTGGCACCTTGGAGACTTTTGAAACAGAATTCATTATTATTATTATTATTATTCCTCACCCAAGGATATTTTCCATTGATATTTAGAGAGAAAGAAGGGGAAAGAGAGAAAGATAGAAACATCGATGTGAGTCATATTGATTGATTGCTTGGGATAAAATTGGTAGCCTAACTATGTGCCAGGAATCGAACCTGTGATCCTTTAGTATGTGAGCTGACACTCTAACCACTGACCAAGGTAAAACATAATTCTTTTTTTTTTTATTGATTCTTCACAGAGAGGAAGGGAAAGAGATAGATAGCCAGAAACATTGATGAGAGAGAATCATCAACCAGCTGCCTCCTGCACACACCTCCCACCGGGATGTACCCCCAACCCAAGGTACATGCCGTTGACCTGAATCGAACCTGGGACCTTTCAGTCCGCGGACTGATGCTCTATCCACTGAGCCAAACCGGTTTCGGCCAAAACATAATTCTTAATGGTTGGATGGGTTAATGATAAGAACAAGGTCAAGATTAGGAAAAGAATCAACAATAGGGTTGGAATTAAGATGAAGATTCAGAGAACTGATGTAGATTGGGGTAATGATGAGGCGAGAGGTAAGGAGAGGTGGGGGGGACAGTTGTGGAATGAGTTAAAGAGATGGAGACAGGATGGGGGAGAAGGCTGAAGATGAAGGTCATGCCCCCGCCCTGGGTGACTGGCAGAGCTGTCTCATCCACATGGCACCATCCTGTCCCCACTGAGAACAGGAGCTGTCAGGCAGGTCAGGCCCGCCCTCTCATCTAACCCGTGACTCTTGGGGAATGCTAGAAGCCTGCTGATGCAAATTTGCATCTTAAGATGCAAATTCCTTGCAACCTCTCCCAGCCTCCATCCTTCTAGCCACTCCTCTCCCCTGGAGACTGTGTCCCCAGGGGGCTGCTAAGGCTTGGTGAGAGGCGGGGTGGGGTGAAGTGGTAACTTTGGCTCGGGGACTTGGGAAACTGCACCTCCAGGTTCCTCTGGGACACAGGGGTGAGAGGCCCAGCCTTAATCCTCTGACCGAGTGGGAAAATCACTCAGAGGGGGGCGGGGAGGAAGCAGGGACACACAGGTGGCAGGAAGGTAGGGCAGGAGGAAACCTTGGTGAACAGGGAAGGGAGTAGAAGAGTTTGGTGTAGAAGCGTTTGGGTGTCAGCACAAATGGCAGGGTTCTGCCTCCACACCCCAAAGGCTGCCTCCTCGGTCATAGCCCACTCTCAGGAAGTCTCCCCTCAGCCACTCGTTCTCTCCTGACAAAGCAGGAGTGGTGACTGCTGAAGTCTGGAGTGGGGTTTAGGTTCCTGAGGGGAACAGAGATGGAAGTGGGGATGATGGGGATGGGACTGTAGCTGGGGACGTGGACGGGATTAGGCATGAGGATGTCACTGGGGCACTCCCCAGTTACGACCAAAACGTGGATGCATGACTCTGGGTAGGTGCTCATTGGGCTGAAGAACTGGTTCTCCTGGACTGGGGTGGACCCAGGGAGCAGGAGAGGCCTCTGGGAAGGATGTAAGCTTGCAAGGCTAGCTCACAGTGGCCACCCACACAGGAAGCCCAGTCTTCACTGCTGGGCACCCCTCTCCCCATCTTGCCCCACCTCTAGCCCTGCAAGGCAGGGAGCAACGCTTAGGTCCCCACACCCCTAAGACACAGAGACAAAAGTCAAATTGGGTCACTTCTCTGCTTAAAACTCCCCTGAGCTTAAAATGGTGTTGCCCTTAGAATCAAGACCAAGGACTATGTGTGACCATCTTCTGTCCATCCTTCAGTCACCTTACTCCAGCCCCTCTGGCTTTCTCCTCATTCCACAAACACATGCCCTTCAGGGTCCTGGCACTTGACCTGTCCCTGGCCTGTGACACCTTTCCCCCAAGCTGTCCTGAGTGTTTTGTTCTTCTTATCCAGATCTCAACTCAGCTGCCACTCCTCAGAGTGGCCTTCCCTGACCACCAGACCTAATATTTCCGCCACTCACCACCTCCAGGCAGGCTCACACCCCACCTGGTCTTATCTCCCGACTACACTACCACCATCTGACAGGGCTTGTTTGCGGGTCTGGTGATCTATGTGTTTGCCGTCTGTTTCCCTGTACTCCAGTAAAAGTAGATGGTACCAGGGGAGTTGACAGTTGCTTCCCCAGTGTCTCAAACAGTATCTAGGGCTGAAACCGGTTTGGCTCAGTGGATAGAGCGTCAGCCTGCGGACTAAAAGGTCCCGGGTTCGATTTCGGTCAAGGGTATGTACCTTGGTTGTGGGCATATCCCCAGTGGGGGGTGTCATCGATGTTTCTGGCTCTCTATCCTTCTCCCTTCCTCTCTGTAAAAAAATCAATAAAATATATTAAAACACACACAAAAAAAATAATATAAATAAATAAATAAAAATAAAAAATAAAAACAGTGTCTAGGGAGACAGGAGCCATGAGGCAAGCAAATCCTAGGGGTGTCGAACTCAATCAGAGAAGGGGCCAAAATCTAAAATCCAGCCTAAATCGCGGGCCGAATGGTTTACTGAACAGTCATAAACTGTCATTGTGATGGAAACGCAGCGGAGTGTAGTGATGACAGCGCGGTGCGGGCCACATTGCAAGGCCTGGCGGGACGGATTTGGCCCGTGGGCCTTGTGTTTGACACATGTGTCCTAGAACGTCAATGCTGGAGGGACTTTCCAAGGCTTCTTGTCCCTCCCATTTCTGACATTATTTGGGCCACTGAGGCTGAAGGCCTTGCTCAAGGCCTGCTGGGAAAAGAGGTCTGCTGGGCTCCTCACTGGACCAGTCACCTTTCAGACTGACCACAAGGCATAGAAGGGTCCAGAGTGCAAGCTGGAGGAAGCTTCCTATCTGACAGGACTCGAACTTTTTACATGAGCCCCCTCCCCAGCGATGCCCAGAGCCGGGCAGAATCCTACGTGCCGCTGGCTGCGTCTCCTCAGCAAATCTCCCTCCAAACTGGTTTTCGGGAAAATCAGATTCTAGAGATCCGCCCTGCCCTGCTCCCTCCCTCTCTGGCCCGGGGGCATTTTCAGGATGGGCATGCCTCACTCCAACTTCGGTGCAGGCCGAGGAGGGTTCGTCCTCCTGGAGGGACAAGCTGCCTGAGTGTGCCCTGACCCCCCTCCAGCGTATCCTGGGCCACCGTATCCTGGTCCTGCTGAATAAAGAGAAAGCCCAGGATGGTGGGGGGGGGGGGGGGGGAGGACATATCCAGCCTCCGCCACAGTCTCGCTGGCCACAAGGGACACCTCTGGATACGTCTTAGTCCTATGATTTTGTTCCAAAATGGACAAATCTGGTGATTTTTACTAAATTCTCAGGTTGCAATCTGCAAGTAAGATATCTCCACACACACACTTCGTGCACAATGACAGGGATCGTCATCTCCCAGGATCTCAGGTGCAAGATGTGAAAACCTGACCTTTGCCACAGCCAAAGATGCACACACACACACACACACTCTTTCCCCCTCCCCTCCCGCTCCCTGCACTATGCCTCCGAGCAGAGAGGAGCCATGAGCAGGCTTTGATTAGGCGCAGAATTTGACTCAAGGAGCAGAGTAGGTAAAGGGGGCAGGATCTGAGGTCCAGGGAAGCAGGAACAGGAAGGGGTTGAGTGGCTCTGGAGAAAGATACGAATATCTGTTTTTAAGGGCAACAGGGCTAGAAGGGAGAACATCAGACTCCCTAGATTGCCATCTGTTTCAGTCAGGATGGGCTAGATTATGCTGCAGCAACAAACAAGCCTGAAATCTCAATGGCTTAACCCAACAAAAGTTTATTTCTCGCCGAAACCGGTTTGGCTCAGTGGTAGAGCATCGGTCTGCAGACTGAAAGGTCCCAGGTTCGATTCCAGTCAGGGTCATGTACGTTGGTTGCAGGCACTTCCCCGGTAGGTGGTGTGCAGGAGGCAGCTGGTTGATGTTTCTCTCTCATCGACGTTTCTAGCTCTCTCTCTCTCTCCCTTCCTCTCTGTAAAAAAATCAATAAAAATATATTTTTTTAAAAGTTTATTTCTCTCAGCATCATGTCCAACTCAGGTCAGCAGAGGGTTCTGCTCTAGGCCCTCAGAGGCAGAAGCTGAGAAGCTGAAGGAAATGCCATCTCAACACATGCTTCTAGAACAGCAGAGACAAAGAAAAGAGAACTTGGAGGGGGGAGGGAGGTAGACTCATGCCAGTAATAAATGTTCCAGCCTGCAAATGACCTGAATCACTTCTGCTCACAGCTCATTGGCCAAAACTCCTCCGTGACTCCACTCACCCACAAAAAAAAGCTAGAAGTTGAGTCTCCCAGTGCATGAGTCCACAAGGGAAACCAGATCTCAGCGGCAGCACTAATAGCTCCCACACCCAGAAGCTGGATCCTCAGGCTTTGCAAAATGCCTACGTTTTTCCTATCAGCTCCTAGAGCGTGGAGATTCCTTCACTTCCTGATGGATGACAAGCTCAGGGAGGTGAAGGCAGGAATGTAGGGACTGGTTAGGTGGTGGGTTGAACTGGGAGGTTTCCTGTCTCCAGAACAGATGATCCAGGGACTCAGAGCCGCTCCATCCTTCTCCAATTCCCACCCACCGATCGCGCGCGTGTGTGCACACCCACACCCACACACACACACACACACACACACACACACACATCAAAACAAAAGTGAAATGGGAGTCCAATATGTTGGTTTTTATTGAGTTCACTGGGCTCAAGGACAAACAAAAGGAGAGGGTGGCAATGGGAAAATGAGAGCTGGAAGAGACTCCGTGCACATCCAGGCTGTGGAGCGTGGCCCTGAGAGAACCACAGCCAGAGCCCCAGCGAGCTGGGCAATAATTCTAACCCTCCCCTGAGATAGGCTGGGGTCCGAAGGGTCCCTATGGCCGGCCTAAGGCACACATCCCTCCTCGCCCAGCTTCCGTGCTCTTCCAGAGAAAGGGTTGGATTGGTTGGTCCCAGATTTAGAGGAAAGTGGAAACAAAGAGGCCAGGTAGGAGAAAGTTCTGGGATGGCGGGAGGCTGGGAAGGAGAGCTTACGATCCCACACTGGGGATCCCAACGGGAGGAGGTAGATGTTGACAGGAGAGGGACGTAGGAGGCTGCCCAAAGGAGGGCGGGGGGGTGATGGGGTTCCTTCCTTTGAGGGTCTGTTGTGCATTTGACTTTAACCAGCAGCTTCTCACCCTGGAGACAGCTCGGAGCCGGTTCCCATGATGCTAGAGCCATCTCGGTGGAAAAGGCCCCACCTGCGAGGAGAAGCCTCAGGCTGCTGGCGAGCAGGGAGGAGGAAAGAGCCTGGAGGACGAGGAGAAGCCGGCCCTCCTCCTGCTCGGCCTTTCTTCCAGGGCGGGAGGCGGAGGGGATTAGATGGAGACGCTGTTCTCAATGAGGGGAGGGTCCATGTAGGCATAGGGCAAAGCCAGGCCTTTGTTTCGCTCCCGGATGTCCTGGGAGATCTGGGCCAGGCGGCTCTGGAAGGCGGCGATGCTCCGGCGCGGGGCCTCCTCGGTGAAGTGCTCATCCGGGTAGGTGCCCAAGGGCCGCTGGGAGAGAACCAGGGGCGGGTCAGGGTGATGCTCAGGGCAGCATGGAGGATAATGAAGGACCACATTTGCCAGCCAACACAGGCAAGGTGGCTTCCCAGGGCATGAACTAGGCACAGCTTTTGCAAACTCAAGATCTTCAAACCACATCCCGCAACCTCCACTCCCCGCAACCACGGGCACCGGCACTGGCACCAAGCAGAGCAGCCCGACACTGAGGCTCCCGACGCAGGGAGTGTGGAGCCTGAAGGGGACCTGGGAGCAGCCAACCTAGAGGCAGTGCGCCCTCTGCTGGTAACTCTGTGCCTATTCCCCTGACTCTGTTTCTGCATCTGAACATGGATGGACTGGACTAGAACAGTGGTCTACAAACTGCGGCTCTTCCACAAAATACCACGGCCTGGGCGGGTCTACTTTGAAGAATTGGTGTTAGAAGAAGTTTAAGTTTAAAAAGTTTGGCTCTCAAAAGACATTTTAATGATTGTACTGTTGATATTTGGCTCTGTTGACTAATGAGTTTGCCAACCACTGGACTAGAAAACCTTTAGAGGTGCCTGGGCCAATGTCCTATGAACTAAAAGAACACAACCACACTCACAACTCAACCGCAAGCCAAGCACACACGCCCCAGCGAACGTGCCTATTTGTACACCTGTTACCTCACAACTGAACAAAATCCAGACCCTGAAGACAACCAGGCCTGAGGTATCTTCCCAACCAGCCAACATCAGGGCGCTTTCGCCAACACAGTCACCATCACCATACACTGTCACACTACACAGCACGGCCAACTGCAATCAAGAAGCATGGCGGCCCTGGCCGGTTTGGCTCAGTGGACAGAGCACCAGCCTGCGGATGGAAGGGTCCCGGGTTTGAGTCCTGTCAAGAACACATGCCTGGGTTGCATGCTCAGTCCCCAATAGGGGGTTTTAGGAGGCAGCCTATCAGTGATTCTCTCTCATCATTGATGTTTCTACCTTTCTCTCCCTCTCCCTTCCCCTCTGAAATCAATAAAAATATTTTTTTAGAAAACAATAAAAATTTATTTTTAAAAAAATACTACACTAAACTTCAGTCAGTGGCATCCTGCGGCAGTACAGGGCTGCCCCTCTCTCCATGGCCACACACCCAACCAGCGCACCATCATAGTTCATGGGCTCCTCATCCTAAATAGAACACACTTCTTGTCCAATACAACCTTCGACAGCATAACCTTCGCCAATAGCACTGATTTTTAATCATTCTCTGTCTTGTTTTATCACTCTGGTAAACCTTCCAGAACAGTGCTAAACTGCAGCAGTAACAGTGAGCACTGTTTTATTGTCCCTGACATTAGTTAGGAGACCTCTATTGTTATACATTAAGGACGATGTTTTTGTTTTCTAAAATATATATATATATATTTTTATCAAAACTGCATCAGGGCGTTTCATTTTACATGAGTTTTTATTAGTAAATGGCTGCTCACACTTACCAAATGCTTTTTTGGCCCATATTGAGATGATTATATGGTAAGCTTCTTTGTTGATGTAAAAATTATATTGTCAGATTTCATAAGGTTGGGCCAATCTTTCATCCCTTGAATACACTAGACCTCGTCAGGGTATATTATTGTTCTATTGTGTATTATTGGCCTTCATTGGCTAATGATATATTTTTAAGATTGTTGCAGCTAAGTGGAACAAGTTTATAATTTCATTTTCTTAATTACAACTAACACGTTGTAAGCACTTTATATGGACCATCACAATGGCACAATCATCCTGTTAGACAGGCCCTCTTATCATCATCATTTTATAGAGAAGCGGAGGACGGTACAAGGGATACATGGTGCTGGAAGGAGGCTTGGCTTGGGGTGGTGAGCACAGTACAGTGTACAGGCGATGTGTGTGGCATTGAGCACCTGAAACCTGTATAATTTTACTAACCAGTGTCACCACAATAAACTCAATGAAAAGGAGAAGGAAGGAAGGAAGGAAGGAAGGAAGGAAGGAAGGAAGGAAGGAAGGAAGGAAGGAAGTTAGGAAGGAGGGGAAGAAACTGTGGTTTGGAGATGCCCAATTATATAGCCAAGATCACATAGGGGGAAGTGTAGATCAGTGATGTCTACCTGTCTTCTTCTTTCTTTCTTTCTTTCTTCCTTTCTTTCTTTCTTTCTTTTAAGAATAGTTTACTTTTTTTTTTTTTTAAGAGAGACAGTAAGGGAGAGGGAGAGAGAGGGAAACATCAGTGTGAGAGCAAAACGAGGAAACTGAACCTGAAACCTTTCGGTGCTTGGGACGACGCCCAACCAACTGAGCTAGGCCGGCCAGAGCCCACCTCTCTCCTCAGGAGCACTGCCTTTGCAGGTGCTGGTACCAGGGTCCCCAGGAAAACGGAACTCAGTAAAGTAATTTTGGAAACTTTGAACTTTTTCTATAACTTTCAACTTTTTCTATACCTTCAAGCAGTTTGAATAATTTAGGAATTACTCGTTTTTTGAAGGTTTGTTAGAATCTTGCTTTGCAAGGACGGGGTTCAGATCTTTTCATTTATGTATAGTTTTCTGGTGTTACGTTTTGTTTATGTTTTCCTAGAAAATTGTTTACTTCATCTAGATTTCCACATTATTTGCATAAAACTATCATTAGAATTTTCTAATTTCTTCAGTATTCTCTGTATTTGTAGCTGAATGCCTTTCCCATTCTTAATGTTGTATATTTATATTCTTTCTTTTTTGTCTTCATTAGAATTGTTTCTGCTTTCTTACTTTTATTGGTCCTTTCAAAGAATCAATTTTATGTCTTATTTACTAAATTGACATGTAATTTCTAAAACTATAATTTAGCTGTTTAAAAAGCAGAACACGGAAGTATGGGAGACTGGGTTCAAAGTCCTTTTACTAGCTGTGTGACCTTGGACAAATTGCTTAGTGTCTCTACATCTCAATTTTCTCTTCATAAAATGGAACTACTGTCCGGCCAGTGTGGCTCAGTGATTGATCATTGACCTATGAACCAGGAGGTCACGGTTCAATTCCTGGTCAGGGCATATGACCAGGTTGCAGGCTCAATCCCCAGTGTGGGGTGTGCTGGAGGCAGCCAATCAATGATTTTTCTCTCATCATTGATGTTTCTATCTCTCTAGCCCTCTCCCTTCCTCTCTAAAATCAATAAAATATATATTTAAAAAAATAAAATGGAACTACCATTTCCTGAACAGTTATATACGATGCACTGTAGTAAGCATTTTAAATATAGCTACTTATTTATTTTGTATATTAAAATGGTATATTCCTTAACTGGTTTGGCTCAGTGGGACAGTGTCGGCCTGTAGACTGAAAAGTCCTAGGTTCGATTCCGGTCAAGGGCATGTACCTTGATTCTGGGCACATTCCCAGTAGGAGGTGTGCAGGAGGCAGCTGATCGATGTTTCTCTCACATTGATGTTTCTAACTCTCTGTCCCTCTCTCTTCCTCTCTGTAAAAAAATCAATAAAAAATATTTTTTTAAATGGTGGACATACGGTATCTAATTTAATGACTAAGATATAATAGATCCTCAAGGGTTAGCTGCTATTATTGGGGTAGTTGTTAGAATTGTCCAGGTTAAACTCCCCATTGTTTCATGGGCAGGGAATCCTTCGCCCTCACCCTCTTACCTACTTATCCCTCACCCCTCTATATTGTGACTTATAAGAGTCTGATTTTTGCCTGGCTGGAGTGGCTCAGTTGGTTGAGTATCATCTCATGAACCAAAAAGTTACCAGTTAGATTCCTGGCCAAGGTGTCTGCAGGAGGCAGCTGATTCATGTTCCTCTCTCCCACTCCCTCTATCTCTCGCTCTCTAAAATAAACGAAACATTAAAAAAAAAAAAAAAAAAAGAAAGAAAGAAAGAAAGAAAGAAAAAAAAAAAAGAAAGAAAGAAAGAAAGAAAAAAAACACACACACCACACACACACATTTGGTCTTCCTCCCATTCTTGGCACAGAGCTTCTAAAACCCTTATAACTTCATGATAGATTGCTAAGGTATCTTTTGTTATTCAAAATAAGCCCCTTTCAACCCTACCTCGGTTTATGTTAATGAGGTGACTTCTGGAAAACCCCTATGGATGGGCTACCATGGGAATCAACCAATTCGATTAGAGACGCGAAACTTTTAGTCCAACCTCTGGGGAGGGGAGAGGCGCTGGTGATTAAATTAGTCTCCCGTGGCTAATAATTTAATCAATTATTCCTGAGTAATAAAGCCTTCATCCAAATCCCTAAAAGGCAGGTTTGGAGAGCCTCCAGGCTGGGGGAGCGTGGAGACACTGGGAGGGTGGCATCCCAGAGAGCACTCTCCCACCGCACCCTCCCACCGCCTGGTCCTGTGCTTTCCTCCAGCTGGTAGTTCCTGAGTTGTAGCCTCTTATAATCAACCAGTAATCTAGTAAACTGTTTTTCCTGAGTTCTGGGAGCTGCTCCGGGAAATTAGTGAGCCTGAGGAGGGGGTGCAGAAACCTCTGATGGATAGTAGTTTGGTCAGAAACACAGTTGACAACCTGGACTTTTGATCGGCAGTGGGCACCTGGAGGGGGGAGGGGCAGTCTTGTGGGACTGAGCCGTTGACCTGAGGGATCTGACACTGGGTCCAGGGAGTGTCAGAAGTGAGCTAAATCACAGGACATGTCGCTAGTGTCTGAGAATTGCTTGGTGTGGGAACAATCCCACGGATTTGGTGGCCGGAAGTGTTGAGTGAGAGATTGAGAGTATCACAGAGTGTTCTGTGAGTAGACAAAAAGCAAGAGAGAGTTTTCCCTTTAGAATGACAGAAACGAAGATCTTGGAATCCTTGGGAGGTGGGACCAGAAAGGATCAGGATCCAGGGAGGAGTTTCTGGCATTCCAAGGCTATAAGATGGTTACGTTAAAACTTGTTAAACCAAAACCAGTTTGGCTCAGTGGATAGAGCGTCGGTCTGCGGACTGAAAGGTCCCGGGTTCCATTCTGGTTAAGGGCATGTACTTTGGTTGTGGGCACATCCCCATTGGGGGGGGGGGGGGTGTGCAGGAGGCAGCTGATCGATGTTTCTAGCTTTCTATCCCTCTCCCTTCCTCTCTGTAAAAACTCAATAAAATATATTTTTTTAAAAATAAAACTTGTTAAGGAGATAAAGCATGATAAATGAGGGTAATCTTGTAATGTCAGAGGATTTGTGAACAAGGCCGGGAGGGCAGAGGCATGACTGATAACGTGCAAATGAAGATGATTGGCGATTAAAGGGCTGCTCCCTATATAAAACCTGGCCTAAGCAACAGCCTCCTCCCTGCCATTTCCGCCTCCAAAATAGCCCTTCCCACCTGTCTACGCAGACACAGAGTGCTCTTGCTAAAGCACAAATGCAGCCACGTCACTCCAGTCCTAAGTCTCTCCGTTATCTCCCCATTGTATTCTGAATGGACACTGAGCCTACACTGTACCTGTTAGGATCCTCATGACACACAAAGGAACTCTTGCCTTCACTTCCCTTCATTTCACTTGGTCTCACCCTTCCCTCTGCCTAGAGATTGACCTGCCCCTGCTTTGTCTGCCAAATTCCTGCTTGTCTCACAGATTTCAGCTTAGATGTCCCTTCCTCCAAGAAGCCTCCCTGGGTTCACCCAGCCTCAGTCAGGTTCCCCAGGGCCCTGTCTTCACCTCTACCATTAAACTCTAGCAAGCCCATAAGGACTGGGTTCCTATCTGCCCAACGGTGTCTGGCACATTGCAGGCACTCAAGAAATATGTGTTCAAATGGAGGAATTATACCTAAGTAGTTCCTACAACACCGTGGTATCCTTGTTCATTTATCTTGAGCTAGACGGTAGCATTCTTGGAGGCAGGAAGGTCTGACTCATCTTGATATGCCTGATGCCCAACACTGTGTTGACACATGGGAGGTATTTAAAAAATGTGTGTTGAATGTTTGATGAATGGATGAGTGGCTGATAGATGAATGGCTGGTGGATGGAAGAATACGTGGTTGGATGGATGGATGGATGGTCTGGTAAACTGGTGAATTGGATGGATATTGTATCCCAGCCACTAATAGGTGTTTGCTTCACTATATGTCTCTTGGGATCAACTATAACTTCCTGAAGGAACTAAAGAACCCAAGGCTGTTCAGTAGTGGACATAAATGCCAGCAGTCCCTCTGGAACAGTCTACCATCCCCTCTACTGCTCAGGCCCTGCAAACCTCTCCCCACCACCGAAAAACACCCGCCACACACACCTGGTCCTTGGGCTCTTGGCTGACCAGCCAGAAGAGGAGAAGGTTGTTACAGGTGATGTTCACTTCTGGGAGGGTCTCCAAGTAACTCTTCAGAGTGGTCGTCCCCTTGGTCTGCGGTGGGGGCTGCCTCATGGATGACGGAGCGTTGGGCATCCAGGCCCCGAAGTCATGCTGTGGAGACCCCCCGCCCCAGTGAGTCAGCTGGCCAGAGGGAGAGGACCAGCTTCTTTGTCATAATTCCTGATCCTGCCTCCTACTATCCCAGGTCTTGCACTTGGGAAATGAGGGATTGTGGAGAGGGAGTGGCATAGAACAGAAAGTTCCAGAAGTGAGGCAGGAGTCTGTCTCAGCCCTTGTTACTCCCCACCCAATGTCCCAGGACTGGGTGGAGTGAATCACCAAGGAACAGGGAGGACTCAGAGAGGAGGTAACCCTAGAAATGGGCCTGGGGCTGGCATGCCAAACGCAGCAACCTGAAACTCCACTTGGCTGCATCCCAACCATGATAGAAGTCCTTGCGTTCTGCTCCCTGTGCAACACCAACTCAGATCAACATCGCAGCCTTGGACCCAGCTCCACCCCAGTCATCATCCAACAGCCGTCCTTCACTCCACCCAGTCCCCACTCCAACCCCATCCCTAATAATAAGCTCATCCCACTCATGCTCTCATCGGGAACTCCGGCCTCGGGTGCATTGCTGAGCCTAACCTTTCCTGGCCAAATCGCCCCTGGCCTGCCCTCTGCAGCCTCACCTGCCCACTGTTGACAGCGGCGTGCTGGGCGGAACAGTTGAAGATGATGGCTGTGAGGAACTTCCGCAGCTCTTGTGGCGTGCGCAGCCGGCATGGGAAGCCTGGGTATGGGAGGGAAGGAGGGAGGGAAGAGGGTGTGGAGGGGACTGGATTCCTAGGGGCAGCTCAGGGCTGGGGCTCGGCGCAGGGGGAGAGTAAGAAAGTGAGGGCTGAACATTTGGCCACCACTGTTAGAGTAGGATTAGGGTTAGGATGAGGTTAGGGATGGCCTTGTGGTCTCTGAAGGGGGTCAGGACAGGAGCTGGGTCCTGGGGTCAGACCAGAAAATGCCCAGCCAGCAGAGCGCACAGCGGAGCAGCCAGGTTCAAGCAGACCACCAAGGCGGCTCTGCCTGCAGCCTGTACTAGCATTTCATGATTTAAGTCTACCCAGCTCACTAAGATTTGTCCAAGCAAGCTCCCAGTGGCAGGTCATCTGCTACTGGGCTTAGAATGTGCTGCTCACAAGCTCACAGTGATGGAAGCAGAAGGAAGCTCACAGGCCAGGGCAGGCAGGCAAGGCACAGGGGCCACATCACTGGGGAAGAGCCTCCCGGAGTGAGCAGGTGAGCTGAATGGAAAGAAGACCGAGGAGGCATTCCAGCCCTTGGCTCTCTTCTCTCCATACTTCCCTGGTCTTATCCAAGGCCTTGGCTTAGCCACCTCCCAGGGGCTGACAGCCCCTAAGTTCACATCTCTGGCTGCTCCCCCGGGCCCCTGGACTCTAGACTCAGACTTCCCATCTGTACACCTAATGCTTGACTCCCTGCCCTACACCCCGCCCCCCAAACCTGTCCTCCCCACAGCCATCCCATCGGGATACCCTTTGTCCTGCACACTGACTCTTGTTAGCTCACCCCACACATGTCAGCGATACTCCCAGAGCCAATTTTGTCTCATCGCCTTGTCTCCACCACTACCCAGTACCCATCTTCTCATACTGGATGAATCTACCAGCTTCTACCATGACCCCTGCCAGCTAGGGTAAGTGACCCTTTAGAATCCTAGGTTCAGTGATGTCACTACTGGCCAAAACCCTCTACCGGCTTCCCACATCACTTACCTCCCATTGATCTTACCTGGTCTGGCTCTGGCTTGTTCTCAGACTTCAGTTCCTTCCCAACTTTTCTCCCTCTCACTTACTCCAGCCATGCAGGCCTTCCTTGGATTCCTCAAAACTCCCAGCATGCTCCCACCTCAGGGCCTTGTCCTCCCACCTCTGCCCACACGCTCTCTCCCCAGCGATCCCCAGCACCAGGTCTCTCGCTTCCTCACATCCCTACGCAAACATCACCTCCTCAGGGAAGCCTTTCGGACCGCCGATCCAAACTTAACCCCCCACCTTGTGCTCGCTTCGGCAGCACATATACAAACTTAACCCCCCACCTCGACACACTAGTGATTTCAGATGCTGTTTCATTCTTCCTACCGTTCGTAACCATATGTTTTGTTATCTGTGTCTCCCCACAAGAATGTTAAGCTCTATGAAGGCTGGGGCTTTTGTCTGTCGTGTTCACGGCTGAACCCCAGCATTTAGAATAATAATGAATGCATATCAGCAGCCCAGTAATGACTGGTTGAATGAAGTGAACACACGAGAGGGTAAGAAGCCGGAGTGGAAAGGAATGGGGTGTAAGCCAGGTGAAGGGTGACTGGAGGTGAGGCTGCAGCAGGGTGCCAGGCCAGCTGGATTCTGGGCACCATTTCAGAGGATTAGCGGGGAGGCGCCCCACAGGCTTGGCAGGCAAGCACGAAAAGGCTGGGAGAGGTGGCACTGGCTGAGAAGCAGCCGCCACAATGCAGGAACAATGAGAGGATTGGGACTAGGGTGGGGGCGGTGGGAAATGATGGCGACAGTAGGGTTAGCTACCCAACTGGATTGAGGTGACGAGGAAGGCAGAGGGGAACGTGAGTCAAAGATGGATCCTGGGTTTGGAGTCAGGATGACTGGAGAGAGACTCATGCAACAGCAGACAGAGAGGTCTGGAAGGCCTGGGGATCTGCCTGGGGATGTGTGGGCATTTTCTGAATGTTCATTTCGTGGTTGAAAGTCTAACCCTGAGGGCTGAAGATAAAAAAAATAAAGCTGTTAAAAAAATAAAAGTAGCTGAAACCAGTTTGGCTCAATGAATAGAGTGTCAGCCTGCGGACTGAAGGGTCCCAGGTTCGATTCCGGTCATAGGGCATGTGCCTTGGTTGCGGGCACATCCCCAGTAGAGGGTGTACAAGAAGCAGCTGATCGATGATTCTCTCTCATCGATGTTTCTAGCTCTTTATCCTTCTCTCTTCCTCTCTGTGAAAAATCAATAAAATATATTTTAAAAATTAAAAATAAATAAAAATAAAAGTAGCCGAAACTGGTTTGGCTCAGTGGATAGAGCGTCGGCCTGCGGACTGAAAGGTCCCAGGTTCAATTCTGGTCAAGGGCATGTACCTTGGTTGTGGGCACATCCCCAGTAGGGGGTGTGCAGGAGGCAACTGATCAATGTTTCTAACTCTCTATCTCTCTCTCTTCCTCTCTGTAAAAAAATCAATAAAACATTTCTTTTTAGCCGAAACCAGTTTGGCTCAGTGGTAGAGCGTCGGTCTGTGGACTGAAAGGTCCCAGGTTCGATTCTGGTCAAGGGCATGTACATTGGTTACGGGCACATCCCCGGTGGGGGATGTGCAGGAGGCAGCTGGTCGATGTTTCTCTCTCATCGACGTTTCTAGCTCTCTATCTCTCTCCCTTCCTCTCTGTAAAAAAAAATCAATAAAATATATATTTTTTAAAAATTTCTTTTTAAGTGAAGCAGTCAGATTATCTATGGGAATTTTTCTTGGCTCATACTGTTTATCTCTCCTCCCCCCCACCCCCACCCCGCTTGAACTATGGAACAAAAGGCATACTGACTGAGGTTAATGAATGCGCCTTTTACCTTAAAGCGTATGAATCTAGAGTAAGTTTGTTGGGAGAGCTGTCAGTCTGAGGAATGTTCTGATGTGTTAACTCAGGGAGGTTAATGAAGCGAGAGAGGAGAGCTGAGCTAACAGTAAGAATATCCCCCTCTGGGTCTTAAAGAGGAATTGTCTCATCCCAAAGAGAAACTGCCTTCGGGAAGAGCAGCAATCCGAATCAGGACTGCCCAGGATTGACAGCAAAGCTCGGGGCGGAGTTGCCCTTTAAAAGATCCAAAGGCAATCTGGCTGTCACCGCCTTTACTCAGAAATCACCCTGGGCAGCACTTATGTGAGACAACCTGACATTATGTGCCTCCCAAGATGAAGCAACGAGGAGACCACAGCATCACCTGAGAAATATTCTGGCCAAAAAATAGTTAACCCTTAGTTATTACAGGGGATAGAGGACAAGCTGAATGACAGCATGAGGAAGCAACGTGATGAATTCAGAAGGTGAGACACTGTGCAAAAACGCTTCTGGCGTTTTCAGTAGTCTTTGTCCGATGCCCTGTGATTTTATTAAAAAGGAGGGGAGCCAAAACCGGTGTGGCTCAGTGGTAGAGCGTTGGTCTGCGGACTGAAAGGTCCCAGGTTCGATTCCGGTCAGGGACATGTACGTTGGTTGCGGGCACATCCCCGGTAGGGAGGCAGCTGGTCGATGTTTCTCTCTCATCGACGTTTCTAGCTCTCTCTCTCTCTCTCCCTTCCTCTCTGTAAAAAATCAATTAAAATATATATATATATATATATTTATTTTTATATTTATTTTTTTTTTTTTTTTTTTTAAAGGAGGGGAGTGCTGTCCTAAATTAAGACACTTTAGAGTCAAAACGAACAAATGTATCACGGGGTTCTTGACTGGCTCCAGAATCAACAGGATCAAATGAGGAAAAATGGGACAAAGGAGGAAATTTGAATATGGACTAGAGAAAAGGGTGATATTGGAGATTATTGTCAACTTTGTTAGTGTGATGACAGTATTGTAGTTGTGTAGAAAAATGTCGTTTTTTAGAGGCTTATTGATTGGGGTGAAATATGAAATATATGTATTTGCTCTAAAAGATTTGCCAGTAAACAAGCAACAGATTAATCAAATACAGCGAAGTTGTTAGCAATTGTTGAATCTGGTGGTGAGTGAATGGTTGTTCATTACATTACACTCTCTACTTTTCTATGTGTTTAAAAAGTTTTGTTTTTAAAAAGCCTCAGGCCCTGGCTCTGAACATCAGAGCATCATTCCATACACCAAAAGGTTGTGGGTTTGATTCCTCATCAGAGCACATACCTAGGTTACTGGGGGTTTGGGGATCTTTCTCTTTCACACAGATATTTCTCTCAAATCAATAAAAACATATCTTGCCAAAACCGGTTTGGCTCAGTGGATAGAGCGTCAGCCTGCAGACTGAAGGGTCCTGGGTTCAATTCCGGTCAAGGGCATGTACCTTGGTTGTGGGCATATCCCCAGTAGGGGGTGTGCAAGAGGTAGCTGATCAATGACTCTCTCATCGATGTTTCTAACTCTCTATCTCTCTCCCTTCCTCTCTGTAAAAAATCAATAAAATATATTTTTAAAAAATAAATAAAAACATATCTTCAGGAGGGTTTTTTTTCCCCCTCTTTTTTTTGTTTTGTTTTTTTTTTAAGCTACAAGCGCTGCTCATTCTATTGGTGGGTGTGTGAGACCATTCCTCCTCCCTGAGTCTCCACACACACACACACACACACACACACAGGAAGTTCTCTGGGCAGCCACTGGAAGTTCTCAGTCAGCTGAGAGGTGTCCTGTGCAGTAGAGTCTTCCCCATGCAGGCCAGGGCCGGGGGCCCTGGAAGACGGACATCTGTGCCACTCAGAGCTTTGCCTTCTCTCCCACCACACCCAGAGGTGGAAGTCTCCTCTACATTTTCCAGTGCCCGCCGTACAGACCATAATACAGCGGCACCAAGGAAACGGGCTTTGAAGAGTAGCAATGGGGAGTACCACCCGGAGAGGCCAGAAATCCTTTGGAATGACCTCATTTCATGTTTGGGTCTCAAGAGTGAGAAGGAAAGTCCTTCAGGAGATGCGGACTGGAGGATGCCCAAGCCTGGAATCAGCCACAGGAGGGACAGGAGACAAGATCAGTCAGTGAGGGCAGGGCAGAGAGAGGAGACAGATCCAGGGTACGCCAGTGGGGACCTGGGTGAAGAGGGAGGTTCAGAAGGACCTGTTCTCCCAGGAGCTCAGGGGAGACTGAGGAAGGGAGGGCGTGCTAAGTTGGACTGAGGTTAAGCAGAGGCCTACAGAGGGTTGGTGGGCCTCAGAGGCCTCTCGGGCGGTGTCAGCGGAGAGGGAGGCATTAGGGTTATGTAACTGGAGTAAATAAGGGGAATTAGGCAGCAGCATGACCAACTCACTCTTTGAAGCCAAAGGAAGTGAGAGAGGCTGATGGTGGAGGGGCCAGCACAGTCGTAAGAGAATATGAGAGAGGCTCCCAGAATCCTGTGTGTTTGAAGCCAAAGATGATGACTCCTACATGATGCGACACATCCATACAGCTCAGCAAGGAGAAGTGAACGGGTGGGCTCAGGCCCATGGAAAGGTCTAGAAGGGACCAGATGGGCACAGGGTAGTAGTTGAAAGCAGGGGCTTGGCAGACCAGAGGAGCTGGCTCTGGGTCCTGCTTCTACCACTTATTGTGTAACCTTCTCTGTGCCTCTTCCTCATCTGTTTAGTGGGGCTAACAGGATGCACTTCAGCAGTTGATCAGTAAATAGGAACTGGTTAATGGGGGGGGAGGGAGGCATTGGGTCATTGGGAGCCTGTGGGTGGGGGATGGAGAGGGAACACGGTACCTGAGCTTTCCCGGTTCAGGAACCCCCAAGCAAAAATCTCGCCGACCCAGGCCTGCAGTTCGGAATCCTGCTGCACAGACGTGTCGCTGGGGTAGTAGTAGTCCACAATTTCTGAGACAAAGCTGCAGGGAAAAGATGCCCATGCCATGGCCGTGACCTTGGGCTCAGGCCTGACCAGAAAACCGAGCTCCAGTGCTGCTCAGAGTCCACTGAGCCATGGGGTTCGGTGGAGAGACCCCCCACCAGATGCAGCTGGAACTGAGTGTCCAGGCTTCCCTCACGCCTCGCCCTCCGCTCCCGAGTCATGGGCGCTCTGGGCCTCCTTCCTGCACTGAGGGCTGGGGGAGGTACACAGAGGAGAGCCAGGCTCACGCTGCAACCCCTCCCCACTCAGCACCCAAGAGACAGGAGGGCCTGCCGCCTAGAGGCCCCAACCTACACCTGGCTGTTTCACCTTCTCTGGACGCCCTGTCCTTCCCTTCCTCCACGGTGTGCACACACAGCCAGCCTCTCCCCAGCGCAAAGCTGTCAGCCAGCCATTCCATAGGGGACCCCAACCCCCTCTCACCCTTGGAGTGCCCCATGCTTGGGCCTGTAACACCTGGAAGTCCCAGCACCAAGAGCCCCAGCCAATGCCCCCCCTGCCCCCCCACCTCCCCCCACCATTAACCAGTTCCTATTCACTGATCAGCTGTTGAAGCGCATCCTATTAGCCCCACTGAACAGATGAGGAGGAGGCACAGAGAAGGTTACACAATAAGTGGCAGAAGCAGGCCCCAGAAGGAGACCCACACTGCCCCTGGACCAGGAGGCCCGCCCGCGGGAGGCCAGACTGGCTCCAGAGTCCCAGGCCCACACCTCTCAATGGCGGCCCAGATCTTCAGGCCGTCATCCCGGTAGTGGTAGTTGGGGATAGCCAAAACCCCGCGGGCCCGCAGGCTGTCCGGGAAGCAGAAATTGGTGTAGGTGAAGTGGGCCAGGCCAGTGCTCATGAGGTACAGGAGGCCTTGCCTTCCGATGGAGGTGACCTGAGGACACATCACAGCTCAGCTCAGCTCCCGGGCCCTCCCCTTTCCCCCACCCACCCCCCACTCCAGGGCCGGGCACCAGATGTGACTAGTGCCGCAGCAGAGGGGATTTTTCAGTTAATCAAACAGTCCAAGACCAGGGATCAAAGCCTCCATTAGCGGCCCGACATTGGCTGCGCAGGTTGCGGCCCTACTATGTGCATAGGAGGTCATCCTTAGGTATTTAGTAACTAAAAGAATGAACTGCTGCTACAGAGGCAGGGAGGCGAGCAAGGGGCTGTGCTTAGACGGGGGAAGGGGGGTACCCTACCCACTTCAAAGCCTTTTTTAAAAAGTCCCGATTTTTTGAAAGATTGGAAAGATTCTTTCCAAAAATTGGGACTTTTTTTAAACGCCGCGGGAAGCGGGAAAAATTGTTAGAAATCAGGACTGTCCCGCCCAAAGCGGGACCAACTGGTCACCTTACAAGAGCATTTGGAACTTGGTCTGAAGGGGTGGGGCCGCGGGTGGAATGAGTGGGCGGAGACCCGGTGTGTGGGCGGGGCAAGCAGGAGGCTGGCGGGAGGGGCGGGTCTTGTGGGCGGGGACTGGCAGGAACCGTGGAATGATTGGACGGCCAACGAGCTTGTGGACGGGGCAAAGTGTCTTCCGGGGCGGGGCCTCAGAGCTGGCGGCGGGCCGGGGCGGCGGCCTCACCTTGTCCACCAGGCCCTCCGGGTTGAGCAGCGTGGCGCGGGCGATGGTGTTCACCTGCAGCGTGTACCGGGTGTGGGGAAGCAGGAGCTGCGAAGGGAAGGAGGTCACGGGAGCCGAGGGGGAGAAGGCGCCTGGCCCCACCCCTCTGGCCCGGCTTGGGGTCGGGGGAGGGGGGGGTTGGGATGGGGGGGTCGCACCGACCTTGTAGACGGGGTGGCAGAGCGGCAGCTGGCGCAGCGTGGCCATGGCGAAGGCCTCGCACAGCAGGTGCGTGCACAAGAAGTGCGTGTTGTTCTCGTGCACCAGGAACTCGGAGTTGCGCACCCACGTCTTGGCCAGCAGCCAGTCCCAGTCGGAGTCCGTGGGGAGAAAGATGGGGCTCTCCGGCCCGGGGGTCTGGCTGAGCTGCGTCCAGGAATAACAACGGGGGGGGGGGGGGGAGGGTGAGACTCAAGCCTCCTAGTGTGCCCCGTGAGGCCCCTCCCCCCAAAGCCCCGCCCCGGGCTCACCTGGATGGCCAAGGGCATGAGCGCCCCCTGCGGGTTGAGCCACAGCAGGCAGAGCGGGGCGGCCGCGTACTGCTGGCGGCCGTTGAGGCAGTGGACCGGGGCCTCCGCCAGGATCCAGTAGTCGGCCAGGAAGATGTTCCCCATCTGAGGAAGGGGCACAGAGCCTCAGAATACACTTCCCGCCCGCGCGCCCCCTTTCTCCCTGTCCTCGGCCCACTCCCACCTCACCTCTGGCCTCAGGGGTCAATGTTGGGTACCACTCACCCCCGCCCCAGAATGTCCGGAGTGAGGTCCAGCAGAGTCCCTCCCTTTGCAACCTTTCACCTGGCTTCCCAAGCCCGCATCCTCTCCCTTCTCCCCATACCTGGTCCTTCCGACTTTAATGCAGAGAGATGACCTCCGTGCATCCAAGAAAAGCAAAATCAGCAAACACCTCAGCCTTCTGGAGGATGCCCGAGGACTTGGCTGCTCCGGAGAGATTGGACATCGTCCTCCCCCACACCCTCAGAGCTCCTAGTGCTCCATGCTGGTTCCTGGCCATCTCACCCTCACCCTTCACCCACCCTTTGTCCACAGGGGCAACTCACCCACCTCTAGCTCTGTCTGCAGGCAGGTGCCAGGCCCCAGCAGCGGGGCCACCATGTCGCTGGTGACAGGCAGCTTGCTGGGCAAGCTGGGGATGCAGTGGATCATGACGGGGTTGACGCCATTCAGGAACTGGTACCCGAAGAAGGAGTCCTCGCGCCAGTGCTCTGTGACGTACTCTAGGGGGCAGGACGGGGAGGAACTGGTTGGTCTGGAAACGGCTTCCCCAGAGCCTGCTCTTGCCCAGGCCTTTGCTCATCACGAAGGTTTAGGACTTCGTGACAGCAGCCCTATGAAACAGGTATAATTACATCTTCATTTAACACCGGGCACTGAGAGTCAGAGAGATAGAGTGAATTGCTCAGTGGGGTGGCATAATAGGGCTTTACACCTACGTCTGGCCCCAAAGCCCAGAACTCTTGTTGGTGGGGGTAGAGGAAGAGAGGCGAGGGCTCCTGATCGGGATCCGGACTCCCTAAGTGACCCTTGACCCTCTCCCAGGCCAAGCAACGTGTCTCTCCGTCCTCACGCCCACGTTCTTGTCCCCTGGCAGAGGAGTGGAGAAGCGTGGGATCCGGAGGGGAATCTGAGATCGCCACCCGCGGGACCATGAGCTCCTCCCCCTGGATGGGGATCCCTCTGGGAGCGCGGGAGGTGCTCCCCGGAGGGCTCTCCAGAGGGGCCCGCGGACCGGGAGGAGGATGGGCGTCTCCCGCCCGCCCTGCGCACCTGAAGTGAAGGTCTTGTGGCACCAGAAGATGTTCCGGATGTCATCCAGCTTCTTCCAGGAGCCCTTCCGGTCCAGCAGCCCGCGAAGCTTCATGCCCAAGGACCTGGGGAGGTGGGGGGAGATGGGGAGGGTGGTTTCAGGGACCCTGTGTCCCAGCCGAGAGGTCTGGAGGGAACTGACAAGATCAATGTCCAGAGCAGAGGTGCCTAGCAGTCCTCAGGGAAGAAAAGTCTAATGGCTGGCAGAAACCGGTTTGGCTCAATGGATAGAGCGTCGGCTTAGGGACTGAAGGGTCCCAGGTTCGATTCCGGTCAAGGGCATGTACCTTGGTTGCGGGCACATCCCCAGTGGGGGGGGGTGCAAGAGGCAGCTGATAGATGACTCTCTCTCATCGATGTTTCTGGCTCTCTATCTCTCTCCCTTCCTCTCTGTACAAAGAAAAGTCTAACGGCCGGCTGAGGCTTTGTAGGGGTGACTCCACATGAGTGTGCAAAGGTGGCCCCTCGTGGCCACGTGGTGCAGGCGAGTCCTTGTCACTGGTGTTTTGGCTGCTTACTGCAAGCTCCCATCTCATCGCAGACATTCACAGCCACCCTCTTCCTGCAGGACAAGCCCCAATGCGAAGGCAGGCCAGGAACTCCCCACCAGCCGGTTTCTATCAACCCATCCAGTCTTTTCTCCTCCCAGGTGCACTAGAGAAAGCCAGCACTCCAGACACAACTAAAAATGTATTTTGCACGCTGGACTGATAAAGGTAGGCAGGGAAACCTGAGGGGCGTGCTCTTTCCACTTTGTGGAGGTCTCTACTCTTTAGATTTCTTACAGTGAGCATATGTTATTTTATAATGGGGGGGGAGTAAGTGCTTAGAATGAAGTCTGCTTTCTCCCCTGCCCAGGGCTTTCATTAAACTACTAGAGGCCCGGTGCATGAAATTCATGCGGGGGGGGGGGGGGTTCCTCTCAGCCCAGCCTGTACCCTCTCCAATCCGGGATCCCTCTCACAATCTGGGACCACTGGATCCTAACTGCTCACCTGCCTGTCTACCTGATCGCTCCTCACTGCTTCCTCTGCAGGCCTGGTTGCCCCCAACTGCCCCCTCTGCTGGCCTGGTTGCCCCTCACTGCCCCCCCCCCCACGCCAGCCTGGTCATCCCTCACAGCCTGCTGTTCGGGGTTTGGTTGTCCCTCATTAACCACCCCCTGCCGGTCTGGTCACCTCACACAGCCTGCTGTTCGGTCCTTACTGTGAGGCGTCCTGACCAATTTGCATTTTACCCTTTCATTTGTATAGACGCCTCTCCTAGAAAGCCATCTCCTACATCTCCATCTCGTACCAAACCTACGTGTCCTTCTGTGTGCATTTTAGAAGCAACATCCTTTACGAAGCATACCCGATCGTCCCCCACACACACCTTCTGTGTCTTTCCCAAAGCGCTCAGCACCCCCTTCACTGCCCTGTAAAGGCAATGTACTCACTCGTACCACCGCCCGCTGCGCTGTGCGCTCTTGGGGCTGTGACTTGGCTCTGTGTGCCCTGGCATAGCCGTTCACAATAATCACTCCCTCCCCGGGCCAGAGCCAGAAGGGACCACAACACAGATCAGGCAGGTTTGTGGCAACTGGCCAATGAGGCCGGCTCTCTAAGGACGCCGGTGTGGGTCCCTGAGGCAGCAGGGGGCAGGGGGCAATAGTGACCTGACAAGCCCCGGACAACTTCCTGTGTGTTCAAACGCCACTCACTCCTCCTTCAACATGTACTTGCTCAGGGCCTGCCCAGCCAGGCCCAGGAGATGGGGAAACTGGGTGGGAGGACGTGTAAAGGAGAGAGAAAAGGCCTGCCTCTTTCCAAGGGCTGCCACAGGCCTTTCCCACAGCTCCCTGCAGGGACCCCACACCAAAGGCCTGGCTGCTGACCCTCCGCTCCACGAGCAGCTAGCCGCCAACTGCCAGCTCCCTCTTCCCTCAAGCCTCTTCCCACGCCAGCTGTCCTGGTGGCCTCCTGGGACATCCGTTTGGGGAGCAACTCAGGTGCCGCCACCTTCCCGAATGCTCCTCTGGCAGAGGTGCCCTGCCAGGGCCCCTTAGTGGCCCTTGTCCTGAGCCCTGAAGCCCTAGCGCCTGTGCGGCCTGCCCGCCCCCATTCACCTCAGACCTTCCCACCCCCCGCCAGTCCCTCTCCAGAAGCAGCCTTCTGGCTCCGAGGCCTGGATGCCAGGCGCTTATTGTGGCCTCCTCTGGGCCTCTTAAAGCAGCCGCTGAACACATGGCTCGCTGAGCCTCTCTCTCCTGCCAAACCTGCCCAGGTTTGCCCAGAACCCAGAACCCTTGGCCTCGTGCTGCTAGTTAACTCTGTTCCCTAATGAAACTGAGCCCCACCCCGCCAAGATTATACCCTAACACTGCCAGCTTCTACGGAGACATTATTTTGTGCTGGGTGGTACTTCCTTACATTTTCTCCCAAACCCATAAGGTAGGTATGAATAGTATCGCCATTTTATAAAGGAGGAAACCATTTAGAGGCGAAATGAAAATCAAGTTCGCACAGCTAGAAAGCATTGGTTCTGGGAGCTGAAACTGATGAGGTCTGACCACTTTCTTAAAGCTTAAGAGCTAGACCTCTCTTTCTACTCAACAAGGACCCAGCAGTGCCTGGAGCCATGCTGTGCACAGTTAATTGAATTAGTTAAAAGAATGGGTGACTAAGGAGCAAAGGGGAGCCCTTGGGGATACAGAGAACGGAGGAGTCCAAGGAGAGAGAGCGGAGCCTGAGGGACAGAGAGAGAAGAGGCTGGGACCATAAAAGGGGCAACTAGGGCAGGGAGAGGGGAGACAGGGGACAAGGAGAGGGAGCCGGGCAGGGAGAAGGGACAGTGAGGCTGAGATGTGGCAGTGCATCCAGGGGCAGAGGCGGACGGAAGAGGGAGCAGGAGGGCAGTTGCCTCACGCAGGGAGGGCATTGAAGAGCAGCGAGGCCGTCTTGGTGGCCGAGTATCTGATATTGGGCTCCATGTGCAGCAGGGATGGGATGTCAATCTTCATGGGGAAGCCAGGCAGGTACCGATTCCCACTGCTGGGGGACAGGAGAAGGTGGGGGAGGAGAACAGAGAACCGTCAGTAAGGCCTACAGCTCCCTTCTCTAATTCCTCCTCTCTCTCTTCCCCAAGACATCCCAGGCCTCCCCTCACTCTGGGCTCCTTCCCTTCCCGCTCCCATCAGGCCTGAAGCCACCTCCTCCTCTCTGCCATGCCCCAGGGCCACCCCTGCCTCCGCTGCTCCGGGCACTTGAATTAAATTGCCCTTGTTGTAGCTCTCAACTTCCCTTTCCAGGCTGTCTGGGGCCATCCTCTCAACAGACCCTTCACTTCACCCCCCTCCATGCCTGGTTCCTGCCTCACCTGTCGTCCTGGTTTGCACGAGTTGTTGTCCTGGTCAAGGTAAACTTCTTGTCTGACTCCATCTGCTCAAAGCTGCTGACGTCCACCATGCCTGGGAAGCCAGGAGCAAAGACCTTCCAGCTTCCGGGGGAAAGAGGTTAGAGACGGCGAGTCAAACTTGGCGAACACAGAAACTTTAGCTTTTAAAGACATGCCTTGGAATGAAAACTCCCCAGAACTCCCACTTCCTGGGTAAGTGACAAAGAATTGGGATTTTCTCCCCGAGGCACTGGGCTTCAGATCAGGGTAGCATCTGAGGATGACACGAATGTCCAGACTGGGTTAGGGTCAGGTTTCTGTTGAGATTAAGATCATGGCCAGTTTGGGGGTAAGAGTGAGGATAGGCTGAGATTTGTCAATTCCACAGTCCCATCAAGGGCTGAGTGCGGATTCCCTGATGGTATTGGGACGATGATTGGTCCTGGCCTTCTGGGGCTGGACTCCAGGTCAATATCAGGTTTAAATAATGGTCCTGATTGGAGTTGGGCCCCAAGGCTGGGACTGAGGTCAGAATTAGTAACAGTGTGATTAAGTCTACAGTCAGAATGAAAATGGGGAAGAAGTGGAGTTCGGTCACCCTCACCGGTAGCATTCTTGTCGGGCCTGGAGTTCCCGTTTCCTGTGGTCCAGGAGGAGGGGAAGGGAGTCGTGACAAATAGTTCTTGCTGTGGGGAATGAAAATTACTCATCGTCTCAGTCCTTTTTAAACAACAACTTCTCCATCAAAGCTTGTCTAACCCTTACACCCAGCCCCTCTGTAATGTGGACACCCCATGTTCTTTGTGTGTCACCAGCACAGGGGATTCAGGAAACCTCGCCCCCAAATCCTAACAATCTTCCTTATTGATTGCATGTTTGTTTCCTTCCCCAAACTATAGACTCTTTCTGAGCAGAAACCACATTATATTCGTTTTTATTCCCAGCATCTGGCATGGTGCCTAGCACCCAGCATGCGTTGGATAAATGAGGTGAGCACGTATGTTTTGTAACGTGATGGGTAGATCGCTATGATGATAATGGGGTTCGAAGTGACGTCTATGAAGAATTCACTATGGGCTGAGGGGTCAAGTTCACTTATTTGACCTTGACCTAGGACAGCATCTCTCATCCCTAAGACTCACTCACACTTTGGACTAGCCCTAGTGGTGCTTTTCTAGGTCAGACATCTCAGGAGATGGGGGGGGGGGGGGGGGGGGGGGGGGGGTCAGAGGCTGACGGAGTTAGAGCCCAGCATTCTTGAAAGGTCACCCAAATTCTAGAAGAAATCCTAACAGCAACCCACAGGGACATCAGCCACACTGGAGAAGCCACTAGTAGTGGACAGGGCCTTGTCAGCTCAGCGCTCGGAGCTTCTCCTCCCATTGCAGTCCAACTACTCAGCTTGAGGGTTAGCTCCTTTTGGGGTTCCAGAGGAATTGCCATCTGTGTGTGTCTGGTCTGTGTCTGTGTCTGTGTCTGGTCTGTGCCCGTGTCTGGTGGTGTGAGTGCACACAGTGTGGGTCTAGCCTCTGTCTGTCTCCAGAGGGGCAGATCCTGTCGGAGAAGCCCCTGCACTGCAGGGCTGTAGAGGCTCACTTTTTCTCAGAAAGCATCCACTTGGGAGCCCTGAACTGGTTACATAACCCCAACCCTGTGCCCTACACCGTGGGCTCCGGGAGACCCCACCCCTAATCCCCAAAGCTGCGCTCTGCAGCCCGAGGCCAGCCCCCGCCTCCGGCCACCTGTGCCTGGTCGCAGCTCTAGGGTGCAGAAGCCCTCGATCCACTGGTAGCAGGGGAAGGGGACGAGGGTGCCGTCGGGGGCGGTGACACAGACGTGGCTGCAGTACCAGGAGTCCTTGCGGAAAAAAGCATAGCGCTCCTTGTGCAGGCGCAGCAGCAAGAGCTCCCCCAGCTCTGCTGGGCAGCGCACTTTGTACTTCTGCACCTGAGGGGGCCAAGAGAGGAGGCAGGTGAGAGGCGAGGACCTGCCAGGGCTGTCCTTGCACCTTGCAAGGTGCCTCTACACCCGCACCTGTCCTGGCATCCAAACCTGAGCTGCTGCTAACCATGAGACGGCCTTGTATGGATTAGAAAAAAGCAGCCCTTCACCGGGCGGAAGCCACCACCGCTGCCACAGGCAGGGCAGCTTCTGCTCTTCGCTGGCCTCCTTGGTGGCCAGCTTCCCACTCAGACCCACCCCCCAGCAATCCTGGGGCCTGGTAGAGAAGGTGGGTGCCCTCCAGAGAAGAAACCCAGACTCTGGGAGTTCAAGAGACTCGCCCAAAGCCCACCCTCAGTTGTGAGAGGAGAAGCTGGAAAGCCATTGGAATGCTGACGCCCCTGCCCAGGACCCCTTCGCAGTCCTGCCTGGGTCTATTCTCCCAGGGAAAGACAGGAGCCAGACAGAGCAGGGATGGGGAGGAGCTCAGAGCCAGCAGCCAGAGTTCTGCAGGATGTGATGAGCCCGAAGGGGACGGTCCCCTCCTTCAGGGTCCCCTGCTGGCCCTGCCCCCCGGGGGTGCTCCTCTCTCTCTCCTCTGTACTCACCGATCCGGGGGTAAAGTCCCTGCCCATGTGATCCAGCGGCTGCTTGGGGCTCTCACCGCACGTGCCCACCAGAATGACGGAGATGCTGTCCAGGGTGCCTGCCCCCAGGTAGGCACCAGTGGTCACACACACGCGGTACACGGCCATGATGGGCGGGAAGGAGGGATGCCCCCCGGCAAGGTGAGCCCCAGCAGCAGCCGGCCTGGAGGCGAGCGAGCAGCAGGCGGAGCAGGACGGGACTGCTATGGTGCTGAGCCGCTGGCGGGAGGTCTGGGGGGCGGGGGGAAAGGCCTTGGGGGAAAGGCCCAACTCCCTCTGAGATGTTTTCTCTGTCCTGAAGCTCCCGACCTCTGCCGGGGCCTCTGCTCGATGCCGGCTCCCTCTCCCCGCCCACACCTGTCTGCTAATAGTTGTTTGCTGGCCTCTGGCGCAGCCGGTCTCTCTGGCTGGCAGGATAGGGCTCACCCAGATGGATATCAGGAGCCCCAGCCTCATTGGGAAGGGAGGGACCAGATGCCCGGAAAGAGGCAGCGAGTAGGTGACGCCTGTCTGATTGGGACATTGCCCTCCTCCTGGTCAGGGGCCCTCCAGATGCTCTGGGGGCTCCTGTCCGCCCGGCCTCTCCCACATTCCCCCTCCCCAAGACCTTTTCCTCATCTCTCAGCCACAACCGGGAACGAAGCACCCACATTCCTAGTTGTGAATCATCCACGTGAATCACGGTACCGGAGTGAGACACACTCCGCCGTAGATCACACGTGACCGCAGCCGCACGCAGGTGAGCCTCACGCGCATTCCTGCACACTGCACGCGGGTCAGAGGCAGCTCCCCCGTCAGCCCGCACTCCGCAGCGCCGCCCCACGCCCGGCCCTCGGTCACCCCTGTCTTTGGCACGCCAGATCTCAATCTCTCCCTGGAATGGAGCTCGTCAGGGTACCGAAGTGGACTCCCGGCGCCCAGATTCTGAAGGTCCCATGTGGCATTCGGGCCCGCCCTCGACCTTCGGGCCGGTGGGCGGGAGCGGGGGTGCCCGAGTGCCTAAGATTTAGGTCGTTCACACCCCGGGGAAACCTCCCCGCGAGGAAAGCCCGCAGCCGGCAGCGGCCCCGCGCGGCAAGTCCCGGCACCGCGCTAGCCCAGCCGCCGCGGCTCCAGCCCTCGCTAACCAAACGGCGGAAACTACTCGAGGGAGGCCGGTCAGAAGCGCGATCAGCAGTTGCCCATCGCTCCAGCTTCCTTAGGGTCTGCTCCGGAATCCTCTGAGCACTTGCATACAATTTCCCGCCGGTTTTACAAGCGTGGAATTTTACAAGTCTATTGCTCTTAAGGATATCAGAGCACTAGACTCTGCAGAGCCCGGATAGCTCAGTCGGTAGAGCATCAGACTTTTAATCTGAGGGTCCAGGGTTCAAGTCCCTGTTCGGGCGTCTCAATTTTTTCTACTTAAATAGTAATATTCACTTTTAAATAGTAATATTTGTATTCCTTCAAACAAAACGAAGGAAAAGAATAACAAAAATACTTTAATTAGTTTTAAAAGGAATTGGTATTAAGTACGCCAGTTTTTAGTTTTCAGAAGATAGAACGAGTAATGGGAAGGAAAATAGAGATGCTTTAGAGTAGAACATATAGGAGTTATATATGCTATCTTAAACTTTCTGGTAGCCACATTAAAAAGAGTAAAAAGTTTAATCAAGATGTATATACATTAAGTGTGTGCAGTTTTTTGTATATCAATTATACTTTAATAAAATTAAAAGTAAAATAATAATAATAATGGAAAAAGAAACTGGTGGTAACAGGAGTACATGGTAGCTCTCTGTACTTTCTGTTCAATTTTTCTGTAAACCTAAAACTGCTCTATGAAATAAAATCTGTTATTTTCTTTAAAAGAGTAAAAAGCAACAGTTGAAATTAATTTTAATAGCAAATTTTATTTATCCCCAAATATCCAAAATCCGAGCATTTTAGACATGTAATCAATATTTTAATGTTAATAAAATTATAACTTTTCTGTACTAAGGCTTCTATGGACGATTTCTATATTACACTTACAGTACATCTCAATTCATATTTCAGATGCTTGATAACGGCGTCTACTTTATCCAACAATTGTTTTTATGTTATTTTGTCTTCTCTGACGAGTACAGAGCAATAAATTGAACAGAGTTTACAATTGTATAAATATTCAGAAGGCCTTTGCGCCAGTTGGTTCCATGGTGTAATGGTTAGCACTCTGGACTCTGAATCCAGCGATCCGAGTTCAAATCTCGGTGGAACCTTAAACTTTGTTTTTCACAGTTGTCAATTATGTTCTATTATGTATTGTTTTATATATGAGGCTCTTTTATGAAAAGGATTTAAGAAGAAAAACTACAGTTTTGTTCTTTGGGCTTTCACACTGGGCAATTGAAACCTAGCACACTCTGAGGAAAACAGTCAATCGTATATGTATATGAACACGTGTTGCGCTAAGTTTGAGAGGTAAGCATGTTATTTGAGAACATGTTAATGGGCAGATCAGTAAGTTACTAAGAAAAGAAGGTTACTTTGGCAGTTTCCATCAGGTCTTGGTTTGGGGCTGGGATGCAGATTTAGGTAGGGTATGTCTGGAATACCAGAGAGGGATGACAGTGGTGAGCCTCTCTATCAGGAGTCCTCATAAAATTGAGGGAGATCCCACAAGGGCATGAATTGTTTCAGGATGTATGAACCAGGAGGAAAAAGTCTTAATTTGGCAGCGGTGGGATTCGAACCCACGCCTCCGGAGAGACTGGAGCCTAAATCCAGCGCCTTAGACCGCTCGGCCACGCTACCTGCGTGAAGTAACTGTAATCCCACAGTCCTCCTAAGAGACTATAGAAAAGTAAGCTAGAAATGGTTATATTAAATTGGCTGGTCTTCTTTGGAAACCATCTAGATTCAGAACTGCAGAGCGGCAGACAGGCCAAATGAAACAAAGACACGCCGAAATTTACAACGAAATAAGTTTATTTTGATGGGTGGGGCCACATCTGGGAGTGGGGTGCGCCTGGGCTGGAAGCATCCCCCAAGCAGGCAGCCGGAGCTCTGTGCTCGTCCCCTCACTCATAGTCTGTTGCTCTCTCTCCCTGTTTCTTCCACCCACGTGCTCCCGCGCTCCCACCTGGCTCACCTGCTTTGCGCCCGCTACCTCTCCCAGGTGGGCCTCTGCGGTCCTACCCGCGAGCTCTTGGTATGCCCCTCCGTCTCCCCCTCCCCCATCCAGCATCCGTATGCCGTCAGACGCCGCCGCCGGTTAGCGGGCTCTGTGGCGCAATGGATAGCGCATTGGACTTCTAGTGACGAAAGAGCGATTCAAAGGTTGTGGGTTCGAATCCCACCAGAGTCGATTTTAGTCCAACTTTATTTTTTTTCCCCTTTTCTGGTTTTTTTCTTTTTTCTTTCTGGTTTTTTTTTTTTCTTTTTTTTTCTTTTTTACCCCCGCTAAAGGTTCCCGTCCCTTCTCCCTCTATCCTAACTCTCTTTTCCTCCTTTCAGCTCCACTGTCGGTCTCTGCTCTGCTCTCTTCTTTACTTACCTGTCTGCCCTGGGGCTTGGGCCTCGGAGAGCAGGACTGGGGGGACGGGAGACAGAAGGGAAGGGAAAGTAGGCGTGGACGCCGAGATAAAGGCAGGCCCCTGGCTTTGGGACACACGGGGATTTAATAACCACTTTATTCCATGCACTAGGGACTCGAGAAGGGGTTGGGGCTGGGCTGGGACAGAGAGGGTACAATCCTAGACGCAAGGGGGGAGCCGGGGAAAGGGACAGGAACCAGGAAAATATATATTTATATAGATACTCTAATATAGACCACATCTCACCCGCGCGCTGCGCCCGCGCGCCCCGCCGCCCTCCCCAACACCTCCTCGCCCCGACGCCCGGATCCCTCTGCTGCCCTCAGGCTGGAGTCTCTACCCTCCCCCCAGCCCCGCCCCCGCCCCCCAAAGCTTAGGGCCAAGGTCTCCAGAAAGCGGGCGGCGGGGGCGGCGGGGCCTTGGGCGCCCCGTCTTGTCTGTGAGGAGGCGGACGCGGCGGCAGCAGTCCGGTGAGGGGTGCCGGCTCGCCGGGGTCCCCGGCGTGGGGGGAGCAGGGGGACGGGGACCAGGCGCACCCGGGGCTGGGGGAGCCCGGGTGCACGGGGGGGAGCGGGTGCAGCGCGGGGCCGGGCGCCGGGGCGGCGGGGTCCAGCGGCGGGCGCGGGGCGTGGGGCCTCGGATCTCGGGGTTCCGGGCGGGGCGGCTTGGGGCGCAGGTAGCCGTGCAGCGCGGAGAAGAGCTGGGCGCGGGCGGCCGGGCTGGCGTCGTTGGCGAAGGCCGCCAGGCGGAGCAGGCACTCTCGGAAGCCGGACAGGTAGCAGCTGGCAAGCGCCTCGGCGTCCTGGGCTGGGAACCGGGGGACCCCTGGAGCCGCGGGGCGGGCGCGGCCGACGGGAGGACGGGCGGTCAGGGCAGGGGCCCGGCGGGGGACAGGGGCGGGGCGCGGAGGGACCGAGGCCGGACAGGCGCGCAGGGACAGGAAACCAAACGCACGGACAGAGAGAAAGCGAGGGAGACACAGAGACAGACACCGCGGGCGTTATTAACCTCGCCTCGGAGCAGAGCCTGCCGCCCCCAAGCCCACCGTCCGCGGCAGAGCCCGCCCCGCCGGCCCCGGCCCGGGCCCCGGGGACCCCCCTCCCGCCGCTGCCCACCCCGCGCTGTACCCGGGGGCTCCACCCGGCTGCGCTCCCTCAAGTAGCCCACGGCGAACTCCAGAATCTCCGCCTTCTCCAGCTTCGGGTTCCGGAGGTTCTACAGACGGGAGGGGAGGGCGCAGACAGGGGGGCGGGGAGAGAGGGGAAAGTGGCAGGGGGAAGAGAGGAGGGGGTCGGGGGCTGGGGCTGCCCCCGGGGCGCGTGTGCGCTCCCGGATGCGGAGTGGAGGTGACCGAGCGCGGTCCTCACCCGCCCGGAGATGGAACCGTCCAGCCCGAGGGCGTGACACCGACCCCGCACCGCGCGGAGGGGGCACTGAAAGCCGCCAGCCCAGTGAGCGGCATCGCCCCCTGCCGGCTGTGGGGAGGGGAGGGAAAAGGAGGAAGAGCGGGAGTTTGCAGACCCGGAGGTGGAAGCAGACCCGCCCTGGAGGGAAAAGGGCAGAGCGAGGTGTGAAACTTACAGACCCGAGAGGTGGCCACGAAGGTCGCGTTCTGGGAGCGAGAAGGGGTCTGGGGTGGGATTCCAAGGGCGGGACTCAGGTAAGGAGGCCTCGGGACCGGGGTCGCCAGTGCAGCCAGCATGTGTCCCCACCCCAGCGGGAAGCCCTGGGGCGCGAGGACGGGGCGCGGGGGGTCCGGGAGCACTGACCTGGTCCCGGGTCTGTTCCAGCAGCAGCAGCCTCAGCTCCTCCAGGCTGCGGTTGATGCGATCCCGGCGCCGCTTCTCCACCAGCGGCTTCAGCATCTGGGGCGGCGGGAAGGGAGAGCGGGAGGACCGGACCAGGACTCAGCGCGGCCGCGCGGCGCGGGGGTCCCGCCGCTGGGGCAGCCCGGCCTCCCCCTCCCCCAGAGACCCCTGAGAGCCGGGGCCGGGCCATGGGGTGCCTCTCCGCTCCCCCGTCTTGTCCCCCCTCCTCCCCTCCCTGTGTCTCTCCTCCTCTGTTCTCTCTACTCCTCCGCACCGCGCCGTCTCTCTCTGCCTCAGTGGAGAGACCTCTCTGCGCCCAGACACGCGGCCACACGGTGCCGGACTCAGAGCGGCGGCCCTGAGTGTAGAAAGGGGGACACCCAGCGGGCCGCGCCTCCTCGGCTCCCTCCGACCCGCGGCGCGGTCCCCGCTCTGGGCCGGCGCTCACGTCCTCCGCCCGGGCTCCGGCCTCCGGAGCCGGTGCCCCGGGGCCAGTGCGTGTCTCCCCTTTATTCCCGCCCCGCTCCCTGCGCCCCGCGCTCCTCTCCGCTGTTTCCCTCCAACACCAGCCCCTCCCACGTCCCCGAGGCCGCCAGCTGCCACCCCCGCTACCCAAACCCCAGGCTTCTGCTCCTGCCGCCCCCCCCCACCCTCCCCCACACACACACCCGCGGGTCCTGCCCTGCCCCTGCCCCTCTTCAGGCTTTGCAGCCTCCTCCCCAGCTCCGGGCTCCGGGTCTCCGCACACCTCCGGTCCAGCCCGCGTCCGCAGCCTCCCTCCCGGCCCGGCTCTCAGCGCGGACCGGCCGGACCCGGGTCTCCGCTCCCTCCTCCCGCCGCTCACCTTGGCGCCGTCCCTGTTCTCCGCTCGATCCCGGGTGACCATCGCTCCTCCGGACCCTGGTGTGGACGAGTCCCCGCTCGCGTTGCGCCTTATATCCCTCAGGGTCCGGGGGGGTCGGGGGGACAGGGAGGACCCGGGCCCCTCCCGGCGCGGCCCCCGGCACGAGGCTCCCGGAAAGGGGCGGGGCGCCCGGGGAGGGGCGGAGAGGAACGGGCCTCGGAGTGTGGGAAATGAGGGGTCAATGGAGCACCAGCTGTTTTAGGGGCCATAAGGCTGTATAAGAAGGCGGGTCCCGGCTGAAGGGAGGAGGTTATTAGGGGGGAGAGAGTTCAGGTGATTTGGGGTCAGAATTTGCCACCAGAAAAAAAAAAAAAGAAAGAATTTGCCACCAGAATCGAATCGCAGCTTGTTTCGGCGGTCACTGTACCCGCACCAACAGTGAAAAAGCAGTTAGCACCCTCGGCCCCTAGCCTGGATCTTATACATCTCCACCCAAAAGTAACCTACGTATTTAAAATAGGAAGAGACTTAAAGTGTGAGAGGTGGATCTGTCTAATTCAACTGGGGTTCTGCCTGGAGCGGGGAGAGAAGCTGTTAGGCCGAAGGCAGTCATATTAGTTCCCCAGCAGGGGAGCGGACCGGGTGGCCCAGAGTCCGAGGGGCCACGGTGACCCGCGCTGTGCGCACTGGGCCAGGCCTGGGCCAGCTGTGCTGAGGATTGTACCAGAGGTCCAGCTCGTCCCTGCGGGACCTCGCGGGGGGAGAAAACCACGGCGTGTTATCAAGTAGCTAATATAGAATCTAAGTAAAGTAGGTAATCGGGAAGAAGATCATCCTGAGGATGTCTGGACCGGGGCGAGGGGAACCTCAAAGAAAAGGTAGCAAAGCACGGGCAGGAGGTGGAGAGATATTTCCGTAATAAATGTATTTGATTCAAAAATGGGGGCGATTCGGGCGTGTGGCTGCCAGAACACCTGACACAAGTGAGCTGGCTCCCAGGAACCTCCTGGTAACTAACTATAGGGGAGCAGGCAGTTTTCTTAAAGGGACAAGAAAGGGATACAAAAAAGGGATCTACACCCACCCCAAACCAAGAGCATGACCCTCTGCAGAATGATGCTACTTCAGGGCAAAATGACCCATAAGGTAAACTCAGAGGTTTAACAGGACAGCAAGAGTGCTAGAGACAAGGAGACGTCAGGCCGAGGTTGGAGACCAAGTCGGAAGATAGTTGCGGAGTAGGAAACGGATGGGAATCCGCCTAGCCCTCCAGGGCCCCTTCACAACCTGATATTTTTCACGGAGCCTACCCTGCCAAAGCAGGGGACACAGACCTTGGGGAGGGCGCTCCCATTTGGGTTTAGGGCCCCCAGCAATCCCACCTCCCCCTACCTGGGCCAAATGGGAAGGCAGATGTGTGGCCCCAGTAGCCCCCGCGGCCCCCCTCCTTGGGAACCTGAGCTCAGGCTGAGTTTTTCTCACCTGCACGCGAGGTTTGGGGGCCCCTGGCTGTTCGCACCCGGGTGTGGGGCCGCCCCTGGCCATATGGGGCGACTTTATGGCCCAGTGGTTGTATCCGGGAGAGAGGAAGGATGGCTGGGTTGCTCCACCCACACGAACTATTCAGAGCCACTCTTTCCCCGGGTCCCTTGCAGGCACAATCCGCCTGATCACCGCTATTTGAACCTCTTATAGGCTCTGGCGCAAGCCAACCAGAGCGCGCATTGGTGGTTCAGTGGTAGAATTCTCGCCTGCCACGCGGGAGGCCCGGGTTCGATTCCCGGCCAATGCAACACCTCTATTTTTCCCCGCCCCATAAAAAACCATACACCTGAAAGAAGTCTGTTATTTCTCTGAGAAGCATCTTTTATTATTTCCGCCAAATATTCATATATTACTTTTTTACTCTACCGAAGGGCTTGAGGCTCTGGATGGAGATCTTGATTCCATAACTTCTCACAAGTCCATCCTCCCAAGCAGGGGGTCCTGCTGCCTGGCCCACCACTCCCTGCGCCCCCAGCCCCCGCGCCCCCGCGGGCGGGACCCTGAGAAAGGGCGCCGCGCCCGGATCCCTGCCCCGGGGGTCCCCTGGGCGCTCCGCGGGGGAGGGGCGAGGTCTCCCCGCCCCGTACGCTCTATCTCGTTCCCCTGCTCTTCTTTCCGGCACTCCCCACGTTCGCTCTCCCTGTCTTACCTCCCGTTCTCTCCGAAGCGCCCTTTCTTTTCCCAAGTCCCAGGGTCTCGGCCCTTGGTGTCTGGCAGTCTCTCCCTGCGCTGCGCACCTCTTGGCGTCTCTGCCTCCGTCTCTGTCACGTTCTTCCCGGGCCTCTTAGCGACTTTCGCGCCCATCTCTCCGGGTCGCTAGTTGTCTCTGCGGTTTTGACTCCGGGTCTCTCCATCTTTCCCGTCTCTCTCCGCGCCTGCCTCTCGGGGTCTCTGCCCCGGTCCGCACTCCGCGCTCCCACGCTCCTGGCCTCCCCGGGAAGCGCGCTCACACCTCCGGTTCCTGCCCCTCCGCCCGCCCCTCCCGGCCGCTTTGATCCCGCACGCGCCGCCGCGGCGGGGGGCCCGCGCCCCGCCAGCTGCCGGCCGCTCTGAAGCTGGGGGAGGGGGTGCGAGGAGGGGAGGGGGCGGCTGGTGCCCGCACCGGCCGCGCAGGTGGCAGTTTCCGGCGGGTTCGGCCCCCTCCGCGGCCTCCTCCGGGATCTGCTCCGGCGGCTGCCCGCGCGGGTGCTGAGCGGGGTCCCGGCCGGGTCTGCCTCGGTCCTCCCTCTGGAGCCGCCCTGGGCCTGGTCTCTGCCGCTGGGTTCTGTCTCCTGTCTCCCTCCCACGTCTGACTCCTCTGGGTTTTTCTTGTCTCTGGATGGTGTCAGCGAGTGGGAATGCTCTCTTCTCGGTTCTCAGGTGGGACAGCGGCCCCAGAAGGACATTGTACACAATCCGAGCGTCTGTGTGTCTGTGCGCACAGCCTGTGCCTCCTGCGGGGCTGCAGTGAGACTTGGAGGGCGCATTGGATCTGGTCTCCCCTGAGACTTAGTGCATGACCGTGGGCAGGGGAGACAGAAAAGAGCTAAGAAAGCAGAAAATAATATAAATTCAGTTGTTATGAGGCTGGGGGCGGGCGGGGGACACCCGGATGTGGCAATGACCTGAGATGAGGAAAGTGCTACTTTCAGTCTGGGTGTTCGGAGGCGGCCGCTAGCAGGAGGTGACATCTGAGCTCAGCTCAGCCGGCCATGAGACCTGCAAAAAAGCAAACAAAGCAGCAAGTGCAAAGGCTCTGGGGCAGGAAAGGGGCTTGCTGGTGGGAGCTGGAGAAAGAGGGCGTTGTCCCCGGGAGGGAGAGCGTGGGGCTGCAAAAATGGAAGGAACGGCCGGCCCATCACACGGGGCCTTGGGGACTCCCGAGAAGTTTGGATTTTCGTCTGAGTGCAATGCGAGAGTTTTAATAGGAAAGTTATATTCACTGACCTTTGTGTGAAAAGATCGCTTTGTGTGATGGAAGCAGAGATACCATCTGGGTTGCCAGAGCAGTCACGGAGGCAGGATCTGATTGTGGCTTGTCTGGAGGCGGTGGCAGTGGAGAGAGTGCGTGAACGCCTAGGTTTTTGGCTTAAGTACCAGGAGGTTGTGGTGCCTTTTATTGAGATGGGAAGGAGGAGGGACAGAAAAGGTTTGGGGAGAGAAAAGAAGCATTTTACTTTACTCTCAGGTTAGTTGAGATCCCCTTACACTCAAGTGGAGGATACAGGTAAGCCAAGGATACACAAGTGTGGGGGTCAGAGCTGGAGGGTAGAAACAGGGGAGTCACTGGTTTTTAAGGCGATGAGATCAGAGTGTCTAGGGAGAGAATGTGGAGAGAGAATAGGCTTAGCAAGGAGCACTTGAGGTCAAGTTGAGGAGGGAGAATTGTCAAAGGTGATCAGAGAGATAGCAGAAAAGCCAGGGGAGTGGGGTATCTAGCAAACCAAGAAAAGAGAGCGTAGAAGGAGGGAGCAGTCAGCTCTAGCTCAGCTATTGAAGAAGAAGCAATCATCTGGTTTAGCACAAATGGCCTGGGGTGAGAGTGGCTGTGCAGTCCCAGTGAGTGGGTTGAGGTAAGAGTGGGAAGTGAAGGCATACAGACAGCGGACATTGACAAGTTTTGCTGTGAATGGCAAGCATAACGATGTGTGGCAGGTAGATGAGGTTTGCTAGAGAGGGTTTGAGGATGATGGAAATAACCGGGTCCTGGCTGGTGGGGGAAGGTGGGGTGAGGTAGGTAGACTCCAGTGGCAGGTAGAGAAGTCAGCCTCAGCTGGTAGGGGAGACGGGGCTTGGGTCACTTGGGGAGGGGGAAGGATGAGGCAAGTTATTTTCTCAAAGAAAAATGAATCAAGCTCATCTCTGGAGGGGAGAAAGCTACAAGTTGTTTGAAGAGAAGGGGTGAAATGTTCATTTTAGAGAGAAGGAAAACAAACCTAAGCTATGAGAATAGGATTTCTAGGCAGGTGGAGAGTCCATCCGAGACTTGGGATCAAGCATTGGAGTTTCAGAAGCCAATTGGCCTTGAAGCCAAAGAGGTTTCGGCTTCAGGACCCCTCACTTACACAGGCCTAGCAACACCTCCACGGGCCATGTGCTTCTATAATATTTGCAAATTGAAGGTATTTTTAACTGTAAAAGGCAGAGACCACTGTCACCTTCCATTCTGCTTTCCCTCCGCCCCGCTGTGTGGGAATGGCTGTGGGCATTTGGGGGGATCTGGTTATGGAGAAGGTGAGTCGGAAAGACCCAAGATTGACATTTTTGTGGGATATGTTACTGTGGCACCAGTCCTTCCACAGCCAGTTAGGTGCGCCCAGCCATCCTGGTGTAGGAATGGCTTCCAGAACTACTCCTATCGCCTGTGCCCACTCACCAGGCTTTGTGCTGCGAAGGTGCAAAGCTGAGGGCACATAGGAATGTGCCCCGTGGCTCTTGTCACTATAAGTACATGGGTAATGGAGGAGAAACAAGATTCGGAATAGATAGGGTTGTGATCTCTTGTTTCACTCTAAATACTTTCTGTACCTAATTTTGTATATTTTTCTAAAAAGCCCTCCCCACTCAAAACACACACACACACACACACACACACACACACACACACACACACACTTCAGGCCCCCGTGAGAGCAGTTGTTGGGGCCTGGTGATTTTTCTCCAGCCACTGTTCCTGTGCAGCTGTGGCTCTGAGGACATTCCCACCCCCATTCCCAGCAGTTATGGGGTTAATGGACAGGGTCTCTGTGGGTCTGGCATGCCTCTGTGTCAGTGTGGGCCTATATGTATGTCTGTTTGTGTCTGTGCATATGGCGCGTGTCTGAACGTCTGGGTCTCCAGCCTCTTCCTGGCCATGCTCTCAACACTGAGCCACTGGGCTTGGGAGAGGGGAGCTTGTGTCCACACGTGCTGGGCCCATAGAGAGGCAGGGGGCAGGGGGCAGGGGGCAGGGAAGGAACGGAGACAGCACAGCTGGTCCAGTTGTCGGAGCTTCCCCTCCCTGCTGGGATTCCTCCCCATGCCCGGGTTCCAAGGCTCAGCTCCTCCCTCTTTGTTCTTCAAAGGGGAAGCTGGCTTCCTGGGACCCGCTGGGTCCTGAGCAGGGAGTGTCGCAGGGGTCCACAAACTTTTTAAAGTCGGGGCCAGATCCCGGTCCCTCAGAGAGCTGGAGGGCCGGACTATATGAACTACTAACTCCTACTGTAACACCTCGGCTGCGCTCACTGCCCAAAAAACCTGGCGGGCCGGATCAGACTCCTCTGCGGGCCGCATGTGGCCCAGTTTGAAGACACCTGATTGGATCCTGGGAGTTGGGGGTTCGGAAGTAGGAGGACCAAGCCTCTGGGCCAAAGGAAGAATCAGGATAGGATAGACCTTCCTATAGCCCCAAACAAAACAAACAATACTCCTTGCTCTTCTGAGTCAGACACTTTTTGTGGGGGAAACAGTCAAATGAACATTGTACACACTTATCTTTTGTTGGGTGGTGATAGGTGCTAGGAAGAAAGTGAGGCAGGGAGTGGAGAATGAGGACTACAATTTTAGATCATGAAGGACTCATTCAGGTGAAATGTAAGGTGAGAGGTCAAACTACAGGAGTGCCTGTGGGGAGAACACTCCAGGCAGAGGGGTTTGGTGCTCAGAAAGGCCTTGAGGGGCAGCACGCCTGGTTTGTCAGAAGAGCAGAGAGCAGCAGGGCCTGCAGAGGCCTGGCTGGAGTGGAGGCAGCGAGTGCAGAAGTTGTAGGAGGTGAGATGGGAGCCACCATGGGAAGGCTGATTAGGAAGGACCAGCGAGGCCGCTGAGAAGACTTTGTCAGGACTCACTCATCTCTCAGTGAAATGAGAAGCCATTAAAAGGCCTTTTCTCTGCTTTTTTGTTTTTTTGGCTCTTTTAATTTGTATATAATTTTAAACTTTAAGAAAAGTTACAGCCCTAGCTGGCTTGGCTCAGTGGATAGAGCATCAGCCTTCAGACTGAAGGGTCCCAGGTTCGATTCCAGCCACAGGCACATACCTGGGTTTCAGGCTTGATCCCCAGTAAGGGGTGTGCAGGAGGCAGCCAATTAATGATTCTTTCTCATCACTGATGTTTCTTTTTCTCTCTCCTCCCTTCCTCTCTGAAATCAATAAAGAAATATATATATATTTTTTAAAAAGTTACAATAATAATAAAAGAATGCCTGCAGACTCTTTTCCCAGGTCTATTAACTGTTTACGTTTGCTCCCTTTGCTTTATCACTGCCCTCTAAATAGAAAATATTTCTTTTCTGAACACAAACTCAGTATGTGTTTCCTAAGAACAAGGACATTTCTAGCAGAATAGTATGTAATAGGACAACTATCAGTATCAAGAGATTAAAATTAATATAATACTATCATTTAATCCCCAATCCATATTCAGATTTCCTCAAGGGTTTCAATGACATCCCATAAGCTCTTTTTCCCAATCCAGGATCACATGTTGCATTTAGTTGTTATGTCTCTTCAGTCTTATTTAATCTGGAAGAATCTTTTCTTTAACATTTAAAGAATATTATTTTAATCATATGTTTTTCTTCAAACAAGGAAAAACTATTTACTTTAGAACCTGGAGATTTTAGTGGAATATTGATTAGCAGGTGACTAACTGGCTAGGGCTGCATTTCTTCCTTTTAATATTTTCATTGATTTTTTTTTTTTTCAGAAAGGAAGGGGAGAGCGGTAGAGAATTAGAAACATCGATGAGAGAGAAACATTGGTCAGCTGCCTCCTGCACACCCCCCACTGAGGATGTGCCCGCAACCAAGGTACATGCCCTTGATCAGAATCAAACCTGGGACTCTTCAGTCCACAGGCCGACGCTCTATCCACTGAGCCAAACTGGCTAGGGCTGCATTTGTTTCTTTTCCTTTCTTTTTAAAAAAAATATATTTTATTGGTTTTTTACAGAGAGGGAGAGGGATAGAGAGTTAGAAACATTGATGAGAGAGACACATCGACCAGCCGCCCTCTGCACACTTCCCAACGGGAATGCGCCTGCAACCAATGCACATGCCCCCGATCGGAATCGAACCCGGGACCCTTCAGTCCGCAGACCGACGCTCCATCCACTTAGACAAACCGGTTCAGCTGCATTTATTTCTTAATCTATATATTAAAAACAAGAAATTCATAGATACCCCATTGAAAGAAGAGAGGAATGAACATTTTTATTTATTTTATTTTATTTTATTTTATTTTTTTACAAAGAATCACTTTGTGCCCAGTGGTTAGAGCATTAAACCACACACCAAAAGGTCTTGGGTTCCACTCCTGGCCTAGAGCATGTAACTGGGCTGAAGGTTCGATCCCTGATCCACTGGGCTAGTGCAGAGGGAGGGAGCAAACAGTTAATATGTCTCTCTCACATCTATCTATCTCCTTCCTTCCCACTCTCTCTAAAAACCAATGGAAAAATATCCTCAGGTAAGGATTAACCAAAATAATTTTTTTTAAATCACTTTGCTCAATGTGTTCAGAATAGACTGTAAGGATACAAGAAACAAGAGCAGATAATCTGGTGAAGATGAGGGTGGTATGGGCTAGGGTGTAGTGATGCAGTAGTCCATTTTTTTTTTTTTACATATTTTAAATAAGAAGTTGCTGACATTCAATGTACAGAGTATGAGAGAAAAATCACAGATGATCCTAAGGTTTTTAGCCTGACCAACTACAGAAATGGAATTTCTATTAATTGAGATGGAAAGACTATAGGTGGAGCAGGTTTGGGGAAGACCCATCAGGAGTTTGGTTTGGACATTTTAAGTTTATAATTGCCTATTAGATATTCAAATGGAAATGACATGTAAGCAATACTACATCTGTAACTCAGGGAACAGTTCTGGAGCTAGAGATGAGAATTTTGTATGTATTAATGTATCACTAGTTGATATGTAAAGTCCTGATGCTGGAGATCACTAAAGGAGTGAGTACAGATAGAAAAGAGGTTGGAAAATTGAGCCTTGGGAACACCCCAACATTTAGAGATCCAGAAGAGTCAGCAAAGAAGCTTGTGAATGAACTGCTAATGACCTAGAAGGAACATCAGAAGAGTGTGGTGAAGAGAAGGCGAGTGAAGGGAGTATTTCTCAGAGGGAGTAAGCATCTGTGTCAATTGGTCATTTGGTAACCTCAACGAAAGCAGCTTTGATGAATGGGGGCAGGAGCACCCGATTAGAGAGAGTTCAAAGGAGACTAAGAAAAGGGAGTTGGAGACATTGGGTATAATGAGTCGCAGGAGAGGGTAACAGAGAAATGGAGTGATAGATGAAGGGGGGACATGAGGTCAAGATAGCTTTTGTTGTCTTGCTTATTCTAAATTGGAATACATTTTAGTCTGTAGGCTGGTGGAAATAATCCAGTTAGGGAGGAAAAACTTGATGGTATGGAAAAGAGCAATATTCGTGAGCCCTTGTGGGCCAGAGGGAAATGGAGATCTAGTAAGTGCAGAGGTTGGTGGTAAGTGGATACTGCTGGCCGCACCTGCTTTGCATTCAGTACTGAGGGAAAGGGAGAGTATGTGGCCACAGACAGGTAGGTAGGTAGGTAGGTAAGGAGGCAGGTAGGTGAGATTGTGGATATCGATGGGAAAATCTCTTCAGAATGCCTTCTTTTCTCAGTGAAACAGAAAAATAAAACTGAGGGGGGATGCAGGGATTTATGGTTTGGAGTGAAAGGAGAGGGAATGAAATAGTATAGAACGGTTGCAAGGTGAATGAATTATGGAAATGTAATACGATTGATCAATGGACTTGAGGAATCACCTGAGTTTGGTGGAATTATGAATTCAAATTGGCAGTTAAAAGACTTCCACAGGACACAGCCTTCAGAAATGTAGCAAGGAGTGTAAAGCCTGCAAGAGGGAGTTTATGGAGTGGTCACCGGTGATTGAGTCTGAGAGTTCTAGAATAAATGCAGGATCTTCTCCAAGGAAAGAAATCACTGGGAAAACAAACTACCAAATGACTCTTCTTCAAAACTTCTGGCGCTGTGAGCAGGATTCGAACCTGCGCGGGGAGACCCCATTGGATTTCGAGTCCAACGCCTTAACCACTCGGCCATCACAGCCACAAGGAGCCCACTGCCTGCACAACTATAGCTGTCTATAAAGAGGTTTGCCCCTGGCCGGTTCTGTCCGCCTCCACCCGGTTATCTCGAGATGTTTGTGCATATGGACCTGAACTGGATGCTGCTGGCCGCACCTGCTTTGCATCAGGCATCAGCAGCCCTATGGGCGCAACTTTCCTTCCCTCCTTCCTCGCACGGAGCCAAATATGGCCCCAACAAAATAAGCCCAAATCGGCCCAAACCCTTCAAAGCAAAGGGATGCGCGATTGCGAGAAGCCTTTTGGAAGAGGCGGAAATGCATTCGCCCCTCAGCAATAATATGCTGTCACCTGGGCCAGGTACCACTAGGATTCGAATCCAGGGTCTCCTTTTTACGCAGGCCCTTTATTTTACTTATTGATTTGAGAGAGGAAGGAAGAGCGAGAGACCCTGATTTGTCTTTCCAATTATTTATGCGTTCATTTGTTGATTCTTCTATGTGCCCTGACTAGGGATCCCAGGGCAACGCTGGTGTACACGGCTGATGCTCTAAATAGGCTACCCAGCCAGAGCCAGACAAGAGCTTTGACCAGCTAAGCCATGGTGCCGATGCCAGGCTGGTACATCTGCAGATAGAACTATTCATGTGGCCGGTAAAGCCAATTACAGAACAATGGCTGCCCCAAGCCGGCAGTGGCTCATCCCTTTCAAAGGTTTTCCTTCCCAAAGGTTTTGCGATCTGAACCACAAAGTTAATGCTCCGCCCCTCTTCCTTCCACATTTTTGGGGGCCAACTTGACCATGCATGGGTTGGTGACTCCTCCCCTTAGCCACTGACACCTTCAGGCCTTCTCCTGTGCGGTGACAAAGAAGTCAGAAGTCCTCAACTGCTTCAGGACACCCAACCTGCTGACCCACCATGGTGCTTGCTTCTCATGCCTCCCTCCTTGGACAAAGGAGCTGAGGCCATGCTAGAGTGAGAGCGGCTGTGAAGTAGGTGGAGATTCAGCAGGCTCAGCATAGCCCCTCAGTGAAAACGGGCGTGGGGAGAAGAGGGACGGGAACTGCTCTCTCACTACCACCTTCCTGGAAGCAGGGCTCCCACAGGCAGGGGTGGGACAGAAAGCCACCTCCTCCCCAAGACCTCCCCTTACCCAACCCCAGACTTTATTCCACAAAGCCCTGTGTTTTATTTTTATTTTTTGTTTTTGTATTAAAAAATATTAAGAGACACAATATCAAAAACACAAATGTCATAGGCAGAGGGTACAGCTGAGAACGCCTGGGTCCCACCTGAGGGCAGCACCAAGGACCCCATGGTCCTCCAACCTCCCCCACCTGGAGCAGCTAGAGGTTCGGACCACCGGCTCCTGCTGGAGCCTCGGGCCCTCCTCTCCCATCGGGGGAAGAGGCAGGAGAGGACTCCTCCCCCAATAAATAAGTGCAGCCCCAACCCTTGGTTCCCAGGATTAGGGCTCAGCTGGAACATGGAGAGGCCACGGCAGCAGCCTGCCAGCAACCCTGTCCAGGGAGGAGGGACTCAGCAGGGGTGGCAGCTGCGGCTTCTCTGCAGATTCCACCCCTTGTTCCCTAGAGGCCAGAGGCACCCTGGATCCTGGGCTGATGTGATGGGGGTCCAGCCCCCGACAGCGGGAGAAGCTGGGCCAGTTTGCTGCTGGTTGGTCCAGCCACATCTGAGTTCTGAGAGTTGGATGTGGAAGAAGCTTCTCATGCACTCCTGGAGGTGGCCCCCAAATGCAGTTTAGCTGGCGCCATTTTCTGTGGCAGGTAAGGCTGGGCTGGACGAGCTCCCACCTTGTTCCTCCTCCTCCATGGCCTGGTCCTGAGAGCTTGAGACCCCAGCCCCAGCTTGGGCCTGGGCCTCATCTCCGCCCTCATCCTCACAACTGCCTCTGCCACCTTCGCCTCCACCCTCTTCCATGGGCTCCAGCCCCAATCCATCCAGTCCTGAGAAGAGGGGGTCTTCAGGGTGGCCAAGGTCTTGCGTGTTACTTCCGCAGTCCACACAGGCCTTGGAGGGAGAGGGGGTGAGTGAGTCAGGCAAGGTTCTCCCACTGATAACCCACTACCCCTGAGCACTTCCCAAAATACACTCCGAGGAAACATAGTCCACAGAGGCATGTGGGCCAAGACTGGAAACTCCACTGTACCCTGACCCAGGCCCCACTGTGGGGCAGTCACAATGGTCAGTAGCATAGAATTGGCCCAGAGAAGATCTACAAAAACACATGTGGTTTACTACTACATAACCCAGCAGCAAACTCAGTAAAATCAAGATTCTTTAGAATAATCCAGCGACAATAAAGGGAATCAGCCCTTAGCCTCTATCCTCTTGACCTGAGCTCAATTCGCTCTCCTCCCTCCTGGCCCAGATTCCTCCTCTCACCATCACATCAAGGACCCGAGGCAGCTGGCCCTCCCGGACCCAGGAGTGCACGGCACCCAGCTCCCTCCGCTGGTCCTCCGAGAACCGAGGCTGCTGCTTCTGCATGGCCCGGAGCCGCTGCCGGTCCTGCCTCAGCACGGAGGCCATGTCCCTGCAGGAGGGGGTTCAGAGGTCAAAGCTGGGTGGTGGGGCCAGGGCCCATGAGGCTGGCATTCTTCCTCTACCACAGCTCCCCACCCACTGCCTCATGCTCCTCCCCTGAGGAGTTCAGGGCTTCTGAGACCAGGAGAGCTGCCCTCAGCCCTGGAGGAACTAATGAGAGGGCTCCAACAGGCAGGGGACAGGACGGAGAGCCACAGAGGAGAGCCAGCCCCAGAAAAGAAAACCCCGAGTTAGCTGGGGCGTGAGGGTGGGCCACCTTCTCCACCTCTCGAAAGGATGGCAAGAAGGCCTCAAACTCCTCACCTGGAGGGCACCTGGTAGGTCATCATGACACGCTGGTCAGCGTTGGCCATGAGCAGCCAGATGGGATCCTGGAGCACGTACTTAATCACCTGGTCCCCCGGCTCAGCCTTGGCCTGGGCAGCCCCAGCCTCCGCTTCCGAAGAGTCGATGCTGCCGAAGTACTTGCTTGTGTGGCTACTCTGACTGCTTCCTATAAAGCAGGGTGCCAACCAATGGAGTCAGGCCAGCTGGCACGCCCACCTCCCTCAAGGCCCCATGTCCAGCCCACTGGCCTTAGGAGCCTAAGCAGGGCATGGCCCAGGCTGCCCACCAACGTGGGGCCTGGACTCTTAACTCCCCAGTCACTGCTCTACCTAAAAGGCACTCACGTGTGATGCTGGCTGAGGTGCTGCCCCCCTCATGGGAGCCTGAACCAGACCCAGAGCCCAAGCCAGAGCCCAAGGAGCCTGAGGCAGCAGAGCCTGTGCCCGAGCGAGAGTCTTCTTGCAGCAACAATTCCAGGAGGTCACTGGAGCCCGAAAGTGCGTCCTGATTGGAGGACTCAGTTACCTCCACCTGTTGGGGATGGGGGGGCCGAGAAAAATTAAGGGATCAACACCTGGGCTTCCCTTCAACTGCTTCCACTTTCCACCGTTTGGGGAGCACACCCAAGCCAAGTGGCCTTTGATCTGACCCACGACACTGGGACGGGAATGAGAGCGCAGAGAGCTGGCGAAGAGTAGGGACATGACGCTGAACCATTTCCAAGTGGCACATGCACGCTCAGAGGTTATTGGGCTGTCCACACCGCCTGTCAGACAGACAGGACTGTCCCCCTGCACAGGCAGGCAGACTCAGCTGGGGTCTCCCACCGCCCACGCCACCTTCTGGAGATGAGGTGCAGGCAGAGGGCAGGAAGCAGTGAGGAGAGGAGGAGCACAGGGAGGGCTGTGGAAGAGGATGCGGGGACCCGTTCTCACCAGCCTGGCCTCTGGCTCGGCAGTCTCCTCACTGGGAGGCAGGGGCCCAGCACTGCTCCCAGGGGCCCCTGCGGCAGCACCCTCCTCCACCCAGAGGGACTCCTCCAGCTGCAGCAGGTTTAGCTGGAGTGGGGAGCTGCACCGTGAGTTGAAGAGTGGAGAGTCTGGGCGGCGGGGAGGGCTGGGGGCTGGCGGGGGCAAGGACGGAGAAGGGGAGTGGGACACAGGGGTAGGGGGACCCTCGGCAGGAGTCTGAGGGACCCCATAGGGATAGCTGGAGGGGGTAGGGAACAGATAGTTAGGTAGCACCAAGGCTACAACTGGGGTCATCAGGGGGGCAGGAAAAGCTGCAGGGGACACAGATGTGGGGGCCGAGGAAAGAGGCTGGGGACCCTCTCGGGGGGAGAATACTGGGAGGGGGTAGGGCTGTACCACAGCTGGGAAGGGAGTAGCAGCTGGTGGGGGGGGCCAAGGGGCAGAGGGTGGGACAGGTGAGGGGTGGGAGACATAGCAGGGGGCTTCCACCCGAGGGGTCTGGTGGTGACGTGAGCGCTTGGCTTTGGACCGGCAGTGGTATCGGCGGCTGGGGGGCGTGCGGCCATGGTGGCAGCCTGTGGGGAGAGACCAGGGTTAGGGAGGGCCTCCATGTGGGCTTGGCGCCCCTGCACACTCACTGCCCTGCCATTCTAACAAGGGAGAGGGCGGGCGAAAGCCCTAGACGTGTAGCTTCTCGGCCTGCACAGAGGGGACTGGGGAGGTGGGAGCCTCCAGGCAAGAATCACAGGAGGCAGGACAGGGGGTTTATTGAGAAAGGAGCGGGGGAGGAAAGGTTACATGAGGGCTGAGGGGTTGAGCTGGGTGTGCAGGAGAGGCACTGGCCGATGGGAGGAGCAGGGTGGTCCATAAACGAATGGGTGGGAGGCTTCTGTCCATGCATCAAGTTCCCTCAGGTGCTGCCAGTGTTGGCGCTCCTTCTGCCAGTCAAGGCCACGCTCTGCCTAGCTCTTGATGAAGCAAAGACATAGGCAGGAAAGCCGATCCTGAGCCCTGTGTCCGCCTACAGGAGGCCTCCCTGTCACTGCTGGGCTGCTGCCTGCCTCTTGAAGCCTGACTCCACTGGAGTCTCCTTGCCTAGATTTGGCCCTGAGTTTGTATAGATCCCTCTCTTTTTTAAAATATGTGTTTACTGCCGATATCGGTCTGCGGACTGAAAGGTCCCAGGTTCAATTCCAGTCAAGGGCATGTACATTGGTTGTAGGCACATCCCCGGTAGGGAGTGTGCAAGAGGCAGCTGATCGATGTTTCTCTCTCATCGACGTTTCTAGCTCTCTATCCCTCTCTCCTCCTCTCTGTAAAAAATCAATAAAATATATTTTTTTAAAATATGTGTTTACAGATTTTAGAAAGAGGAGAGAGAGAGAAACATCGATATGATCGACTGCCTCCTATACACACTTGACTGGGACCAAATCTGCAACCTGGGCCTGTGCTCTGGTCAGGAATTGAACTGGCGACCTTTTGGTGCACAGGATAACATTCAACCAACTGAGCCACACTGCCAGGCCTGTGTACGTCTCTCACTCAGTGACAACTGAGTCTAAGAGGGCACACCTTCTGTCCCTGTCCCCTGGCTGGACCTGACGCAGAGCACCTCAGCCCCCGTGCTGCCCTCTGGCCGCAGCCTGGTTCCTGGCCCAGTGGGGAGACCTAACGAAGGGCCGGCCCCAGGCAGGGCCCAGGGCCTACGGCCCAGGTGTGGAGGCAGTAGGAGTCTGGGTCTCTGGAGCAGGAACATCTCCCTCAAAAAACCCATCCCCGAAACAGTCCGATTCTACACTGGCAGAGGGCAGCTCAGAGAGGTGAAGGTTGGCTACCTCGCTCTCCAGGGGCCGAGGGAGCCATGGAGGAGCCATTGAGTCCACGCAGCCGGCTGAGGTCCCGGAAGCGGCTGAGGAAGGCCTGCTCCTCCTTCTGTGTGTGCAGGGACAGCATGGCCTTGGTCAGGCCCACAGGGCGGTAGGCATCTGGGACTGGGTCAGGGGCTGCTGTGGGGGTGGGGGCTGGGCATGGAGCCAAGCCAGGCAGGTCCTCCATCATGACGATGTCTGAGGAGGGCGAGATGGGGGAATGATCATCAGAATCACCTCAAGAGTTAACACCACACCACACCTCCCCTGTCCGATAGCTTAGCCAACCCCTGGCCTCGGCCCCACGGGCCTGGGCCCTGTGTGTACGCTGGGCCCCTCCCCGCCGGGGACTGGCTCTGGGCCCTCTCCTCTGGGCAACGCTGTCCCCGGAGGACAGAGGGTACCCAGTCCCCTCAGGGCACTCCCCCAGGATGACACCCTCCACCCCTCTCAGAGGGAAGCCCACCCCTTGCCCTTCTCTCCCACATTTTCCAGGTCACTGTCCTTCAGGGTTTTCTAAGTCCCTGCTTCCGACCGTCTGTGGTCAGTACCTGGGGGATGACCCACCCATACTTTGTGAACTGACAGGAAGACAGGGGAAGCAGGGTGGGGGAAGACAAAGGAGCAAAGGCCGGTGGGATGGAGGCAAGGAGCGGCAGCCCCATGCTGAGCAGAGCCTCCTCCTCTCCATCAGGGCAGAGGGGGTGGAAAGGCAGGTGGGGAACTGGCTAGGGGGCCAAAGGGAGCTGGTACTCCCCCTTACTCCAAGCCCAAGCCATACCCGACTCCGGGGGCTTCTTGTCTCCCACATGGACGATGGTGGAGCTGAAGCTACACTGACTGGTGACGGACACCACGCTCTCCGCCTTATTGGCCAGGGCGAGCGGGCTCAGGGCGCCTCCCACCACCGGCTCCTTCCGAGGGGGGGCCCCCTCCCCCGACAGCACTGCCGACTGATCTGTGCGGAGAGATGGCACCAGTTACCACCACTTGCCCCACCATTCAGGAGAGGAGTCCCAGGGAGGAGGGGGAGGAATGGATGGTAGGGAGGATCTGGAGACTGGGAGGGGGACAGGCAGAGCAAGGTGGGGGGCCCACAGGCAGAGGGGGGAGACACAGGCCAGCAGGCCAGCACGGGGCAGTGGGAGCGGGACAGGCACTGGTCTTTACCTTTCTTGGTTCCCACAGAGACTGGACCTGTCCTCTGCTTGTCATCATCAGAGGCCGAGGAGGCGGAGCAGGAGGAGGAGGAGGCACATTTGCGCTTGGTGGTGCCTGGGATGTTGCAGCTGTCCAGGTACCTGGCAACACACAGGACATGAGGGCAGGGCCCGGAGGGGCAAGACCAGTGCAGTGGAAGGAGGTGCAGACCAGCCTTACCTGAGGATGCCGTCCAGGCAGTTGATCTGCTGGTAGGAGCAACTGGAGGCTTCTTTCGGCTCAGCCTCCCCAGGGGCCACAGCGGGCGGGGCTGGGACTAGAGCAGGGTCTGCCTCCAGCTCTGGGTCTGGGGACTGGCAGGAAAGGGTCCTGGCCTTGACTGTGTCTATAGCTGAGCCAGGGAGAAAGGAGAGAAGAAAGCTTCTGGTTGGGGTGAAGGTCAGACCAGCAGTCTCACTCCGCACCCGCACCCGCTCGCACTTGCACCCCCACCCGCTCCCCCACCTGCACTCGCACCCGCACCCGCACTCACACCCCCACCCGCTCCCCCACCTGCACTCGCACTCGCACCCGCACCCGCACCCTCACCGACACCCCTGCCAACTCACCAGGGAAGCGGGGCCGGGGAAGAGGCCGAGCCCGGGACTCGATAAAGAGCTGCTGCCCCTGGTGCTTCACCAGATGCACATCCTTACAGATCTGCTGGAAGGTCACCTGTGGGGCAGAGCAGGGCAGTGGGCAGCACTGGGCAGCCTGGCCGGTGGCAGGGGTGCCGGGCACAGTGCACCCCTGTGGGTAAGCATGGAGGCCATGAGGAGAGCAGGAGAAAGGAGGGGGGTGAGCCTGGGATTGGCAATGCCGATTCCAAAAAGCAAGGGGACCGGGCGGCTAGAGGGGCGCAGTGGGAAAGAGCACTCACCGGGGCAGGAGGCCCAGGCCCCTCGGCGTCACCCCCATTGCTGTCACTGGACGAGCCAGGGCTGAAGAGGGGGCCTGGGGAAGTCACCGGGCCGACTCCACAGAGCCCCGGGGGGCTGGGGCTGTGCACGGGCTGAGGCAGGGAGAGGAGCAGGTGAGGCGTCCGTAGCCCTACAGCCCACCCCTTCCTCCAGTCCAGGCCCCCTCTCCCCAGCTCTCACCTGTAACAGCAGCCGGTGGATCTGCTCAGACAGCTCCTGGATCTCAGGGTCCAGGGAAAGAGCAGGGCTGGGGGCTGGAGGAGTGAACACGTCCTCATTCAGGGGCGCCCTGTGGGATGAGGAAGGGTGTGTCAAACCCTACCCCCTCCAAACCGCCCCACCTCCCAGCGCCCGCTCTGCTCTCGGCCTCTCACGTGCGGACTTTGTGGCGGCCCAGCACAAACGCCACCTTGCGGCTCCAGGGGTGCACGAAGCCAGCCCAGCTGGTGTCCATGGTAACGTACTCCCCGTTACGTGCGCAGAAACGAATGGGAGAGTGGTCAAAGGGCTGGCCGGCCAGCTGCAGGACTGAAGGGAAATAAGGGGAGGCTCAGCAGGAAGGAGGGGGCGCTGAGGAAGGCGAAGCCACCCCGCTGGAGCCTCAGGAGAGTCAGGCCCCGGGACTGGCACCGCTCAGAAGCCTTGAGACGGCCGGGAAGGAGAAGCAGGGTGAGGACTCACTCTTCTTGTGGATGGCCAGCATGAGGGGTCGGTCCTCAGGATGCAGGAACATGAGCACTGGGGCCCCCAGGAGGTCCTGGGGGAGGTAGCCCAGCAGTGGGGCAGCCCTGAAATGGGAGGAGGCATCAGCCTGGCCATGGCCTCAGCCCCGGCCGCCCACTTTCCTCAGGTCCTGACCTCACCTTTCATCCACATCCTGGAAGAGGCAGCTGGGCGTGTGCCGTGTGGTGAAGATCCTCTTGTCCGGCGGTATCCGGGGAGCTGAGCACAGAAAACGTGGCCACTGGGTTTCATCCAAAATGGTCCAGGACCTCCGCCCTCCAGGCCGCCTGGAGCCCAGGCTGGCTGCCACCCTCCCACAGCTCTGCCCTGGGCCTTCTGGCCTACCAAGATGGCCTGGACCATTCTGTGGCCATACCAGTAATGAGCGAGAGCAAGGCACACTGCTTTGCCCTCTCCTGGTTTGGGCTCTTAGCCAACTCTACCTATAAAGCAGGCTTCAAAGCCTCATCTTTGTAATACCTTCTCGGTCCAAAATTCCCAGTGGCTCCTGCCTCCCAAACTCATGTCCTGCTTCACCCCCAAACCAGAGAAGGTACCCTCCTTCCACCCCCAACAGGCCTGCCCACCTTCATAACCCGAGTGGATTCGCTCTGCAATGAGCAGGCAGCATGGCTGTGCGGGAGCCCCTTCTGAGACCCGGATTTTGGTCACATATGGGGTCAGGCGGAACGGCTGGTAGCGCGGCCCTGGGTCCCTGTCGGGGCCTCCTCTAGCCAAGGGAGAAAAAAGGCGTTAGTGACCATCAGGGAAGGCCACCCACCCCCCGCCTCGCGGTCAGGGTCCACACAGCGAAGAAGGAATGTGTGTGGAAGGTGGAGGGGTCTGCTCCCGCCTACCTGATACGGCAAAAGACAGACTTCTCCTGGGTGAAGTCCTTGACGCCTGAATCTGGGAGAGATGGGGAGAGAGGTGAGCACAGCCCCAGGCCCCTCCTGGGCTGGGAGGAACCCAGCAAGGAAAAGCCTGGGCTTCCGGTTCCTCATAGAATGAGCTTCCGGCAACTGCTCATCTGTCCCCCGAGCCCCTGGGGACCTCACCTGCCGAAGCCCCCATGCCCCAGACGGGCAGGCGAGACGGGGCCGTGGAACCATAGAAGACGCCCACATCCTGGGGAGCCAGGAGCTCTGAGAAGCGGGCGCCCCGGAACACGTCCTGCTTGCAGTGCAGCAGGACACCTGCCTGCTCCGAAACGTAGACGATTCGGCCCGTCAGGAAGGAGACGGCCACGGAGAAGGTATCCTGGGCAGCAGAGGGAAGACAAGGGCGGACTCAGAGGCCGTGGGGGCGGGGATGAGGGTGAGTGAGGACCGAGAGGAGGGGCTGCCGCTGACCTGGTTGCGAAGCGTGTACTCGGACGTGATGTGCTCCAGCTCCTCCAGAGTGTAGGTGGACATGTCCATGGCACACGCCTCACCTTCCTCCAGGCTCCACTGCTGGTAGTACTCCTGGTTGGCTACAGGGTGAGGGCAGGGGGACACTCAGTGAGATGGCTCCCCCACAGAAACCCGGGATCCGGCCACTGTCCTCCCAGGAAGCACCACTCACCCTGCACCTGCTTGACACAGGCCAGTGCGTACTGCAGTGTGGCCAGCGTCCCGGAGCGGCCCTTGCCCCGGCGCTCTGGCGGCAGCCGGAGCTTGAGCTCCCGCAGCGCTGTCATGAGTTCCTTCTGGGTCCTTGCGCGGGCTGACTGTTCGCTGCTGCAAGGCCCAGAGGGAGGGAAGGGGCATAGGCATGAGCCTCAAAGCACGGCCCAGCCCCCAGGCCTCTTCCCCAGCCCTGAGCCCACACACCTGCAGCCACTGGTAGATGGGTTGTCCTGTTCTGAGCTGGCACTTAGGAGGCTGTAGGCAACGGAACTGCTGGGTGGGGACGGGCTCTGAGAGTTTGTGCTAAGGGAGTAGCAACAGGCCCACGTTGAGGAGAAAGCCGTTCTCCGGGCTCAGCCTGCTCATCAGACCACGCCCAGCCCCCGTCACACATGTCTGTACGCACCTCTTGCTGCTCTCAGTGGTCTCCAGCAGGGCTGAGTCCTTGCCGTTGCCAGAGGAGGAGCTATGTGAGCTCCGCTGAGATGCACCCCTGGACTCATGCCCGTTGGACTCATTGCCACTTGAGCCATTGCTGTTGGCATCGGTGTCATCAGCCAAGCTGGGGCCAGGGCAAGACCTGTGCTGCGGAGGCCCAGGGGAAGGCGCCCCTCCAGGACAAAAGGATTCGCCTGGCCTGGGGTCCCCTCCCCCATCAGCCCCTTCTAGGGAGCTACTCATGTCTGGGCCATGGGGAGGGCAGGTGGAAAACAGCGATGATGGAGAGGCCACCACGGATGCACAAGGGGGCCAGGAGGCCTGGCTGGGGAGTGAAGAGAGAGACTCAAGTCTCTGAGAATTGAGAAGTTTGGTCACAGGTCAGTACCTGGAGAGGAAGACCAGAAAAGAGGGCTTAGAGAAAGCGGGGCTGTTAACTGGACAGTAGCCGCTACACTCAGATCCTCCTGCCCCCAGGCTCCCGGGACCCGGGCTTCTAATAGGAAGCTAGTTGAGTTCAGTTTCTGGTCCTGGTAGGGGGTTGGAGGTGGGAAGGGACCTTTCTTTGGCTTTCCCACTACCCTTGCCAGCGTGGCCTGGGTAAGTAGAGCCTGAGCAGTCTACTAAAACCACGGCTGTGGGCCAAACTGGACATCTTCCAGCCCCAAATTCCCATCTGGCTCCCACTCTGCCTAGGACTCCAAGGCCGCTGGGCGCCCGGCGAGCCCGTCGCCTCCTATATTTAGGTCTCCCGGCTAATTTTATCAGGGGGCGGGGCCATCTCCGCTGCACATGCGCGGAGACCCGTGCGCCCCACCACGGCGCTTCCGCCGCCACCGCGGTCACCAGGGAAACCGACGTCAGCCGCTGAGCTCAGCGGTTGCTGGAGGGACCACAGGAGGGCGGGAAGGGCGACCCTCCCCCACTTCCCAGCGGAAGACGACGACGGACCTACTCCCACACAGGCGCGCAGGCGAGCGTGGCGAGGGTTCGCCCACCTCTACCATCTCCCGGTTCCCTGAGAGGGGTAGCCTGCCGGGACCCCGCGAGCTGGCAACGGCCACTGCCCTCCGCAAAAAGCCCCACAGCCTGGCGCTCGCCTGGATTCCACTCATTCTGGTCAAGATCTCTCGGCCTCACGTTATCTGGCCCCTCCACCCTCACCCAACCCCTCTCCCCCCCAAACCGAAGCTGGCACCTGCCTCTGTCAGGGACCCGGGAATCCTTTCACCTCAGCCCGCGAATTTCCTGGACGCATACCCCACCCCCATCCGAAGCAGACACACTCCGCTCTGAGCACGGGATACACACAGCCAGCGGATATTTCTTCTCCTACTCTCGGTCCAACCACACCCCCAAACCCCGAGCATTTTCTGAGCCAAAGGAAAGCTGTGGCCAACAGCAAGAACTAGCACCGAGAACGGGATGTTCCAGCCCGAAACGGACTGACATCACGGCCGGCGCCGGGCCAGGGGTTGAGGGGGGAGTGCAGGGAGCACAGAAACCCAGAAGGGGTCCGGTACCGCGGCTAAACCGGGGACCCCGGGTGACAAAAAAGACGGCAGGGGTCGTTCCTGCTGAGGGTCGGGCGTGGGACCGGAAGAGCTGGGAGCGGGGCGGGGGGGGGGGGGGGGGCAAAGCGGAGGTAAGGTAAGGTAAGAGGGTCAGAGTACAGGCAGCCGGTGCAGGGTTGCAAGGAACAACACCTGGGTCCCAGGGGGGCTGAGAGGGTGTGGACATCGGTAAAGGAAGACGGATTATTGGTCTGCTGTCTGAACTCCCGGGCCGGAAACAGCATATCAGGCTGTAAGTGGGGGCGATCCGATTTGGAGCTGGTAACCGGCTCCGGGGGGACGGGGGTCATGGAGACGCCTACCTGTCCGCGCGAGCGTCCTCCGGCCCCTGCTGCCGCCGGTGCAGCCGCCGCCGAATGGAAGCTCCCGGGGCAGGAGGTGGATTGCATAATGCCAGGCTCTGCCCCTCATTGGCCTCCTGCCGCGGCGCCCAGGCCCCGCCCCCACTGGCTGGGGCTCTTGTCCTGGCACCTGATTGGCTACTGGCCCCCACTGAGGTCAGGGCTGTGTCACACACGCGGGTGCACGTGGATCTGGGTGCTGGCACAGACATTACCCACCAGCCAATGAGCGGGGACGCCTTGTACAATGAATACTGAAAGGAAGGGAGGTAAGCCGCCCCTCTTCCGGGAACATGCCCGGAATACATTCGTATGTAAGAGATGTCCGCTCACTGAACTGATCAGCCCTGCAGGACACTAGGGGTGGGACAAGGGAACACAGACCCTGGGAGGAGGATCAAGCTGGATGACAAGGCTGGTCCCTGAAAGGAGGGGGACAGACACTTGGCCTGACTTGTCCTGGGTTCCCTTTCTCAGCCTTGTCATTATAATAAAGCTGTCTTACCCAACTCCTCCCTCTGACACTTCCAATCCTTACACTGCTAGGAGGAAGGCAATTGAGAATCCAGATATGATGAAGTGTGGTGCTGCTGGTGGCGGATACGCACAATACAAAGGCAGCCAGAGCCAGTGGGAGGTGTGAAGGGAAACAATGGCAGGTGCTCCTGTGGCCAATCAGAGGAAAGGTCTCGAGGCCTAGGCAGCCTGTGTGGTGACTAGTGCTTCTCTCCTCAGGATACAGCTACCCTCAGTTAGAGCTGCCCCAGAAGTGGAGGGCTAAAACCCAGGGTTAGAGAAACGAAAGGGATACCTGAGAAAAAAAGACCAACTGGGACCCTAGACAGAAAAGAGTCTGGTGGCAAGGGCTTCAGATCTCCACCGTGAGGAAAAGAGAAAGCCAAGAACATCATCTCTCTACTTCGCTGTATTCCCCAGACCCTAGCACAGAAGCTGACACATGGCAGGTGATCAGTAAAAACCATGATTTTGTTGTTAACACTGATAGGGGAGGGGAAAGGGACTCAGCTCCGGAGAGGGACTGAAAATTACAACTTTTTTAAAAGAAGGAGGAGCAAAACGCTGAGTCCTAAAAACAGACCAGGGGCTGATTTGGGGAATACAGCACCAGGGTAGGCCCAGGAGAGCTGCAGGAACAGACTCCTTCCATCCAGGACTGTAATGCGTAGTGCTCTCGGGCTCCCTGAAGGTGGGGGTGGCAGCCCCTCACCCCAGCGATGCTGACCCAATCACTCTCCTCGCTGTCACAGAGCCTTCCCCCTGCTCCCCACTGGGTGCCAGGGGGAAGGCTCTGTGGAAAAGCTGGGAGGGAGGATATAAAATAACCTAGAAAAACCAAAGCAAGAAGACACAAGCAGCACCTGGGCTTTCAGTCTTCTCTTCTTGAATCTGTGCCCCCAACTCACAAGCTGTGGCCCCATCCCTTGTCTCATTTTCAGACATCTCTTCTCGGGAAACATTTTCCTTCCTCCCAGCAGCGCTCCTCAGGGTAAAGGTGTAATCTCTCCTGACACAAGGCAGTCCTTGCTCTCCCACCTACACCTCCATATTTATTTTTTTGCATAGACAAAGGGTTCAGAGCCTCCGCAGCGCTCACCGGCTCCCACGGCCCTGGTTGTCCTGCCTCCCGGTCCCCACAGTAACAGGCCCTGCTGCCGTCAATGGAGGAGAGGGGGCGGGAGGCAGGGTGACGTCAAAGCGGAGGATCGGGGCAGGGCGGGGCGAGGAGGCCGGGGAATGTGGGGCAGGGCGGCTGGGGAGGCAGTGGTTTGGCTGGCGGCCAGACCCTGAGGGCGGCGGCCAGCGCACTTGGGAACATCGTGTTCTTTTGGCGGGTGGCCCAGGACATGCACCAAGCCCGAGCGCCTCCCACAACCCAACAACAGCCGTCCTGTCCCAAAGCCAGGGATTCCTGGAGAGAGGATTAGAAGGGGTCCCTCCTCCCCCGCTCTCTGCAGACACGCATCGCCCTCCCCTGGGCTTGTCCCTGCAGCTCCTGGCCCTGCCTTTTCCCCTCTCCCAACTGTACACATCTGCTGGCGCAATCCCAGGAAGGCCGGGTTCTGTGAGCAAACACACGCACCTTTGCTCTTGCGAGGCCCCCTTCAGAGCCTGAATCTCTCGTTACTATGGCACCAAAGAAGGAGGGGCAGGGTGGAGAATGAGTCTAGGATGAGGAAATCAACTGGGAAAGCAAGTGGCTCAGCCTAGGGCCTGGATCCTGGGAGAGGGTTTTGGGCTGGTGCCTGAAGACCAGAACCAGAAAGAGGGAAAGAGGGAGGGAGTCACCAAAACTGGCGGAAAAACTCAAGGATGTGAGAATAGTTCCTAACCACAGCATTCACATAAATCTCTCGCCCTATTGCTGTTTTGTCATCCTATAGGCATATTTTTAGCTAAATAATTTTAAAAACACAACCCAGGCATTTTGTCAAGCACTTTGCATACATTATCTTATTTAATCTTCATAGTAACACTGTGAGATGGGTATTACTACCCAAAGGACCCACTGAAGCTCATAAGTTACTAAACTTTACTAAATTGTCTCATAACAATTCTCAGGCTCTTAACAAATAGAGCCAGAGTTCAAATGTGACCTGTGATAATGGCTTGCAATTCTGGCTTTTTAGTTTTCTGAAACCTGTGAGGTTAATCAGCACTGGGGAACCGGAACCTCTCAAACATCCAGCCAATTCTGAGCTTGGTGCCTGGAACACAGACCCCATCCAAACCCCCCTCTCATTTGGGACATTCAGTTTGCATGCTCCACACACTTCAAGTCACCAAAGCCCCAATTTTCACATGTGCACAAAGTCCTTGAGATCATCCTAGCAGCTACCAGACCCAGTGATTTCCTAGGAACCCCACTTCCTCACTCTTCCATCCTACCCCAGGTCCCTTTACCACAGGCCTATTGTTTGTACAGTTACCAGAGCACCCTGTTGGTTCCTCTTCATCTCCAGGGCCTGAGGAAGATGTGTGCACAGCTAAACGATACAAAACCACCGTCCCTCTCAGGATCCAACAGTTGCTACCTGATCTTTACTCCCAACGATGGCTCCCAGGCCTAACCCTTCCCTTTACACACAAGACATTCAGAGCCCTGGTGTGACTGGCTCAGGGTCACACAAATCATCACCATGTGCAGCCGTTCCAGTTCCCTATCAGGGCGTCCCAGCAGCCTCAGAACCTCTGCCTCTTTCAAGTGCTTAAGACACATAACAAACAGCAGCCACACACTGGAACGCCCCATCCACTCTCAGGGATCCCAGGGGTCTCAGCACCCTCATGTCGCAGAGGGCTGCCGAGCCCCCCCTCCCAGTCAGTCTGGGGTCCAGGTGCCTTAGAATGGTGAAGGAATTGAACCCCCAACTAGTCCCTCTAACGTTGAGTTCTGGTCCCTATTCCCCACAACTATCAGGGCCCCCAGGCCGCGATCATGCATTCGCAGGATCCTCCCCACACACTCCATTAACATCCCTACTGACAGCACACAGCACCCCGGAAAAACTGACCACCGCTCTTCTACCCCCAATCGTGAGTACTCACCGCTTGTCGAGCACGCCGAATCCAATCTCTTCCCAACTAGGACTACAGACACGGGGACTCGCTCCTCCAGGCCCGCCCACCCGCTGGGATGCCACGCCCCTCGAGCTTATTGGCCTAAGGGCGCGGATCCATGCCCAACGCCTCGTGCCTTTGCCAGGCCTCCACTCAGCCACCATTGGCACAGCCCGCCGCCATCATCTCCTCATTGGTCCATTTACCAATCCGCAGTGACAAATCCACATTGGGAGGGGCCGCACCCGGCACGCAATGATTGACAGAAAGCCGCTCCCACAACCACTTCCGAAGTTCCTATTGGCTGTGGCAATCAGCCTCGGTCGGTGACGCACATGCTAGCCCCGCCCCCCACACTTTCTCATAGGCCGAGAGGCCTTGGAGCTGTAGAGGACACGTGCAGGCGGCCTCACGCGGCTACTTGTTTACCCAGAAGCTGGGGATTTTCCTTGACACTCACTACTCAAGGCGGAGTCTGCGCAGGCGCAATGAGTGTGACCTGCACGCAGGCGCAGTTGTGTGCGACAGTGGCTTCGATTCGGGCGCTTGGTGCCAGAGAACCCGTGAGAGGTCCCAGGGTGAAAAGAGCGCCCCGCCCCGCCCCGCCCCCAGCCTTGGCCTGGCTCCCAAAAGCTGGAAGGTGTGAGCTCCAGGATGAAGAGGTATTAGATCAGTTCCATGCAAGAGGATCCTAGATTTCCTATGGACCAGGCTAGGTGCTTCTCACAAACCCAGAGCAGAACAGCTTACTACCAACTGCTTCACAAATGAGATGGAGATCCAGAAAGATTACATAATCTGCTCTGGTTAGCACACCAGTAAGCAAAGGGGGCAAAATTTGAACCCAGGTCCCTAGCACTATAAAGAAGGCAGGTCCTAGGACCTATGGGAACCCTAAACTTTGAAAATATTCAGTAGATGAAATGGGAAAAAGCCCTGAAGACTAACTGGAATATAATAAACCCTCAATAAATAACCGTGTACCTAATTATAAGAATCACTGCAGCTCCTTAGAACTGCCGAATCAGAATCTCCAGAGAAGGAGCCCAAAAATCTATTATTTGTCTGGCTAGTTTGGCTCACTGGAAACGGCCTGTACACTGAAGGGTCCTGGGTTTGATTCCTTCAATGGTACGTGCCTGGGTTGCAGGCTCCATCCCCAGTAGGTGTGCAGGATGTTTCTATTTCTCTCTTCCTCTCTGAAATCAAAAAAATATGTTTTTTAAAAAACCCTATCATTCATTTATTTATTATTAATCCTTACCAGAGGGTATTTTTTCCATTGCTCTACCTAGAGTGGGAGGAAGGCAGAGGGAGAGAAACATCAATGTGATACACACAGACTGGTGGGGGATCTTACCCATGCTGGGGAATCAAACTCAGGAACCTTTGGTGTGCAGGCCAACCCTCTAACCCACATGTGTCAACACAAGGCCCGCGGGCCAAATCCGTCCCGCCAGGCCTTGCAATGTGGCCCGCACCGCGCTGTCATCACTGCACTCCGCTGCGTTTCCATCACAATGACAGTTTATGACTGTTCAGTAAACCATTCGGTCCGCGATTTAGGCTGGATTTTAGATTTTGGCCCCTTCTCTGATTGAGTTCGACACCCCTACTCTAACCACTGAACAACAGGGCATAAAAAAATATTTTTAAAAGCATTCTTAAAAAAATAATTTTTAAAAAAGCACTCCTGGTAGTTCTTGGGAGCCAACAAGTTTGGGAAACACTAGGTTGCCCGCAGCCCAGAGAAGTCGGCCCCCACAAGCTTTTCTAGCATTCTCCACCCATTGTAAGGCATTTGGGGACAAGAATGTTAGGGTGCCACATCAGGGACTAGAGTCCAGTGTAGAACAACAGAGTGCAGGGGCAATAGGCCATCTCTAGCCAGCTCCACACCACCTTCAGCTGGGTCTCCGTAGGCTGATTTGTTGAGAGAGATCAATTTGTCGTTCCACTTATTTATGCATTCATTGGTTGCTTCTTGTTATGTGCCCTGACCAGGAATCAAACCCGCAACCTTATATTGGGACTACACTCGAACCAACCAAGCTACCAGGCCAGGGCCTTGTTCAAGAAGTATTTATTAACCCTCTGGGTGCTGGCACTGTGCTAGGCACAAAGGGGAAGAGATATTTCATATAAGTTGGCCATTTACTTCAGGCCTAGGAGGAAATAACTACAGAAGACAACTGCACAGCATCTGGGAGTTAAATCAAGGGGTAAAGGCGATATGGGAGGGGAGTGGACTGACTGTTCTCGGGGAAAGGGGGAGTGGGGGAGGGGGGAAGAGACTGAACATAAACTGTGCACCTATGGATGAGGACAATGGGGGATGAGGAGGGGGCGGAGGGTGGGGTGGGAACCTGGTGGAGGGGGGAAGAAATGAGGAACCTTTGTAATAATATGAACAATAAAGATTGATTTTAAAAAAATAACTTTTTTAGAAAAAAAAAAAAATCCAAACAAAGGGCAAGAGCATACCCTCAGGCAAGGGAGAAGGGAAAGCTGGGAAACAGACTTCAGGGTTCACCAGGATGAGACACGGGGATCAACACTTCTCATTGAAGCTTGGTGCCCCCTGATGGACATTTTAGGAATCACACTTTGCCCTGCCCAAGGTCAGGCCCTCCAATAGAGGGTTTTTTTTTCTTTAAATATATTTTATTGATTTTTTTTTGATATATTTTATTGATTTTGTACAGAGAGGAAGGGAGAGAGATACAGAGTTAGAGACATCAATGAGACAGAGTCATCGATCAGCTGCCTCTTGCACACTCCCCACTGGGGATATGCCCGCAACCAAGGTACATGCCCTTGACAGGAATCGAACCCGGGACCCCTCGGTCCCCAAGCCGACGCTCTATCCACTGAGCCAAACCGGTCTCAGCTATTTTATTGATTTTTTACAGAGAGATAGAGAGAGGGATAGAGAGTTAGAAACATCGATGAGAGAATCATCGACCAGTTACCTCTTGGGGATGTGCCTGCAACCAAGGTACATGCCCTTGACCGGAATCAAACCTGGGACCCTTGAGTCCACAGGCCAACACTCCATCCACTGAGCCAAACCGGGTTAGGCCCCAATGTATATTCTTAACATTCCTGTTATACATGAAGACCCAGTACCTTTCCTACTGGTGAAGAAAAAAATCTTAGACACCACTTACTCATTACACATTTATTGTACATTTTCACAATCTGGATGCGCCACAGAATTGGGGGCATGGAGTGAGGGAAGGAGGGAGGCAGGGGACACTGGGATAGTATGGGGGGATCTAGAGCACAGCATCCCCAACCCCAGCATCTCTCCCTACCCTTTCACACAACAGTTTAGATCTCCCTGCTCCCTATCCACACAGAAACCTTGAGTGTGGGGGAAAGAGTTTTTTTTTTGGGGGGGGGGTCCCCTCCAGTGACAGTTTAAGGGACTATACCCTCAGACCCCCCCAAAATTGTGCCATTTAAAAAGACATTAGATCCTTCCTCTATCACTTCACCTAATGAGAAGACAGGTCTCTCTCTGGGCTTGACCACCATGGAGAGGGGCAAGAACCCTCATCTTCCAGCAAATCCTACACATTGGCAGTGACTAGTACCCCCCCGCCCTGAATTCAGGGGGGGCAGTCAGAGGAGCTGGGCAGTGAAGGAGGCAACACCCTCCAAACTGGGGAGGAGGGTTTTCAGTCCAGTCCCCAGCAGGGGTGGGGCCAGAGGAGACTTCCAGCAGGAATTAGGGAGATTCTCTGCCCTGCTCCACTCCTCTCCAAGGCAGTGATGACCCTTCAGACACTGGCAGCCACCTCTCCCAAAACAGACCAGATTGTGGCCAACCCCCAACTCTCCTGGTGGGAGGAGGAGGGGGAAGATCAGGCAGACGGGAGGGAGGGAGACCCCATGGGAATGTCAGTTGAGCGCCCCACATGAAAACTGGGGATCAAGAATGTGGGGAGAAACTTCAAGTGGCAGAAATATCGATCCATCATAACATACTGAACTCCAAAACACTTACACACCAGCTCAGGGGAGGGAGAGGTGGGGACAAGAGGTTTGGAAAATAGAGGGAGCAGAGGCAAACTGGACTAGAGGGGCTAGGAAGGGATAATTCTGGGGGCCAGAACAGCCTGGCTTCCCAAAAGCCCAGGCTCCCCAACACCTACAATTAATGTCATGCAAATGAAAGTGTGATACAAGGACAAGTGGGGACTAACTCCTCAGTGAAAAAACAAACAAAACAAAACAAAAACACAGGTTGAAAGAATGAACAGAGTGATGTAACAAAAAAGGAAACCAAAAGGGTTGCCAATATGCACATGAATGCTAATTAACATGCTGGAAGCTCCCAGACCTTGGGATTCTTAGGACCAAGTGGGGCCAGTCTCAGAGCCTCCCAAATAATGCAAAGAAGATGCACCTAGGGAGGCCTGGACAATTGCTTTTAGTTGTTTTGTAGGGGGTGAAGATATGGGGAAGGCCAGGGTGGAAGGATCAGCTGAATCCAAGGAAAGGAGAGGAAGAGGGACTATTGCATAGCAGATGCAAATGAAGGGACTTAGGGCTGGTCAGGAAAAGAGGGAGGGAAGGAGGGAAAGAGAAAGGCAATGGGAACTCAGGAAGGGGTGTTAAGGACAACCGGAAAAATCTTCTAGTAATAAAACTACAAACAGACCAAATATATATAATATTATATATGTATAAATAACAGCTGGCTATTTACAGGAGGGCACACACACGGACACACACACAGATGGGGGGGCTGGAAGATATGGCTGAGAGGTGGAGGAGCGGCTGGGGATGGGTGGGGGGAGAGGCCCTTCTCTGGGCTGGCTCCTCTGGGGTTTAAGAGCTGAAGTAAACTATAGAGAAGGAAGAGAAGGAAGAGGGAGAGGGGAGAAAGAGAGGAGAGAAAGCAGTGTGTCAGGCCTGGCCTTGCTCCCCCCTCTACCCACTCCCCAGCTGGCTGACATCCCTTCCCCTTTGGGACTCAGGTTCTCCACCTGTAAAGCAAGGGGCTGGACAGGTGGGTTCCAAGGTCTCTTCAAACCCACGGGATGGCCTGGGGACAGACCGGGAGCGCTCCGGGCCTCTGAGACCACAAGCTCTTCACCAAATGGGTGGTTGGCTTCCTAGCCATGTCTCAAGCCCAAGGGCCTTTCCTGCTCTCCTACCCCCCAAATCCAGGGTTCCCAGACTGGGGGTCTTAGGCCCAAAATGCCCTCACAAGAGCAGTGGGATCCACCAGCTTTCCTGTTTCCAAAAATCTCAACAGATTTGCCCACAACCAGGAAAAGTGCAGACTAAACAACATCAAGGTTTGGGGCTCTAGATGAATCAGGACTGCCATTGGCAGCTTTATATGCTTTGTGTTAAATAGTAAAAAACTAGGTTAATGACCTTCAAAACCCAGATCTTACAGGGGAAATCTCATCAAAGGGCCCTAGCTACTCCCGTCCTACTCACCAATGATGATGATGAGGATGATGGCGCAAATCACTCCCAAGATGATCATCATCTGCAGACGAGAGGGGAGGGGAGGGTCAGTGAGACAGACCATGAAACCCCCATTCACCTCCAGTCCCAATGGTTCCACCCTTACCTTGAGGTTTTTCCACCAGTATTTGCGCTTGAGCTTGGCTGCGCTTGTTTCAAACTGGGAGGCCCCTGCCTGAAGTGCATCCGCACGGTCGTCCAGCTCCGACAGCTTCTGGTCCCGCTCCAGGACCTTGTCCACGTTCACCCTCATGATGTCCACCACCTGGGAGGGGAGCCTCAATGAGGGCACTCCTGGACCATGTGCTCACATATAAAAACATGCATCCCGATGTTTCCAGGTTAACACGCCAAGGGCACACACAGAACATGCCTAACACACCTGGGGCACGCCAGGAGCACACATCAGGGGCATGCTGATAGACATCTCAGCTGTCACAGCAGCACCTTTTATTTATGGAGTTTCAGGTGGCCTGCCCCCTGGCTGAAATACCCCAGGATAGCAAGGCTAACCCTCCTAGCGCACGCTGACAGGAATGGGGCATGGTATCTTTGTTCCAAAACTCATAAAATATGAACTGTGATCGCCCCCAGCCCAAGTGGACCCCCCACACTCGTTTGCCAACCCTCAGGGTCCCTCCTTCCCATTGCCTTTGGCATCCCCCACCCCAACTCACCTCATCCACCTGGGCCTGCGTCTGCTGCAGTCTTCTGTTACTGGTGAGATTTGGAGGGGGCCCCGGGGGACCCCCCTCCCCAGCCGGGGCGGCAGGGGGGGCGGTGGCTGCGGTAGCCGACCTGAGGGGCGGAGACGGATTGAGACCCGGGGCCCGGATCCTCCGGCCCCGCAGTCAGGGCTCCGCCCATCCGCCTGTCCATCCCTCCCTCCCTCCCTTTTTCCTTCCCGGGAGGAAGGCCACCCGATGCGAGCCCCGGATCCCGTCCGGCCTCGCCGCCGAGCAGCTGCGTGACCTTGAGTGGAGCCCCCTTCCCCCTCCGGGCCTCGGTTTCCCCGCCTGTCCAACGCAGGCGACCTCACAGACATGGTCCGGGGGCGATCCGCAATGTCCGGCGGCAGCGATGGCAGCGGCGGCGGGGCGGGCGGGGCGGCGGACAGACCCCGGGTCCGCTCCCTCCGGCGGCCACCGCCCGCCCGCGCGCAGTCACGGGCGCCGGCCTGGCCTCCGGCGCGCGGAGCGCGAGGGGCGCGGGTGGAACCCGGGGGCCGGGGCCGGGGCCGGGGCGGCGGGCGGCTCGGGCCTCCGGGAAGGACAAGGGCGGCAGACTCACATGGCGCGGGCAGCGGGCGCAGGACTCGGCGGCGGCGGCGGCGGCGGCGGCAGCGGCGGCGGCTCGCGCTGGCTCCGACTGGCGCTGGCTGCCGGGGACGGGAAGATGGCGGCCGCGCGTCACCCACATCCGGGCACTGCGGCGGGGGCGGGGCGCGGCGGCGACTGGCCCGGAGCGGGCGCGGGGGCGGGGCGGGCGGCGGGGGGCGTGGCCGCACCTCACACCGCCCGCCCCGCGCCCGCCCGCCCTTCCGGCCCGGAGCCCGCACCGCCGCCCCCGCAGCTCCGGGCCTCCCCTGTGCCCAGCGCCCACCGCCTGGCGACCCGCCTGCAGCCCTGGGCCGGGCTGGGGGCGGGAAACCGGAAAGGCCAGTGCAGGCCGCGCCATGCGGACAGCCGGGACCTCTGCGGCGGCGGCGGACGTCTCCCTCCCCGGGTCCCGAAGAGGAGCGACGCAGCTCTCCCTCCACCCCCAGCCAAGGCGCCAGGAGGGAGACAGTTGCCCCTGCTCACCCTGGCGCCCCGCCGGGGGGGACTTGGCCGGCGAGGCCCCATGAGGGAGGGCGAGCCCAGCGCCCAGCGCCCCGGGAGGAGGGCAGAGCCCCCGCAGTCGGCGGCTGCAGACGCCGGGCCTCGCTCTGGCAGCTGCTCTGGCCTCCAGAGGAGGGCTCGGCCTTTTTCCCTCAGCACAGGGCTGGGCCAAAAGGAACAAGGTTTTTGTTTTTGTGTTGCTTTTTTTTTTTTTTTTTGCTTTGCTTTGTTGTTTTGGCGGAAAGAGAACAATAATAGGCAAAGGGGGCGCCTGCTGTACCCCGGTTAGTGGCACTACTTTACGTGCGGATTGGTCTCAGAGGTCTGACCTTGGACAGTTCCAGCCCTGTCTCCGCGCCCAAAATACATTAGCTGTGTAAGCACTAAATGTGTCTGTTAAATGGCTCGATCTGGAACGTGGTGGAGAAGGTGATCCGTGCCCCTTCCATCCCTGACGGATCTCTCCGTAGATCCTGTGAGCAGACCCTGCAGCCGCACGGGCCCACCCAGCTCATCCCCGCAGGCCTGGCACCTCAGCCCGGAGGGAATAGGAGCAGGTGAACTGCCTCTGCGGGGGAGGAGATGAAGGCAGCTTTCAAGATGAAGGGGCCGTCTTAGGGGAGCCCTATTTTTTTTGGGGGGTGTCATTGTAACCCTGGAAGAGAAGGGGAGGCTGGTGGCCTAGGCCTCTGAGACAAACAAGAGCCGGCTTCTTCCCTGCCCCCTCTGGCTTCCCAGGGCCTCCAGGTGTGAGAACCGCCCCCACGCACACCCACCCCCGCCCTGCAGAAGCCTGTGTCACCAGAGGTGTCCTTTCCTGGCGGGGGCAGGGAGGGAGCCTGTGTGTCGGGTGTGGGGACTCAGCAGAGCTGGGATAAAACGCTCTCCACTCCCTCCTCCTCTGAGAAGCAGCCGCTTCCCTGATCCTTTGCACGGACACACAATGGCTAGTGGCTCAGCCTATGTGAAAAGGAAGAAAAGAGCGGCTCCCGTGGTGGCGTCAAATCCCGCTGTGGGGGGCTAGCTCTTGCTTTTTGGTCCTGAGACGACTCCACTTTCCAGCCAGAGAACAAAAATACCAAAGTCTAAGCTTTTAAGTTCAAACGCCACAGTGCCTGGGTGGACAGGGGAGTTGGGAGGAGGTACACACAGGCAGATCCCCTCCCAGCTCTGCCCCAACACCCTCCCTGAACTAGCTGAGAAGCTAGCCGAGGACCAGACAAGATGTCAGACACTGGTTTGGGCTTGATCCCATTTCCACCTATGGCGGAGTCCAGGACATGAAAGGGACAGAACCTGAGGTAAATCTCATGCGGCAGGGCTGCTGCGGGGTGCGGCGTGGAGAGCTGGCCGTGCTATTGCAGCGGAGCAGAAATGAGAGCATGTGTGGTCCATGGAGTCAGGGACTGGGAGAATTTATCTCTGCTGTGTTAAGGAACTCCCCAAATTTAGATCAATAGTGGAGGCAGGAGAAAGAGAGGGGTGGGATGACACACCTCAACTGGAAATGAGTAAGGGAGTGTTTTCTTCAAGCAGGTAGAATGGAGACCCCGAAAGGGTAAGTTGAAATAAAGGAGAATAAGGTCATGTATTTGTGTAACTGAGATCTGGCTTCTACATTTACCTGCTTCAGGGCTTGTCAACTGAATCTCAGCCCCACTGCCAAGTTTATTCAAAGGCTGCAGGAGCGGCCCAAGCACCCCTCTAACTAGCACCTCTGGCGATTCAGATGTAGTTGATGCTTAATAAAGGTTTTTCATTTCTCATTTTTTTTCTCCTCTCCTAACATATCTGGCTGAGAAGTTGGGACGAAAGGGGGCTGGGTCATTTCCACATAATGAACTTGCTTCATCCACATGAGTCAAACCAGGCCAAAATAGTCATGAATTTCAGAGATCTTGTGTGTCCCTCAACACAGCATGTAAATCAAGGCCTTCTAGTTAGAGACAAAAGAAGCACGCCCTTGGGAATGCTGCTTGGAATTCAGATCCAGGGGCCAGCACCACACCATCCCATCCAATCAGCTGCTCATACTATGACCTCTGGCTGAGGCCAGGAAGGCTTTGAGCTGCCTGCCAAGCCCTGGGTTCCTGGAGAGGAGAGAAACTCCAGGGATCTGCTGTATGCCAGAGGCTTTTCAGAGATTGCTACATGCTCAATTTCCTAATTACAAAAGTAATGTGACTGCATCCTCCTTGCAAAATATTAAAATCTTATACATAAAGCTGAGGCTCACCCTGACCGGTTTGGCTCAGTGGATAGAGCGTCGGCCTGTGGACTGAAAGGTCCCAGGTTCGATTCCAACCAAGGGCATGTACCTAGGTTGCAGGCACATCCCCAGTAGGAGGCATGCAGGAAGCAGCTGATCTATGTTTCTAACTAACTCTCTCCCTTTCTCTCTGTAAAAATCAATAAAATATGTATATAAATCTAAATAAAAAAAAAGCTGAGATTCCCTGGTCACCCCCCAACTCATTTGTCATTCCCCCCCCCCCCCTAACTTTCTGGAAGGTTTCATATATCCTCCTTTTATAGTGGAAAAATTATTTTGTATATATATATATATATAATTTTTTAAAAAATGCAGCAAGCCGAAGCTGGTTTGGCTCAGTGGTAGAGCGTCAGTCTACGGACTGAAGGGTCCCAGGTTCGATTCCAGTCAAGGGCATGTACGTTGGTTGCAGGCACATCCCCGGTAGGGGGTGTGCAAGAGGCAGCTGGTCGATGTTTCTCTCTCATTGACGTTTCTAGCTCTCTCTCTCCCTTCCTCTCTGTGAAAAATCAATAAAATATATATATTTTTTAAAATGCAGTGAAAACCGGTTTGTCTCTGGATAGAGCGTTGGCCTGCTGACTGAAGGTCCCAGGTTCAATTCCAGTCAAGGATATATATACCTTGATTGCAGGCACATCCCCATTAGGGGGTGTGCCGGAGGCAGCTGATCGATGTTTCTAACTATCCCTCTCTCTTCCTCTCTGTAAAAAAATCAATAAAATATATTTAAAAAAGTAAAAATAAAAAATGCAATATCTTTTCTCTCTGAGGATAATAAGATTTTTTAAATTCAATATTAGATTTTATTTACTTTTATTTATTTTTTTATAGAAGTAGAATTTTTTTAAATGTATTTTATTGATTTTTAACAGAGAGAAAGGGAGAGAGATAGAGAGCTAGAAACGTCACTGAGAGAGAAACATCGACCAGCCGCCTCCTGCACACCCCCCACCGGGGATGTGCCCGCAACCAAGGTACATGCCCTTGACCAGAATCGAACCTGGAACCTTTCAGTCCCCAGACCGACGCTCTACCACTGAGCCAAACCGGCTTCAGCAGATTTTATTTACTTTTAAAATAACTTTTTAAAATTACAGTTGACATACTTACTATATTATATTACTTTCAGGAGTATAACCCAGTGATTAGAAACTTATATAACTTACAAAGTGATCACCCTGATCACTCTAGGACCCATCTGACACCATACACAATTACAATATTATTGACTATACTCTTTATGCTGTCCTTTACATCCCCATGACTATTCTGTAACTATCAATTTGTACTTCTTAATACCTTCAGCTTTTTCATCCATTTCCCTAACCTCCCTCCCATCTGACCACTGTCAAAATGCTCTCTGTATTTATGAATCTGCTTATGTTCTGCTTATTTATTTATTTATTTTTAGAATGCATGTATAAATGAAATCATGTAGTATTTGTCTTTCTCCTACCTGACTAATACATCTAACTTATTTCACTCAGCACAATACCCACTAGGCCCATCCATGTTGTTGCAGATGCAAGATTTTATTCTTTTGTGCAGTTGAATCATATTTCATTATATATATGTACTATTTATTCTTTATCCATGCATCTGTTCTATTGATGGGCAATTAGGTTGCTTCCATATCTTGGTATTGTAATTAATACTGCAACGAACATATGGATGCATATGTCTTTTGTTGTTGTTGTTATTACTCACCCGAGGATATTTCCCTCCACCACTGAGAGAATGAAAAAGAGGGAGAAAGGAAGAGAAATCACTTCTCCCATGCACTCTGACCTGGCCAGGGATCAAACCTGCAGCCCAGGTTCGTGCCCTTGACCGATAATTGAACCCAGGACTCTTCAGTATGTGGGGTCAATGATCTTACCGTTGAGAGCACCCATCAGGGCTGCATATGTCTTTTTAATTTAGTTTCTTAGGTTTCTTCAAATAATTACCAGAAGTGGAATTTCTGGGTCCTTTTTTGTCTCTTGTTATACAACCTTTGTGTTAAAGTCTATCTTATCTTATATAAGTATTACTTCCCCAGCTTTTTGTTTTTGTTTTTATTTTCATGAAATATATTTTTCCATCTCTTTACTTTCAGTCTGTGTGTATCTTTTTTATCTGAAGTGAATCTCTTGTAAACAGCATATGTAAGGAAGAATCTTGTTTTGTTATCCATTCAGCCACCCTATGTCTTTTATTTTAAAACTAGAGGTCCAGCCAAAGCCGATTTGGCTCAGTGGATAGAGCGTCGGTCTGCGGACTGAAGGGTCCCAGGTTCGATTCCGGTCAAGGGCATGTACCTTGGTTGCGGGTACATCCCCAGTAGGGGGGTGTGCAAGAGGCAGCCCATCAATCGATGGTTCTCTCTCATCGATGTTTCTAACTCTCTATCCCTCTTTCTTCCTCTCTGTAAAAATTCAATAAAATATATTAAAAGAACAAAACAAAAAGGTCCAGTGCACTTGGGAGGGGTCCCTCAGCCCATCCTGTGCCCTTTTGCACTTGGGGACCCCTCAGAGGATGTCTACCTGCCGGCTTAGGCCCACTCCCCAGGGGATCGGGCCTAAGATGACAGTCAGATATCCCTCTGGCAGCCCGGAAGCCCTCGGGGGAAGTTCGCCTGCCAGCTTAAGCCCACCCCCCTTGGGGAGCAGGTCTAAGCCACAGTCATACATCCTTAGCGCCGCCCAGGAGGTAGGAGGCTCCCACCATCACTCCCGCGTTTGCATCTGTCAGCCCAGCTGTGGCTGAGAGGAGCTTCCCCTTGGGAATGACCTGACCACTAGGGGGTAGCTCCTTGTTGAACATCTGCTCCTGGTGGTCAGGGCATGTCATAGCAACCGGTCATTCTACTGTTGGGGTCAATTTGCATATTACCCTTTTATTATAAAGGATATGTTTTTATTTAGAGTGAAAGGAAGGAAGAGGGAGAGAGGAACATTGATCAATTGCCTCTCATAGGCACCCTGACCAGGGAGTGAACCCGAAACCTGAGTATGTGCCCTGACTGGAATCAAACAGGCAACCTTTTGTTGCATAGGATGTCACTCAACCAACTGAACCGCACCATCCAGGGCCCTATATCTTTTGATTTGAGCATTTAACCATTTATTTGAAGTAATTGTTGATAGATATGTATTTATTGCCATTTTATTGTACATATATTTCAAAATATTTCTTTTTTATATAAAATATATTTTATTGAATTTTTACAGAGAGGAATAGAGAGTTAGAAACATCAATGAGAGAGAATCATCAATCAACTGCCTCTTGCACACCCTTACTGGGGATGTGCCCACAACCAAGGTACATGCCCTTGACCGGAATCGAACCCGGAACCCTTCAGTCCCCAAGCCGACGCTCTATCCACTGAGCCAAACCGGTCTCGGCATAAGTTTTGATTTTAGAGAGCAGAAGGGAGAGGGAGAAAGAAACATGGACATGGCATGGACATGGATTGGCTGCATCCTGCACATCCTATGCTGGGGATCGAGTCCACAAGCAGGGCATGTGCCTTGGCCGGGAATCAAACTGGTGACCTCTTGGTGCCTGGGTCCACTTTCAACCAAACTGAGCACACGGGCCATTTTTAAATACTGTATATGGAGGGGAGAGTGTCTCTCTTTTCTTTTAGAGGCTTTCCTCCATCTGCTGAGCTGTGGCTCTCTTTTCACTTTCAATAGGGAGCCACCGAGGGGATGATTGGAAAGTGTGTGTGTGTGTGTGTGTGTGTGTGTGTGTGGAGAGGGCGGGGAATGGACACTTATTGGCTATTTGCTGAATGACAATGGAAGCTTTTTTTTTTTTTAAAAATATATATATTTTATTGATTTTTTTACAGAGAGGAAGGGAGAGAGAGATAGAGAGCTAGAAATGTCGATGAGAGAGAAACATCAACCAGCTGCCTTCTGCACACCCCCTACCGGGGATGTGCCCGCAATCAATGTACATGCCCTTGACCAGAATCGAACCTGGGACCTTTCAATCCGCAGACCCACACTCTACCACTGAGCCAAACCTGTTTCGGCGACAATGGAAGCTTTTTCACGTGGACTCCCAAGTGTTGGTAGGTGGCAGGCTTTCTCTGGCCCATTGAGGGTTTTGAGAGAACATTATCTTCTGATCTTCCATGTCTTTGATGAGGGAGTGGATCTGGAATGGGAGGGGGGCTTCTGTTTCTGGTCTCAGCCCTCAGCTTCGCTGGGCCTCGGCCTCGTGTCCCCGAATTCAGAGGCTCCTCACAAATGTGTGTGACTCAGGTGTGAGGCGAGGCAGCCCAGGGATTTTATCACTGAACACAGACCCTCAGCTCCCCACTGTTCCGCGTGGCCAGACCCAGAAATGGGACATGAGGGGTCTTTGGGCATCATGCCCTCCTGACTCCCTCTGCCCTGCTTAGTCTGTCACTACACTTGAGCTCCTGTCCAGCCTCCAAAACCTTGTTGAAAACCTTGGTCTGCTGCTGTCTTCTCTCCTGATCTCGTAGTCCTCGTGGATTTACACCACTTTGACTGCTCTCCTGTTGTTTGGTTAACCTTTGGGAAGGAGAGAACACAAATGCTCATGACCGTCTTCCATGTTTAACCAGAGTTTTACCACAATTTATGTAACCCCTCTGGGGTCAGCCTTTTAGGTTCTTTCCAGTTTCTTTGCTTTTACAACAATGCTCTTAGGACCATCGTAAATACGTACCATGACCAGCCCTCAATCCAATGAGACAGGCATTATCTTGATTTTACATTTGGGGAAACCTGGGCTTGGATGTGTCTTTTTTTTAAAAGTTGGCTAAATGGCGGACTCCTGGCACCCGTTGCCCAGTGTTCCTATAAGGACAGCCCTGATTAGACTCATAAAGCCCTGATCACTTGCTACCAGTTTGGCCAGGAAGCCAGCTGGACAGCACAGACCCCGCCCACAAGGCCCCTGTGAAGCTGGGTAGCGTGGGCATGGGCAGCCGGGGAGCCACAAACCAGAGCCCTGGGTGAGCAGGACAGGCAGGTCATAGTCTCCTGGGACTGGGAGATGGGGTCCCTCCTGGTCCCACTCACTCTCCAACCTCCATTCATTAGAGATTTACTGGGGTTGACAAGCTCCTGTCTTTGGGGAGGGGAGTCCTCCTCCAAATAGTGCGGTTGGCAAGAAGCCATGTTTTCCCCATTTCCCTCCGAATCACCTGCCAAGCCAGAGCCTGGCAGTGGCTGCTCAATAAACTCTTGTAATAAAGAGCCAGGATTTGGCCTGACAGCCAGGAGACTCGGGTTCTAACCCCAGCTCCTCCTGTCTGCATGATGTCCTGAAGCAAATGGCTTTCTCCTTGGGCCTCACTTCCCTCATTTGCTAATTGAGGGCTCCTTCATGCTACAATGCTAGGCATTCTGCTGGCACCAGGAATTGCAATAATACACGAGAAAAGAGATTATTAAACACAGTGTGATTGTCAATTATATCTCAGTAAAGCTGAAGAAAAAACACACAGAGATCTTAATTGTTTTTTTCAAATTATAAAAGAAAGTTTAGCCGAAACTGGTTTGGCTCAGTGGATAGAGCGTCGATCTGCGGACTGAAAGGTCCCAGGTTCGATTCAGGTCAAGGGCATGTACCTTGGTTGGGGGCACATCCCCAGTGGTGGGGGTGTGTGTGTGTGTGCAGGAGGCAGCTGCTCGATGTTTCTCATTGACGTTTCTAGCTCTCTATCCCTCTCCCTTCCCCTCTGTAAAAAATAAATAAAAATATATATTTTTTTAAAGAGAAAGTTTATTTAGAAAGTTAAAGAGGTAGGAGAATGGAGCCAGCTGCACTGCATAGGAAATAGGTTACGGAAGCAAGAACGGCCCTTGGAGCTTAAGAGAGAAAAAGGCAAAGGCAGTGTGCCTGGGGGAAGAGGCACAGGAAGAGCGAGGACATGCTCCCAGAGGGAGAGCCTTGAGGTCTTTGATGGACGTAATGATACTTGCCAATACGGTATCACTGGACTGAAGGGTTTTGTCTGTGTGCATCAAAGCCCAGTCAAATGCAGACAGGAATTTAAAAGGTTATTTTTAAGGAAATGGCTCCCAAACTGGAGTCACGGGCGATGGGTTCTAAGGGGAAATCATTAGTCGTGGTGGCTAAAGGAGCTGGGGTCCTGGGCTCTACTGATTGGTTGGGACCAGAGGAGTAGCTGATCACGGTATCAGGTCCTGATGTCAGTCTGGCACTGTTCTGTCTGGTTTCATGTGGTTTGTCAGGCCATTGTGCTTTTCTGGGCCTGGGACTGAACCATAACTGAAGTCATGATGTTATCTGTAGCTAGACCAAACTCTTGTTTCTGTGCCCCACTGACCGGTGGCTTTGTTCTTAAGAGAGTTTGATGCTGACCAGACCTGAGGTTCTAAGGGCTTAGTGATTAAGGAAAAGAATGGGGGACAGAAAGGAAAATTATACATATAATTTTAAAAAATATATTTTATTGATTTTTCACAGAGAGGAAGAAAGAGGGACAGAGAGTCAGAAACATCGATGAGAGAGAAACATCAATCAGCTACCTCTTGCACACCCCCCACTGGGGATGTGCCCGCAACCAAGGCACATGCCCTTGACCGGAACCGAACCTGAGACCCTTGTCTGCAGGCTGACGCTCTATCCACTGAGCCAAATCGGTTTCAGCTATATATATAATTTTTATTTTTTGAGAGGAAGGGAGGAGAGATAGAAACATCAGTGATGAGAGAAAATAATTGATCGGCTGCCTCCTTCTCGCCCTCTGCTGGGGTTCAAGCCCACCACCCGGTCATGGGTCATGTGCCCATGGTCTGCAGGGCAGACTATCCACTGAGCCAAAACAGCTAGGGCAAAACTGTCTTTTTTAAAATAAGAATTTGAGTCAAACTGACAACATATACCATATCAATACCTTAAATGCTTTCAGAAAGGGTTGTATTAAAGACAGAGTTTCCGCATGGTTACAACAGCTCCAACAGATTTCAGCCAAAAGGAGACTGAAACCTCAGGATCCAGGTGCTCACGTGTCAGCAGGCCTTTCCTCCTTTTCCAGCCTCTGACTCGGCTTCATTTCCAAACAGGGAAGATAAGCAGCTGCAGGCTCTTCTTATTTTTAAATATTATAGTTTGTATGTTTGTTTGCTTTTTAATTTATGGTTCAAATTCCAAAAGTTCAAAGAGCATATGGAGAAAGTCTCTCTCCAACCCTGTCTCACAGCTGCCCCCCCTCTCCCCCCGTCTGCCAACCAGCAGCCAGTCCTCCAACCCTGTCTCACAGCTGCCCACCGTCTGCCAACCAGCAGCCAGTCCTCCTGCTTCCTGTGCCTCCTGCACAGATGTTCTGTGCTCATAGCTTTCCGCTGTTCACACTGAGGGAAGCAAGCTATATGAACTCTTCTGTGCTTCCATAACAGTGTGTAAAGTTTGCTTTTTCCCTGGGTGCATAGTATTACACTGAAACACAATTGAACCAACCCCCTGTTGACATTTAGATTGTTTCTAATCTTTTCCAATACAAGCAAAGCTACAAAAATAATAATAATCTACACATTCCCATTTCACCTATATGCAAATGTGTAGGGCTAATTCCTATAAATGAAAATCCTAGGTCAAAGGGTGTGGGTACTTGTATTGTAATTTTTACTGATTTTGATGGATATTGCCAAATTGCTCTTTGTGGATATATTTCCAATTATTACTCCCATCAGCAAACAGGTGAGGCCTGCTTACTTAAACCCATACCCTCTCCAACTTTCTATGAAACTTTTTGGTCATTACAAATACAAATTAAACATGATTTGCATTTATTATTATTATTATTTTTTTTAATTTTATTTTTTAGAGTAGAAAGGAAGGGAAGAAGGAAGGGAAAGAGAAACATGGATCTGAGACACACATTGATTGGTTGCCTCCCACACGGGGAACAAACCTGTAACCCAGGTATGTGCCCTTGACCTACAAGCCTTCGATGTGTAGGCTGAGGCTCTACCACTGACCCACAGGAGCCAGGATGACTTGCTTTTTTTTTTTTTTTTTTTTTTTTATGGTGAATGAGGTTAGGCATCTTTAAACATATTTGAAAGTTGTTTATGTGTCCTTTTCTGTAAAATGTCCATACATATTTTTGTACATTTTAATTGGGTTGTTGGTGTCTTTCTTATAGATATGTAGGAGATATTTATGTATCAACACTAGCCCTTTCACTGAAACTGGTTTGGCTCAGTGGATAGAGCATCGGCTTGTGAACTGAAGGGTCCCAGGTTCGATTCCAGTCAAGGGCATGTACCTTGGTTGCGGGCTACATCCCCAGTAGGGGGTGTGCAAGAGGCAGCTGATTGATGATTCTCTCTCATCAGTGTTTCTAACTCTCTATCCGTCTCTCTTCCTCTCTGTAAAAAGAAAAAACAAAAAACATTAGCCCTTTCTCTGCAATATGAATTACATTTTCCCTTGATTGACTTTTAACTTTTGCCATGCATACATTTAACATTTTAATGTAGATTCAGATGTATGTCTTCTCTTTTATGACTTCTGTGTTTTGTTTTCATACTTAGCAATGTCTCCCCCATTCTAAACTACTGACTTCTGCATGCGGCATTCTTGCCCAGAATGCATAATCTACCTAGTCATGAGGAAACTGGACAAATCCAAACTGAGACATTCCACAAAACAACTCACCAGAATTCTTCAGGTGAGTCAAGGGGGAAAACAAAAACGACCAAAGAACTGTCTCAGATTGGAAAAGGCTAAGGAGACATGACAACTAAGTCCGATGTGAAGCCCTGGATTAGATCCTGCATGACAATGGGCAATAGTTGGAAATCTAGCAAAATTTAAATAAGACCTGTTGATTAGTTAATAGCATTGTATCAATGACAATTTCCTGTTTCAATTACTATACCACTAGAGGCCCAGTGCATGAATTCGTGCACTGGTAGGGTCCTGCAGACCCGCCCTGATGGGGGCCTGATCTGAGGGGCCAGCTAGGGAGGTTGGCTGTCCCCAGTGAGCAGCATAGCGACCTGTCATTCTGTTCGTTCTGGTTGCTTGGCTTATATATATATATAGATGGCTATGCAATCCGTTAATATTTGGAGATGATGGGTGAAGGGTACTCAGGAACTTTGTACCATTTTTGTAGTTTTCTGTAGATCTAAAAGTATTCACAATAGCCGAAACCGGTTTGGCTCAGCGGTAGAGCATTGGTCTGCGGACTGAAAGGTCCCAGGTTCGATTCCGGTCAAGGGCATGTACCTTGGTTGTGGGCATATCCCCAGTAGGGGGTGTGCAAGAGGCAGCTGATCGATGACTCTCTCTCATCGATGTTTCTCTCTCTATCCCTCTCCCTTCTTCTCTGTAAAAAATCAATAAAATATATTTTAAAAAAAAGTATTCACAATAAAAAGGTTAAAAATTTCAAGGTTTCTTTGAGTTCAAGAGTTTTTACACTGTAATCTTTTGTTCTAAATGTGTTTTCTTATTGACTAGAGAGGGGAGGGAGGGAGGGAGGGAGGGAGAGAGAGAGAGAGAGAGAGAGAGAGAGAGAGAGAGAGAGAGATTGGTGGGGAAATTGAGGCTGCAACACAGGCATATGCCAGGTGACCTCTGGATGTATTAGGGATAATACTCAACCAACCGAGTCACTGGCTTGGGCTACAATGTAATTATTTCTTTCTCTCTTCTCTTTCTCTCTTCTTTTTCCTTTTTAAAATATATTTTATTGATATTTTACAGAGATGAAGGGAGATAGAGAGCTAGAAACATCAATGAGAGAGAAACATCAACCAGCTGCCTCTTGCTCACCCCCTACCGGGATGTGCCCGCAACCAATGTACATGCCCTTGACCGGAATCGAACCTGGGACCCTTCAGACCGCAGACCACACTCTACCACTGAGCCAAACCAGTTTTGGCTCTCTCTTCTTTTTTCTTTTTCTGTTTCTTTCTTTCCTTCAAGCGGGGGAGGGAGAGATAGAAACATCAATGATGAGAAAGAAGCTTTGATCAGCTGCCAGCTGCTTCCTGCATGCCCCTTACTAGGGGGCAAGTCTGAAACCACCCTGATGGGGAATCAAACCATGACCTCCTAGTTCATAAGTTGACGCTCACCCACTGGGCCACACCAGCTGGACATATAATCATTTACCTGTAATATTTGTGTAAGGTATTGATCCATAAATTCCTCCAGATGGTTACTCAGTTGTTCTTTTGACTTATCCCACTTTTTACCACTGATATTTTTATTTTTCAATTACCTATTTTTCAAAATTGAGATAAAAATATATAACAAAATTTACCCATCGTAACTATATTTTTAGTGTACAGTGCAGTAATGTTAAATACATTCACATTATTGTGTAACCAATCTCCAGAACTCTTTTCATCTTGCAAAACTGAATGTGATACCTCCTCTCCTCTTTCTTCTAGCCCCTGGCAACCACCATTCCACTTTCTGTCTCTGAATTTGACTGCTCTGGGTATCACATGAAAGTGCAACCATGAAGTATTTATTTTTTGTGATTGCTTTATTCTGATTAACAAGCCACTAATTTCACAATAAAGTGGAAACCTATTTCTTTTTCAAAATATTTTTATTGATTTCAGAGAGGAAGGGGGAGGGAGAGAGAGAAATGTCAATGATGAAAGAGAATCATCAACTGGTTGCCTTCTGCACACACCCCCAAGCCTGCAACCCAGTATATGCCCTGACTGGGAATCGAACATGACCTCTTGGTCCACAGGTCAATGCCCAACCACTGAGCCAGCATGGCAGAAACCTGTTTCTGATGCTAATTGGCAGAGCTTCTGGTGTTGACTAAGAAACAAATAGTTGAAGCGCTTGTAGTAGCTACTTCTGGAGCGTGGAGTGTGGATGAGGGAACTGAGGCACGGAGAGCCTAAATGACCTCCCTGTTGCTGATCTCACCACCAAGAAGGGTAGGGGGTGCACTCTGAACCCTCAGCTTGCTCCCATAGCTTTTGCCCTGGGCTAGAGCTCCATAAGAGAGCCAAGACTTGGAAACCTGCAACATCTGGTTGGTGTTTGAAGACGAGAGGCAGGTGAAGTCAACCAAGGAGTAGTGACCACCAACATTTAAGGGACAAGCAGAGGAGACAAACCAGTATTATGTTAATCAGCTTAACAATAACCCACAACCTTCGGACCAACTCAAACCAGTATTATGTCTCAGGGACTGACAGACTGCTGGTCCTCAATCAGTGTTTACTGGATGAGTCTGAGGAGCGACCAGAACAGTAGGAAGTAAACCAGGTGAATCAATTTTCAGAAGCCAAGAGAGAACATTTTTTCAAAAAAGAAGAGTAGTCAACATATTATATGCTGAAAAGAGATCAAGCTAAAGTCTAAGTGGCCGGCCCATATGGCTCAGTGGTTCAGTGTTGACCAGGAGGTCATAGTTCCATTCCCCATCATGTCAGGGCACAGACTCCATCCCCAGTAGGAGACGTGCAGGAGGCAGTTGATCAACATTTCTCTCTCATCGTAAATATTTCTCTCCCTCTCTCCCTCTCTGAAATCAATAAAAATATACTTAAAAAATAAAGTCTGGCCGAAGCCGGTTTGGCTCATTGGTAGAGCGTCGGTCTGCGGACTGAAAGGTCCCAGGTTCGATTCCGGTCAAGGGCATGTACATTGGTTGCGGGCACATCCCTGGTAGGGAGTGTGCAAGAGGCAACTGGTCGATGTTTCTCTCTCATCGACGTTTCTAGCTCTCTATCTCTCTCCCTTCCTCTCTGTAAAAAATCAATAAAATATTAAAAAAAAAAAAGAAAATTAAAAAAAAAAAAAAGTCTGACAAGTGACCTCTGGTTTTAGACACAGGGCTAATTAATGGTGAGTAGTTTCTTGGGATGGTAGGGGCAGGAGTGTGCTGGCCAATGTTAATAACCAACGTTCCAAAAAAGTGTCCATTTATGGATGTACATAATTTTATTATAAACTTCACTGATATAACAGATATGTAACAGAATGCACAAATAATAAAATATACAAATTTTTTATTCAATATTCCACTTTTATATCCATGATTTCATAAATGGAGTTGTATCCATTTATGTAGTTTCAACCTGAATATTGTTTGATATTTTTATTTACATTTTCAAGTAAGATAAAAAGTGAAACAATGAAGATATGTTGAAAATTCTGGTTCCTCAGTGACTTTAAGTGACTTCTTTGGTATTCTTGTCCAAAATGCATGATCTCAATCTAAACATGAGAAAACACTGGACAAATCTGATAATAATTTACAAATCCTGGAAGAATATTGCCTCAATTTTTTGTATTATTCACAATGCAACAGTTACAGACACTTCTAACTAGAATCTGCATTAACATTTCTCCATTGCTTTCTTAAATCTACACAATCAACAATTGTTATGTTGCATTTGCCAATTTCTGTGGTATAAATATTCCCACCAAGGTCAATTTATATATTTCTTCCTCACTTTCTTTCTTGTTGGAGAGAGAGAGAGGAGAGAGAGGAGAGAAAGAGAGAGGAGAGAGGAGAGAGGATATAGGAGAGGGAGAGAGAGGGAGAGAGAGAAAGAGAGGAGAGAGGAGAGAGGAGAGAGAAGAGAGGAGATAGGAGAGAGAGGGAGGGAGAGAGAGAGAGAGAGGAGAGAGGAGAGAGGAGAGAGGAAAGAGGAGAGAGAGAGCTTTGTTCCACTTATTTGTGCATTCATTGGTTGCTTCTTGTATGTGCCCTGACTAGAACCTGAAACCTTGGCATATCAGGAGGATCATGCTCTAACCAACTGAGCAACCTGGCCAGGGCTCAATTTCAAACTGTCAATCAGATGTTACTAAATAAATAGAGAAGAGAAACACAGTAGTAAAACATTATATAGTATCTCTACCATGCAGATACATAAATGTAAATAACCTTAAGAGTGTATAATTGTGGCCCTGGCCTGGTTGCTCAGTTAGAGCATCATCCTGATATGCCAAGGTTTCAGGTTGGTCCCATTCAGGTCACAAACAAGAAGCAACCCCATCAGACCTCAGAGGGAAGGCAGGGCAGGGGAAGAGAGAGGAGGAAGAGGTCAACCTAAGGACGTATGCATGCATATAAGCATCACCAACGGACACGGACGGTAGGGGGTGAGGGCATGTGCTGGGGGTGGGAGTGGCCAGGGAGAGGTCAATGAGCAAAAAAGGAGACATAATACTTTCAACAATAAGGAAGAAGAAGCAACCAATGAATACATCTTGGAACAACAAATCGATAGCTCTCTCTTCTACCGCCCCCTTCCTCTCTCTCTAAAAAATTTAAAGAGTAGATAGTAAAATGTAAAATAAAGTATTGAATTTTGAGTATCATCTGTTTTTAAATATATATTTTTTATTGATTTCAGAGAGGAGGGGAGAGGGAGAGAGAGAAACATCAATGATGAGAGAGAATCACTGTGTTACATTTAACTACTCTACCTACTGGGATAGAGCCCAAAACCTAGTCTTGACTGGGAATCAAACCAGTGATTGGTTTTTGAGTTGATGCTCTACCACTGAACCACACTGGCCAGGCTATAATTTAATGTTTTATAAAGTAGCATTTAACAACTGGTTCACAATGTAAACAAAAAGTTATCTTTCACAAATTATCAATAGTAGAACACACCCCTGGGTGAGGATGAAAGCCAGACTGCAGTGGGATATGACTTCCCTGACCAATGTCCACCTTTCCTCACAATATGCTCCCCTCCCTCTCTGCTCCAGCCAGGGCCTCACTCAAAAGGCTGCTATAGAAGCAGCACCTGCTACTTTGGGCAAATCGATTCCTATTCCATAGTAAGAGTAAGTTTACTTTGTAGCACTTACAACTAATTGCTGTTAAATGACTCTGGAAGTATGGGATATTTTTTTCTTTTCTGTCTCTATTAGTCATAATAGCTGTGATGGCTGAGGCTGAGTATGGGTCATATTCACATGGATTCCCTCAGGAGTATCCATTACAGTGCACTGCATAGAGTAAGTGCTCAATAAGTGTTCACTGACTGAATGCTCAAGAGGAAGGGCTGACAGGGGAAGAAAATATGGACAGGGAATGGTTATGTGTGTGTGAGGCAACACCAGAAAGCATCTTTTAGGATGCCTTTGGGTTATTTAGAATGCCCTGGTTCTGTCTTCCCAACATACACTATACCAGGAAGCATCTATCCTGTGACAAGTTAGAACTTTTTCTTTTGTAGTTTGTATGTATAATACCTAATCGGTATATGTGTTTTAATAACCTTTTGAACATGTTCTTGCCATGTGCTGACATGCAGAGTGGGATTTGCTCCCTGCGAACAAGTCTGCCAGGTTTCTGGGTGGGAGCTCCAACCACCAGGAAAATCGCTATGGAACTGGTGGCTTTTCTTGCAGTTAGGGCGGCAATAGACCATCTGTGGCACCAGAGATGACCAACAGGAACGGGTATGAAACACAAAACGATTTCTTGGTAGCTCAAGTTTTCAAAACCCTTTCCTTTGAAATGCTGATAATGAAAACTTTAAACTTAGAGAGACCAAAGGAGGAGAGAGATCGTCAGGAGAATCAGATTAGGAGCAATCAGGGTGTTGCAAGTCCTGATCACGCAGAGACGTTAATCACGAATCATGCGGTCTCCAATCATCATGTTCAATCTGCCCTCCCGAAGGAGGGACAGGTAAGGATTATCCTACCTGACGATAAACACTCTAACGGAGTATTCCGAAGTCCATGAAAAGGATCCCACGACAAGATAGGGTGAGTAAATAACACGTTAGCCCGAGTGCTAAAATTATCCAGATTCTTCCTTTTCTGTTGCTACATTTATTTCCAGGTCTTTCAAAATATGTTTCTTTTCCAATTTGACAACAAAAAGGAATACACTAATCCCTCCCAGAATGCTCCACTCGCGAGCTTGCAGGCTTGGCCGTTAGCACCACTTATTTACATATCTCCGCCCACTCCTTCCGCCAGACATTTACCGTAATAACCGAGATAAAAGCGGAACATATTATCTTACAGTCTGCGAGGCTGGCAAATAGCCTTCCGTAGGCTACCCCAATTCTCCCCTGAAATTTGTATAGGTTTTTATGTTACTCTAAAATAGGATTTCATTACAAAGCTCTAATTAAAGCACTAAGAAATTCCAGACTCGACAGTTAATTACTCTAACACTAAAATTCTCCACCAAATGGAGCCGTTGGGGTGGGGGGGGTGGGGGGGCGGGCGCGCTTCCTTCTTCCAGGAACGGTGAATGCTCCTCCAGCCTTTCTTCATGCGCTCATGAAGGTAATCAGAAGGGTTTCTTTTTCAGCCCAAAGACGCTGATGAATAAGGCTATTTCAGTGACTGCTGGGAGGGCACTGTGGGAAGGTGGTGGTAGGTTTAGGGCCCTTTCCAATAAAAAACCCCAAACCAGACACCCCCTCCTCAAAGTATAGGTGGGGCAGGGCTTCCAAAGACTGCAGGAGCTTGAGTGGATCTGGTATCTCACATGTGGGGTAAACCTTCCCCCACCCCCACACATGGAATGTTACGGTACCTGCAGAAGACGAAAATGTACCAGTACGTGGTGCACTCCCAGCGCTCAAATATGAAAAAGGAAAGGGCCACCGATGCACTACAGTGAGCCCCGATGGCTTGGTAACGCACCCGAGTCAAGGAAAACCTTTGAATCAACAGGTAGTGAGAGGCCAGAAAAGGCCTTTTCTCTCAGGTTCACTTCTTGCTCCCCCAACAATTGCCAAGGCCAGAGCCAGCAGGCCTGCCTTAAGAGACCAGAACTGAGCTTGCACAGCTGGGCCTCCAGGGTCCCCCATTCCATGTCTAGGGGCCAGCCTGGACTCTCCAGATGAGATAGGAGTAGGCTCCCCCTCTACCCCAGGCCACACAAGAATGCTCACGGTGACTGATACATTCTGCTGGAGTCACCCACCAGCGCCCTGTTCCTCTTGGCCCACAATTCAATTCTCTAGAGCTTTCCCTGATCCACTTCCTCACTTCCTCTGTCTCTTCCGCCTTCCCATAGTGCTTTATATCTTCACACACTCCTACGGCACAGTGCTTATCACATTGAACTATAGGGTCTGTCTCCTCTTCAAGGTAGAAAACTGTGCTTCATCTCATGTTGGGATCTCCATTGCCTGGTGCAATAGCAGGAGCTTGACAAATGATTGCGGGTTGTATTAAATCTGCATTGACTTAAGATCTCCCAACTGGAGAGATTCTATTACCTGCAAGGGCTGACACCATTGTACCCCAAAGTGCTAGTTAGGCGGCTGAGGGGGGACGTGGCGGGAATGGGCCCTGCGGGAAAGGTGCGCAGGCAGAAAGGATACAGAGGAGGCTCTGGGTACTGTTGAACATGGAAACTCCTGAGAAGAAACCGGCCAGCTCCACTGCAAAGAGGCCCAGGGTGACAGCAAGCGCGGCCACCAGCCTGCAGAGAGGAAGGGAGTTGGCTCAGGCACCTGAACTTCTTCTAAGACCCCTGCGCTCCTACTGCCACTTAATCCTGACCACCCCACCCAGAGTGCTCACTGAATGTCCTGCGTCTTATACTCCTCGGTGGTGAAGGTGAGAGGCAGGCACGCCTGGATGTTGCTGTCCTGCAGAGCAGGCGGGGCGAAGAGAAGGAAGAGTAAAACAGGGGCGTGAGGCCCCGGCTGGGTCCGGTCCTGGGGGAAGGAGAGGGGGTGGGCAGGGAGCACCCGAAGTGAGGATGAGGGAGGGAGGAGGGTGCTCGTAGCTCTTACCCGGGACCAGAACAAGGTGATGACGACCACCAGGTGCGCCAGGAGCGTCAGGAAACGCGAGGGCACGAGCCCTGAGATCCGGCCCATGGCCCCCAGGGGCAGGGGCGCCGCCTGGGGCAGAGGCCGTGGGCTCCAGGGCTGGGAGCTCGGGGATGGCTACTCCTGAAGTCCCCTGGGCTAGCGCGGGGATTTGTAAGCCTCCTTCCCGCGGGCACTGGCGCCGCCCGGTTGCCTTGGCAACAGACAAAAGCGGCACTCGGACCGGATCTTGGGAAATCTCGCGAGAGCGGTGAACGTTCGAGCCGTTGAGAGCCTCCGGGTCAGCGGGGGCGGCCCCGGAGGCGGGTAATGGCGCCCGCCTCCCCGGTGCGGTCGAGCTGTCTGTGACTGCGGGGTGACCCGGCACCTCGCCGCCGAGTCCGCCCGCACGGGGCGGCGAACGGAAACCCGCCCCGTCCCCGAACGGAAGCCTGCGGACACCTCCTCTTCTCCGTTGTCTACACCAGCCCCCCAGCCCACAACCCCCAGCTCCCAGCCCACAGTCCCCAGCCCACAACCCCCAGCTCCCAGCCCACAGTCCCCAGCCCCCAGCCCAGTCCCCAGCCCCCAAACCCCAGCTCCCAGCCCCCAAACCCCAGCCCACCGTCCACAGCCCCCCAGCTCCCACCCCATAGTCCCAGCCCACAGCCCCCCAGCTCCCAGTCCCCAGCCCCCCAGCCCACCGTCCACAGCCCCCAGCTCCCACCCCATAGTCCCTAGCCCCCAGCCCCCAAACCCCAGCTCCCAGCCCTCAACCCCCAGCCCTCACCCCCAGTCCCCAGCCCCCAACCCCCAGCTCCCAGCCCCCAACCCCCAGCCCCTAGTCCCCAGTCCCCCAGCCCCCAGCTCCCAGCCCCCCAGCCCCCAGCCCCTAACCCCCAGCCCCTAGTCCCCAGTCCCCCAGCCCCCAGCTCCCAGCCCCCCAGTCCCCAGCTCCCAGCCCCCAGCCCCCAACCCCCAGCCTCCAGCCCCTAGCCCACAACCCCCCAGCCCCCCAGCCCACAACCCCCCAGCCACCAATCCCCAGCCCCCCAGCCCCCAGCTCCCAGGGCCCCAACCCCCAGCCCCCAGCCCCCAATCCTCAGCCCCCAACTCCCAGTTCCCAGCCCCCAACTCCCAGCACCCAGCCCCCACTATATGGCCCATGATGCCTCCGTCTTCGGGGACTTAGGGACCGTCATGTCCAAGGCATGGACTCTCTCCCCTTGGCCTCCCACGACCCTGGGCCAGAGGAGACGCAGGAAACCGAACGTGGAGAGGTGGCTGTCCCTAGATTGTCGCTGTCGCTTAGTGTCACGGAGCCCTGGTTTCCCGAGGACCCCATCCCTGAACCTTCCTTTCTTCCCTCTGCAACTTCCATGCTTGTCCTCGTGGGAATAGAAAGCCCAGGCCTTCAGAGCCCAGTTCCCCTCAGTGACAGTGTATCAAGCCTGACGGTTCCCAGGTGAAAAGCACAATCACAATATGAAGGTGAGGAAAGACTGGGACTTACTTTTGCAAAGAAAACGAAGAGTCGGTGTGGAATCTGGGGGAAGCGCATTCCAGGTGGAGAAGCAGCAAGTGCCCAAGTCTTTAGGTGGGAACAAGCCCAGTGTGTTGCACAGAATAGAAGCAATGGAAGGGAAGGAAAGATCAGGGGGAGGTGGGATGGGTCAGATCTCCTCCAGCCTTGCAGCCACGGGGAGGGACATGGTCAGATTTGTATTCTAGGAGGTAACTTTGTTTCCAACATAGGGAGTGGACTTTAAAACATTTTTACTGATTTCGGAGAGGAAGGGGAGAGAGAGAAACATCAATGACCGGGAATCAAACCATGATCTCCTGGTTCATAGGTCCACACTCAACCATTGAGCCACACCTGCCAGGCTGGAGAGTGGATTTTAAGATTTTAAGCAGAAGGTTAGTGAAGAAGCCATAAAGATACCCAGGAAGGCCAGGATGAGCCTGGACCAGGGTGGATCAAGAATGTAGAATGAAGTGGAAGGAATCAGGAAGATAAGAAGGTCTGACTAAGAGACTGAGGATAGGTGAGAAAACCGGAGAGGTGCAAGGATGACAAATTTGGGGCCCCAGCAAGCTGGAAGTTTGGGAAGTAATTCGTCTCTAGGCTTCCTGCCTAGAGAAACGAGTAGGTAGTAAGAATCGGGTAGTCACATTTCACACTGTGAATTAACAGTGAGCAGACATTTAGGCCTGTCCTGTCATTTTCCATGACCTTGGTTCACAGAAAGTCTCAGAAACGTTCCGTTTTGGAGCCTGCCTGTGGTCAAAGGAGGGACTGCAGGTGGCTGGGTGTTCACTCTGGATCCCACATGCTCCCATTTGAACTGGTCATACAAGAACTTAGAAAAAAAATTTATCATGGAAAAATGTAAACGTGTAAAAGTAAAAATAAAAAAATGGTATAATGATCCCCTTTGAGACCTACCTTGCTTCCTCTATACTTTTCCTCTCAGCCCTATTAGCTTATTTTGAAGAAAATCCCAGATGTCGCCAGAGAGTTCAAATTGCCCACTCACACACATTTTGTTTTTTGGTTTTACACTTTGCTTGAATCAGGGTCCAAATAAAGTTGACACATTGACTTGGTCAAGGTGTCTTAAGTCTCTCTTTTTTTAAGATCTGTATCATTGAACTTATTACACATGTATCCCCCACTCCCTCCATAAGTCTCTCTTAATCTTAGGTTCTTCCTCCTCACTCTTTCCTTCTTGTCCTTTCTTGCAATCATCTGTTGAAGACACCGGGCCATGTATAGGCTGTGTTCTACCGGGTCATTTGACTTACTCCTGTGTGCTCTGTGTTTCCTGTGAACTGGCTGTCAGATCAGTCTCACGTTGTTTTCTGGTAAAAAATACATCATGAGTGGTGGTTTGTACTTACTCCATTACAGCAGCCGGGACGTAATGCCCGCTCCTCTCTCTCTTTCTGGGGTTAAATCTGAGTAGTGGGTTCAGATTCCGGCAACCAGTATGAAGTTTCCCATCACTTTTTCCACGTATGATTTAATTGATCATCCGTTTTTGCGCATGTCCTTTCCCTGATGTGCTGTGAGTCCTGGGTCTCCCAGGTAACCAGCTCTGGGCCACCGATGCCCGAAGAGGGGTCGGAGGGACCGCTGAGCCCGGAGCCCGCAAAACCATTGCGCGGTCAGTGTGCCCAGCTCGCCCTACAACGCAAGTATCACATCGGAAGTTTAGGTAAGCCTTAGGCTCTTGCTCTTCGATCCAGAGACTCCGGCCACCTGGAAACAAACATCATCAAATCGTTATGAGAAGATCTGACGAGCAGAAGGGCCGGTCGACCTCGTGGCGCAACGGTAGCGCGTCTGACTCCAGATCAGAAGGTTGCGTGTTCAAATCACGTCGGGGTCATACTTTTGGTTTCTCTTTATTTCCATCATTTTCAACTATGAACTTCAGCGGTCAAGGAGGAGAAGCAGCACTTTGTAGGGGCAGGAAGGAGAGGTATCCTGGCCCGAAACCTCGAGCCTTCCCATGGAGAGAGCCCAACAATCCCGCGTATTTTTTGCGGCAGGTCCAGGGTCATAGAGACGGCGCAAGTTCCAGACCGCTCAACCCAGAACAGAGAGTCGGGAGCTTGCGCAGGCGAGAATGAAGCTCGGTCAGTTCAGCGTTCTGCGTATCGGCTCCGCAGTATTGGGCAGGATCTTAAGGAATGAATTCTCTTCGCGACATGTCATTTTTTAAATTGCGAAATAAGAGTTCAGATCTCAGAAGGAGCAGACAACACAAGCTTGTCGTGGACGAGGTGGCCGAGTGGTTAAGGCGATGGACTGCTAATCCATTGTGCTCTGCACGCGTGGGTTCGAATCCCATCCTCGTCGGTTCAAGTTGCTTATGTCAAATTTTGTATTTAGAAAGTAAGAATTTCTCTTTTCTGTTTGCCCACATTCAATGTCCGTGTCACTCGTTGCTTCTCGCTAACAGTTGGGGTTTTCGTCCCTTCTGCATTTTTCCAGAATGGGCAAAATTGATTATAAAATAGCTCTGGACCTTAACGCACCTGCTCTGGAGCTGACCTGGCCAAGAAAAGAGGTTCCCAGGCCCCTATCGTGAGGCGCCGTGGCTTAGTTGGTTAAAGCGCCTGTCTAGTAAACAGGAGATCCTGGGTTCGAATCCCAGCGGTGCCTCAGTTGGTCCTTGTGCCTTTTGCTAAGACTGTGAGAAGAGTAGCTGGTACTTCTTTAAATGCTTGGTAATTTAATCTTTGAATTCTGTTTATTCTTACCCAATTTTTCTAGGCAGAGGGCATAAGTACTGTAAATTCTACTTAGAATTATATGGAGGCTCAGAGCATGACTGGCCGGTTAGCTCAGTTGGTTAGAGCGTGGTGCTAATAACGCCAAGGTCGCGGGTTCGATCCCCGTACGGGCCAGTGAGGGATCACTTTTAACAGTTTTCAGTGATTGAACTTCAAATCTCTTGTTATAACATTTCCAATCCCAGAACTCTTTACACATAAAAGAGGAACTTGTTGAAGCACAGCCCAAAGCGCTAGTGTTTTCTGGAACAGGATGATAGTAAAACAGAACAGGAACTCTTTCTGTGATCTCTTTATAAATCTAACATGCCACCTTAACATGGTGGCTGCTGGAACTTACTATGTGAACTGAAAACATAGAAAGGTGCCAGGGGTTGGAACAAAGATGGTCTCAAAGCATACATGTGGCACTGATTGGTGCAGTGTGGGAAATGGGATCAGGAATGGAGCTAACAAGTTTCCCCCATCTTTCTCCGCAGACAAAATGTCCAATTCGCCCAGTCCTTCCCTGAATAAGGTGTATTAGCATCAGAAAAGACAATCCCTTCCTTTTCTGGAGCACTTTGCTTCGTTTCTGCTTTTATCGGATCTCTGGGTCATATTCGTGTCCTGCAGTTCCCCTCAGGCCTGATGCCTAAGGGCGGGAACCGATATATATCATCCCCCACGTAGCCTGGGTGCCCCACCTCACTCCCAGCACCGACCCCAAGGGAGGTCCACGGAAAAGACGGACCCTTATTCCCATTCTTTTTGGCTCATCAATCCGTGTAACGCCACACAGACACAGCTTCAGCCTTAGCAGCAGCACTTTAATTCCACAAAAACTCAGCAAGTTAAAACTGATTGGAACACTCCACAACAGGTGGGCTTCAAAACCAGCAACAATTCCACTGAATCCTGAGAGCAGTGAGACCACTCCCAACTCACCCCCTCCACCATGCAATGCGTTCCTTCTAGCTCCACCCTGGTCTGGCTGAAATGGGACGGTAGGGGGCCAGAGAGCAAAAGCAGGGTATCCATCTGCAAGTGTGCATGCCTGTCTGCACGGCGGGTGACCAAGGCCCACTCAAACTCCCATAGTTCCTGGCACCTGAGATGTGATACTGGGGTCAGAGTGGCCACAGTGGGGGCTGGGGCCTCTGTTCCCCTTCCTTGATCACATTTAGTCGCATGTCTCTCAAGCCCAGACCTGGAATCCTGGGTCACCAGGGACGGAGCTTTAGTTAGAGGAGAGTTGAGGAAAACAACGTAGCTACAGATGGCCAACTGAATAGAAGCTGAGCATCAGCACCTCCCACCAGGAAAGCCTTTAGAGCTTCCCACAGACACCTGCATACGGCCCAGCGAGCGGACGCCGGCCTGCTAAACGCATCTTGAAGAGCCCGTAGGATCCTACTGGGCCCTGGCCTGGTCCCTCTTGCCCTCCCGGTCACTTGCACAGAGCCTCCAGCACCTCCAGGGTGCGTCGGATATCCCGGATTTGGCGCGCCAGCCCCTGCACTGGCTGCAGAGCCCTCTCCAGCTCCTCGCAGCGCGCCAGCAGCGTGTACATCCCCTTGATGCTCATGTCCACGGCTTCGCCTAGGGAGTCCACGGCGTCGCGGTAGGTCTGGATGCAGCCCACGCTCAGCGCCGTCAGCTCCTGCACCGCACCGCCCAGCCCGCGGAGCAGACGGTCCACCCTGCCGCCCAGCTCCCGGCTCAGCCGCTCCAGGTCCCGCAGCACGTCCGGGTCGATGGGGGGGATGGCCGGCGAGGATGGAGGTGCCGAGCAGGGAGGCGCGGGGACAGGGGGCGGGGGTTGGGAGGTGCTGCTCAGGCGGATCTTGAGTTGCAAGTTGTTGGCGACAAAATGGGTGAGGTCGCCCTGGCGGCTCACCGTGCCCTCCAGCTCCAGGGGGCTGGAGATGGTGGCGCGACGCCCGCCCCCCGCGCCGGACTCCGCACCCGCTGGGGACCCGGAGCCGCCGCACGCCCCGCTCAGCCCGTCCAGGCTGCGGCTGTCCTGGAGGCGGCTGGGAAACGACCTGCCGGCCCGGCCGGCCGCCCCCTCGGCGTCGTCCTCCTCCTCCTGCTCAGCATCCATCCCGCCGCCTCCCGGGCCTCCTCGACGGCTGATGGCTTCGGAGACGGGCTGGTCCTCGGGCGGCGCGGGGTCCTGGCGCAGGGAAGACCCGCGCGGGTGGAGCTCGGGCTCCGGCGCTCCCCGGTGGCTCCCCGGTCCACCCTGCATCGCGGGGCGGCCGAGCTCGTCCTCCGGAGCCTCCGGTCCCGGCCAGCGGACGACGCTGGAGCTCGAAGTCTTAGGGGACGCCCCGGGGTGGCGGCGCGAGCCCCCAACGTTCTCGGCTTCTTCCTCTGCCGGCACCCGGAAGCCTGAGGGCGGTTCCGAGGGCGTTCGGCTCGGCCCGCCGCCCAAGACCGCGGCTCGCTGTCTCCCCAAAGTCAGAAGGTCTGCCTCGGGCCCGGGCGGCCTGTGGGACGACTCCATACTGCAGCTGGGGACGGGAACCGAGGACTTGGTTCGCCCGGGCTCCCGAGGCGCTGGCGGCGCCTTTAAGAGGCGTAGGTAGAGGAGCGCCGAGGTCTGCGGGCCGACAGCGGCTCGGACGGAAACAGCACTCTGATTGGTCACGGCGACCAGGAAGTCCCGGAAGAAGAGCTGTTATGGAAGAGCCCTGCGCAAGTGAGCGCCCGCAGGGTGGAGATGAGGTGACAGCTGCGGTCGTGGCCCCGCCCACTCAAAAAGTAGAGGGGGAGACTTTAAAGATCAAGATCCTGAAATACCCGCGTCCTCTAAGGGCGGGGCTGCGACTCTTTATGCCCCAACGGCCACGCCCACAGCCGTTGCTTAGCAACCCCACGTGTACTAATGATCAGGCTTGGGAGTACCTGCGAGAGATTCTTGGGATGGAAATACGCAGTGTATCTGCTTGGACCATCGGGATTGAACCGCCTCCAGTGGATCAGGAAGGATGAAAACGACTCTCAGAACACGAGTGGTTCGTACCGCCGTCCTCGGCTCACAGACCTGGCAGGTGAACTATTCAGAAGCGACGAATGGTGGACACCGAGGCCTGTTGAAGGGCTTTCCTGGGCTTTTGCCGCTGTTCTTTCTCCTGCCTCCTCCAGGTTTGAGTCTCTTCCCTCGGAGGATGGCATGTGATTTTGCCGCTCGATAAAATATTCAATAAGTGAATGTTCCTGCCTGAAGGTCAGAGCCCTGGCACCGCTCTGATCTCATCTCTTCCTTCTCTTCCCCTCACTGGTCCTGCGGGAGCCACACTGGCTTCCTCCTCACGGTTCAGACATCCTCCCACCTCAGGGATTTACACTTGCTGCTGCCTTTTTCTTTTTATTATTACGTTAAAACTTTCCTAAGCTAAGTAAACAGAAATATCAAGAAACAATTTCTACCTTGTAATGTAGAAAAACAAAACAAAACAGGTAAGCTCTATTCCATGCTTAAGTGTTAAGGTTCTTACTCTTCAAGTCTTATTTCTTAAGTCTAAAGTCTAATGACAAGTCCTGTTGTTTCTTGCCATATGTATTACATAACCAGGGTATTTACAATAATGAAGCGGCTGACGTGTGTTTGTTGTCAAAGTGTAATTTGGGAGGTTTTGTTGTTTTGTTTTTTTTACATTTTTAAACGGTTGAAAAATAAAGGATATGAACGTTCACGTAATTATAAGAAACTCAAATTTTATGTCCACAAAATGTTGTCATACAGCCACGATCACTCATTTATGTACCGTCTGTGGTCGCTCCTGGCCCACACGGCAGTGTGGTAGTTCCAGCAGAGGCCAGATGGCCTGCAAAGCCTTAATTAATTACCTCCCGGACTGTGACAGGTAGTTCCCACTTCCTGCATGCGGCTGCTGGAAAATGGCTCACTTCCCAGGGAGGGCTCTCTCCTCCTGTTTGGATGTCACTGCCACAAACGGTTGGTCACTCCTGGATGTCTGATGTGACTCATATTTTCACACAAATGCACACTGTCTATGAGGCTTTCGAATACTCTTTTCAATATTTATAAAATATTTTTGGTCCAAAAGGCCATACTACACAGTGCCAGGAGCTAGGGAAGGATGAGTTTTCCTGCAATCAGGGTCAAGTGTCTTGTTAAAGGCCCAGGTTTTCCTTGCTACCCCATAAATGAACTTTTTTTGTTGTTGTTACAAACTGAAATTCCTGTATATGGGAATTTAGTATGAGACCAGGTATTTATTTGAACTAAAACAAAAAAATAATTATTTCATTCCTTACACCAAAAGAATTTCCATTTTGATCACAATTTTAAATGAAAAAGTACTGAAAGAAGACAGAGGTGCATTTTTTTAAAATAAGTTTGAGGTGATAAAGATTTTCCAGAGAAAAATCAAGTCAAATACCATAAGGGAAAAAGATGGTAGGCTTGACAATTTAAAACTGGAAACACCAACAAAGAAAACCACTCTAAACTTTCTGTTGAAAGACAAAGGAAAAAAACATTGGCAAAGTATATGACAAATTAATATCCTTTGTCTTTACAAGTAACCGAGCAAGACACATACAATATAATAGAAAAATGGCCAAGGACACCAGGGTTCATGAATTTATATTTTATCCTTACCCAAAGATTCTAAAATTGATTTTTAGAGAGAGAAAAACCCAATGTGATGTGAGAGAAAAACATTGAGATGCTCTGATCAGGGATCAAACATGCAACCTTATGTGTCCTGACTGGGAATCAAACCTGCATTTTGTGTGTGTGTGTGTGTGTGTGTGTGTATGTGTACTGGACAGTGCTCTAGAGCCAGGGTTGATTAATTTAGTAACTCAACAAAATCATCATGGACTCAGGTAGGGGTAAGCCCCTGTGTTTGGAACACCTTTGAAATACTCCTGGATCAGGGAAGAAATAATAATGGTAATTAAAGAATATTGAGCCGAAACCGGTTTGGCTGAGTGGATAGAATGTCAGCCTGCGGACTGAAAGCTCCCGGGTCGATTCTGGTCAAGGGCATGTACTTTGTTTGCGGCACATCCCCAGTGGGGGGGAGGGTGCAAGAAGCAGCTGATCAATGATTCTCTCTCATCAATGTTTCTGACTCTCTATCCCTCTCTCTTCCTCTCTGTGAAGTCAATAAAATATATATATATATTTTTAAAAAAAGAATATTGAGACCTGAGAAATACAAAATAATGTACTCCATATCAGGCCTGTGTGGTGCAATAAAATGACACTTTGATGGATGTTGATAGCTTCAAAGTGCTCACACTGAAGGAGAACTTGAGATGGATTAGTGAGCTATACATAGGAAAATGAGCAAATAAGACAACTTCAGGGACTGTCAAAAGCTGTATAAGCAAGAAAAATACTAGAATGCCACATGAGTCACTGGCTAGCATCTCATGATCATACAAACACTGACACTGAGCCCTGACTTTAGAGGATTTCTTCCTCTTTTATTCACTGCCTGACCTCCAGCCTCTAGAAGAGAGCCTGGGATGCCGAAGGCACTCAATAACTGTTATCAAATGACTAAATCTAACCAAAAGTATGATGAAACTACATCAGAAGGATGCAAGACCAGAACCTGTGAACATATACATAGTGGCAGAGGGGTAAAAGAGTTTAATCCTTAAATTTTATAGCTGTTAAACAATAGGTAACAAATACCAAAAAATGAAGATTTATTAAACAGCAACAGAAGCATGTGATTTGGAAATAGATGGTAAATACTAAGAGAAAAATAAAATAGAAAATAGCAAAAAGAGTTGGAATTGGTTATCTCAGGGAAAAGAGAAATGAGCAGGCTGCTTGAAGAAGAAGAAGAAGAAGCAGCAGCAGCAGCAGCAGCAGCCTTATAACATCGTTCATTTGTTTCTCTATGGCAGTGTTTTTCAACCTTTTTTGGGCAAAGGCACACTAGTTTCATGAAAAAAATCACGAGGCACACCACCATTAGAAAATGTTAAAAAATTTAACTCTGTGCCTATATTGACTATATATAAAGTAATTCTCTTGAATAGGAATCAAACACAAAGAAAGTATTTTATAATTACTTTATTATGAAATATTAAGTAAACAAAATAGTGAAAAATTATAAAATTCTTGTCTTGTCTGCACCTACGGCACACCAGGCAACATGTGCCGCGGAACAGCGGTTAAAAACGCTGCTCTATGGCAGGTGTAGCAGATTGCATGGTGGCCCCCAAGAAGGTATGTTAATATCCTAATGAACCTATGAACGAGCAGTTTTTCTGAAAAGTGTCTTTGCAGATGTAATTAAGGACCTTGAGATCATCCTGGGTTATCTGAGTGCAAATCCAATGAGTGGTGTGCTGATGACACAGAAGAGAGACAGAGACAAATGTGAAGATGGGAGCAGAGACTGGAGTTATGTAACCACAACCAGGAAATGCCTGGAGCCCCTAGCTGGTTTGGCTCAGAGGATAGAGCATTGGTCTGTGGACCGAAGGCTTCCCGGTTTGACTCAGATCACGTTAGCTACCTCAGTTGTACGCTCCTCCCTCACCAGAGCCCTCGGGGCCAGTGCAGGAGGCAACCAATCTCACATGGATATTTTTCTCTATCCTCTCTCTGAAAAGTCAAAAATCAATGGGATAAATTTCCTCGGGTGAGAATTAAAAAAAAAGGAATGCCTGGAACCTCCTGAAGCTGGAAGGGGCAGGGATTTTCCCCTTGAGCCTTCGAAGGGAGGACAGTCCGATGAGGGCCTTGACTCTGGGCCTCCAGAGCTGCCAAAGTAAGTTCCTGTGGTTTTAGATCACCAAGTTGGTGGCATTTTGGTACTCTAGCTCTGGGAATCGAATACAGCACGAAAAACTGAGATAAAATAAAGATTAGACCATTTATTGATACACTTCACAGATACATTTCAATCAATGTATTTCACCACATTGATTGAAAGAGCAAATAATCAATACAGAAAAAAACATTTGATGAAAGTCAACACCTGATACAAAAAAAACAAACCCTTTGCAAAGTAGAAAGAGACTAGTCCTACCTTAACCTGATAAAGGCTTATAGCACACTTAGTAACGGCAGAAACAAATTCTTGCTCCACTTCTGTGAAATATATTGATATATGTATGTGTATACCGACGTATACACATACATATATATTTCAATGTATAATATGTTACATATACATAATAAATGTGTTTGCTGAGCATTATACCATTACTCCCTTAAATGCGGAGTTTTAAAATCGGGCTACCCCACTTACTATTATAGTCGTGTGACTTTGTACAGATCAAGTGTCTCCGTTGCCTTAACTGCAATATGAGGGTAAACCTACCACAAACATCACCCTGACAGTGAAACCGTATAGCCGGGAAGGAGACACCATCAGTGCTGCGTCTCCTCACTCTGGGCGAGAGCCTGACCAGCACACACCGCCGCTGGCAGCAGCACCGTTCAGTGGCCCCAGGCTGGCAGGGGCTGAAGCAGGAGGGAGACCAGAGCTCAGTTGAGAGTCAGAAGTCAGAGGTGGGCAGATGGTAGGCCTAGCAGAGGACAGCCGAGGTCCCAGCACCCGGGACCCTGGGTGAGAGCAGCAAGGAGAAAAGGCGGTGGGGACGGGTGGCGGGAGCTGGCCAGGCTGGCGGCAGAGCTGAGGGCAGGTGCAGGTGCAGGAATCCGGTGCCCATCTGGGCACCCCTGGGCATCTCTTCCCACAGGGGCCAGCTTCACCCCCGGCCGCGCCTCCACCTCTCACGCCTGCACTCATCGTCACAAAAAGCTGCAGCCTTTATTAAATAAAAAGGAGGTAGGAGACAGAATCGGGAACAGACAGAGACCCCTCCTTCCCACTACACAGATACAGACACACAACCGGACGAGGCCGAGTGAAATGACGGACGGCTCAGGGGACGGACTGGAGGGCGGAGGGTGGCAATACCCGCCGGGAGTGGGCCCGGACCCAGGGGTGGGCTGAGACCTGGGCCAGCGGCAGGCGCTCTGAGGGGTTGTGTTTGAGCAGCTTGGAGATGAGGTCCTGGGCTCCCACGGGCACGGCCGGCGGGAACTTCAGGTCCACCTGCGAGGCAGAGAGGAGAGGAGCGGACCCGTCAGTGTAACTGCTTTTCCCTTGGCCGCCATTGTATGCGGAGAACGAGGCCCCACAACCCTGTTCTCCGCTCCCAGCCCCGACCCCCGCGGCCGGACCGGCTCAGCCCGCACCTTGACGATGCGCCGGTACGTCTCGTTGTGGGAGGCGCTCTCAAAGGGGGGGTTCCCCACCAGCAGCTCGTAGCAGAGGACCCCGATGCACCACAGATCCACCTTCTCGTTGTGCGTGCGCCCCTCAATCATCTCCGGAGGCAGGTAGTCCAGGGTGCCGCACATGGTCTTCCTCCTGGTGGGGCGGGGCAGTGGGCAGGGGTCCCGGGGACGAATGGCCTCTCCTTTCCTGGTTGCCTGACAACGGTGAGGCAGGACCCCAGGACCCGCAGGGTTTGTGGGGTAGCAGTGGGTGGAGCTATACACCGAAGCCTCAGAGGTGGGTTTATTTATACACGGCCCCCGCATTTCCAAACCGAGGGATGTGTCTTACAATAATCGGATGAGAGGGCCACGCTCCCCTTAGAATTAAAGGAAAAATTGGAGACAACTTTCATGTCCCATCAAGCATGTCCTGTTCAAATAAATCACATTATAGCTCTACTAGGCAATACGAGGAAGCCATTCAAAATGATGTGGGAGCGGAAACCGGTTTGGCTCCGTGGATAGAGCGTCGGCCTGTGGACTAAAAGGTCCCAGGTTCGATTCCAGTCAAGGGCACTTGCCTTGATTGCAGGCACATCCCTAGTAGGGGATGTGCAAGAGGCAGCTGATAGATGTTTCTAGCTTTCTATCCCTCTTTCTTCCTCTCTGTAAAAACTCAATAAAATATATTAAAAAATAAAAAATGATGTGGGAGTATTCTCAGTATGGCAAGAGGGTCCCCATATATTGAATAAGAAATCTGGGCAACAAACCCGAGTCTCCTATTTTTGTAACGATATAGCCACGTCTGTCTATATATCACAGAGGACAAGCCCCAGTGTTTCTGGGTGAACACCAGCCTCCCCCAGGGCTGGCCGCCTGGCACACCGTACCTCAGGGAGGGGGCGTGCACGGACCAACCGAAGTCGGCAATCTTCAGCTCCCCCTGGAGCCCCAAGAGCAGGTTCTCCGGCTTTATGTCCCTGTGGATCACCTTCTTCCTGTGGCAGTACGTCAGGGCGTCCGCCAGCTCCTCCATGATCTGGGAAGGCCAAGGGCAGGCGGTCAGACGAGGGCGGACCCCCCGCTGCCCGCAGCACCCCCTCGCCCCCCAGCCGCAGGCCACTGCGGGCGTCCCAGGCGCCCACCCCTTCCCAACCGTGGCTGTCCGCTGCTGGTCAAAGGTGCGGCTCTTCTGCAGCTCCTTGTAGAGCTCCCCGCGGGGCGCGTACTCCAGGATCAGGTAGATCCTCCGGCGGTCGTAGAAGTAGTTGTAGAGGCGCAAGATGTTGGGATGCCTGGGAGGAGAGACAGAGGGGCCTCAGGCCACATCCGGGCGTGAGGAAACGGGAAAGATGACAGGTCCCGCCTCGGTGAGAGTTGGAGCAGGCTGGGGACACCGGGCTGGCCGTGGCGAGGGAGAGCTGGAGACAGGTCTGTGGGTTCAAGGCTGTGGCTGCCGGGGAGAGCTCGGTGGGGCCCAGGGGCCACAGCGGCGGGGAGAAGTCCGGATGAGGGGGGCTGAGAGAGGAGCTGGGGAGGGAGCAGAGGGGCGCTGGCCCGGAGGGCGGGGACGCACTGTAGATGGGCCTGGATCTCGATCTCCCTCCGGAGCTGGTGCTCCACGCCCTCCTTCTCGATCTGCGACTTGAAGAGGACCTTGAGCGCCACGATGAAACGGCTCTTCTTCTCCCGAGCCAGGTACACGTTCCCAAACTTGCCTTTGCCCAGAGGGCGCCCAATCTCAAAGTCATCGATGGTGAAGGGCCGCCTGCGCAGAGGGTCGGGGGAGGGAGGGCACCTGAGCAAGGGTTTGTGGGCCGCCTGAGGTGTCCGCCTTCTCTGCCCCGCTTCTCTTCCAAGGGACTGAAGATAGATCAGGCTCTCCTGCTGCCTCCCTGCTCCTCCCGCCCTCAGCTTCCACCTCCTTCATGGCCCACCTGCTCCCTGTCCCACCCTCACGCTTGCCCGCCCCCACGGCTTGGGCACTTACGTTAAGTTGGGTGTCCCATTGCTGTTGTGGCCAGGGGCAGCTAAGGAAAGAACAGGTAAGCTGAGGCTGCCCTTGAACATTTTCATCCCCGTACCCTCCCGGACTCCAGTCCCCTCAGGCAATTCCCCCCTCCCCCCACCGCCCCCGGTACCTGTGGGCTGGGCATTGGAGCGGTTCATGAGGACGAGCGAAGATGGGGTGGTGGGGTCCTTCTGAAGGACCCTCTGTGGCAGGGAGGTCAGGCCGGAGTGAGCCTGAGGAGGAGCACAGGGCGCTGAGGGGCCTTTGTCCCAGCGGCCAGTCTGGAATGTGCTGCCAGCAGCACGTCAGTGCTTGCCATGGAGCTACCCCCCCCCACCCAACACACACACACACACACACACACACACACACACACACCCCGCTCAAAGAGGAACAATGAGACCACAATATTGCTATTCAGCCTCAATAATCTGCTCAGAACCCCAATGAATGGCTTTTTAATAAACAAGTCAAGTCAGCTTAAGATAAAGGAGCAAAGGACTTACCCCAATACCTAACATTTCACCTCTTTGGCCTGGTCCACACCACATCCTCAAGCATGAAATTGTCCAGCCTCTATGGTCCTATAACGCTCAGAACTTGACCCATTCACCCAGCTCTCCACCCCCGGGGCAGTAGGAGGCTAGGGTAATGAATACCCAGGATTCAAGGAGTTTTAGCCCAGAGACATTCTCAGGCCCCTAAAAAGCCCTGGCCAGTGTGGCTCAGCTGGTTGGAGCATCTTCCTGTCCACCAAAAGGTGACAGGTTCGATTCCTGGTCAGGGCACCTACCCAAGTTGTGGGTTTGATCCCTGTTCGGGGCATGTGTGGGAGGCAACCAAGAGACATTTCTCACATAGATGTTTCTCTCTTTCTCTCAAAATCAATAATGAGATGCACAAAAAATGTCACAGCAGCTTAATTCATACTAGTCAACACATGGAAGCGACCCAAATTGTCTCCCAATGTGTAAATAAACTATTCATATTAACAAACTGCTACACTGCAATGGAAAAGAATAGACTTCCGATATCTGTAATACCATGGATTTTAAAGACACAAAAATATATACTGAATCATTTATTAAAAAATCTGTCTGTGAAGGCTTGGAGAAGGCCCTGGAGGCCTTGACTATTCAGCAAATACCGGTATTCACCCCTTTGCAAACAACAGACTTTAGGGGATACAAACTGAGGGGTACTCTGATGACCTTGGACCACTTCTCACTTTCAAATCGTGGGTAATATGCAAAACTTCCTTTGGGAGGGACCATTGTAGAAGTGACAATGGTTCTCATTCAGCCTCTCCTCTGACAGACTCACTCGGTACCCATGAGGGAGGGAGCTGGTGGGCCAGGGGACAGATGGACCCTCCAGGATACCCAAGCCCTACACAGGGAGCAAAGCTTGTGTGACACCTTCCTTCCTTCCTTCCTTTCTTCCTCCCTTCCTTCCTTCCTTCCTTCCTTCCTTCGCCAAGAGAGGAAGAGTCTCAGTGGCCCTAAAAACCTGTTCCCAGCGATGTGAGTATAGAATTTACAAATAAGCAAGTTGAACAACATAGAGTCGGGAAACAGACTCACAGAGATGTGGGAATTGAATATAAAAACAAAGGTGGCATTTCAAATCAGAAGGTAGACTCTTCCACGAAAGGGGTTGGTACAACTGGAAAATAAAGCTATTTAGATCCGTATCTCACACCAGTCTTTAAAAGTAAATTCCAAACGGTTAAGCCTGTTTCTTTCAGGACAAGGACTGGTTATCCTGGCCTCAAGGGCCGGCCCTGGCTGCTCAGCCTGTTAGCCTTTGTGTATAATAGGTTAAGCCCAGAGGTCCTCGGATTCAAAGCTGGCGACAAACACTAGACGGGGACGTGGCTGCAAATAACCAGACCCAGTGCCACCAGCAAACTCTTGGAGCATAACCGTGGCAGAGAAAGCGCCTAGAAGACGGCCTTCTGCAGGATCTCATATCTCCAGCAGGAGCTCACCATGCGGGTTGGGGGAGGGTGGGAAAAGCCCTTACCGTTTGCCGGCCGTAGGGCCACGGGTAGGCGTTCTCCTTCTGAGCCATCCTTAGAGGGGAAGGGGGAGGAGAGCTGAGCAAAGGGAAACGGAGCCGTGAGAAGCAGCAAAAAGAGGGAGCGAGAAAGGGAGGGGTCGGATTGACCTGGCCGACAGCGATTGCCTGGGGCTGGGGAAAGGGAGCAGGTCGTCCGCTGACTGCTCCGGGAGCCCCGGGACGCAGGCCCCACCCCTTCCCAGGACCCTCTCTACCCCGGATGCGCGCGGGCCGGCCCATCGGACCCCGGATCTCCCGCTCACCACCTCTCCCGGCGCCAGGGAGGTCCGCTCACCTGGGCCCGCGGCGCCGCCAACCTCCCGGCCGCCGGCAAACGACTGAGCCGCCCCCGCCGCCGCCGCGCTCGGCCGAGGCCCTTTCAAATCTCCCGCTTTGGCCCTATTGGCCGAGGGCGCCGCCCAGGCTCAACTCTCATTGGCTGACGTCCGGGGACGTTGCCCTCGAGGGACCAATGGGAGCAGCGGAATGAGAGCGGCTGCACGCTCGCGTTCCGGGTTAGAAAGGTTTCCCTTATTCCCCGACCAAATATTCTCATGTCCTTTTCTCTTCTTCTTCTTAATTTAAACATTTAATATTGCAGGAACGTAGCCTCGTGTGTGTATGATCTAGGGGTCTAACTTTGTTTTCTGCCAGATGGAGAGCCAGTTATGCAGCACCACTTGTTGAATAATCTACACTGTTCCCAGTGGGATTTAAATGGTACCCTTGGAATGAATGAATGAATGAATGAATGAATGAATGAATGAATGAATGAATAAAATAATTAAGTAAACCCTAGCTGGCTGGTTTGACTCAGCGGACAGAGCATCGGCCTGTGGACATCCGCCAGGTTCCATTCCCAGTTGGGGGCACCTGCCTGGGTTGCAGGCTTGATCCCCAGGCGTACAGAAGGCAGCCAATCGGTGATTCTATCTCATCATTGATGTTTCTCGCTCCCTTCCTCTTTGAAATCAATAAAAAAAAAATAAGTAAGTAAATGCTACCCTTGATATACGAAGTCATCATAGACACTTGGATCTACTTCTGGGACTCTTTATTGTTATATCGTTTGCTTGTGGGCTTATTTTTGTGTCATTACTATTTTGTTCCTTAGTCTTCGCTCACATTTCTAATAAGAATTTCCCACCAGCAGACCTTTCTCTGAGTCTCCTGATGAAGGCCACACTGTTTGGAGCCACTCTCACTTCTCGCCTTCCTGTCACACTCCCTTTTTCTCTGCTCTTTACCTCACGTTTCGTTATTGGGTTAAATAAATCCACTTTGGGTCCGTCTATGAAATAACTAATGGATATTTGTAAGTAGTGCTGCCGGTCCAGCACCTTTCCTCTTTTTCAAATAATAACACCCTTACTTTGCCTGCCTCCCATTCTGTTGTCTGTTTCTGTGCTGCCGACCCAAATCCCTACATTGATGATGACCTGTTGGAGTGGACTTTGTGCTTATCTAACCGGCCCCCATTCTCCGAGTGATTCCCACTTCCTGAAAGTGCTGAGAGTTCCGGGAGAAAGATATCGACCCTATCCCAGGTTCAGGACTGGACTCTGTTTTATTTATACTAGTCAACACCTTTTCATCCGAGATCATCCATCCAGGATCATGGTCACTGATTCAGGCATAAGCACGTGACCTATGAGGCCATTTAGTGGGAATTTTAGAATTTTCCAGAATGCTGGGCAGAAACTCCTTTTCTCCTGCGAGATGTGGACAAGAAACCACGCTGCCTGCATTGAAGCTGGGGTTGCAGGAGGCAGAAGAGAGGCCTGGGCAGAACTAAGCTTTGGTGGTAGTGCTGAGTCTCTGGATGCCTATTTCAGCACTTAAGCGAGTCAAGGTCTCCTTCCCTAATGCACTGAATTAAAATTTCTGTAATTTGCTTTCCAAAGCATCCTAACAGACACACACCTCCAGGTTGAATGATGCAAAACTGCTGCTCGTTCATCAATTTGACCTATACACATACCAGTTTCATATGATTCAACCAAATAGAAACCAGATAAATCGTTACGGGATTCTTGATCAGTTCACAATGATTTTGGCTGCAAGCGACAGAAAACTAAATTAACAATGACACAAATAACAGGGCTCTACGTTCTCTTTCATAACAAGAAATAAAAAAGTAGGTAGTTGGTTCAGGAACCAAACAATGTTAGAGATCTGGCTTGTCTTCTCTGGGATTCTCTTAACATCTCCTTTATGGTTGCAAGGTGGCTGCTAACCATCTCTCTCTCTCTTTTATCAGGAAAAGTTGAAGCCTTTCTAGAAGTACCCAATCTTATTTCTCCTTGGCCAGAGCTATGTCACATGACTTCTGAAAAGGAGGCTGGCAACCTGAATATTTATCTCCTCTGGCCACAGCAGTTAAAGCAGCAAGGGGTAGAAACAGGTGTGTGAGTTATTTACAGTTTCATTTTGGGAACCCATGATTAATGTAAAAAGTCAAAGATCTGTGCATGCAGGCGTCTTCAAACTACGGCCCGCGGGCCACATGCGGCCCGCAGAGGAGTCTGATTCGGCCCGCCAGGCTTTTTGGGCAGTGAGCGCAGCCGAGGTGTTACAGTAGGAATTAGTAGTTCATATAGTCCGGCCCTCCAGCTCTCTGAGGGACCGTGATCTGGCCCCCAGTTTAAAAAGTCTGAGGACCCCTGGTGCATGACGAAGTATCTGTAGAGATTTGAGGATCATGGACACCCTGCTGCCATTTGTGAGAAATCATTAAACTTCGGGAGGTTTTTGCAAAAGGTGAGCCCAACCCCACATCCCAAGACCAGGGAGCCCTTTATCAACATGCTCAGCATAGAGAGGCTCCTAATGAGAAGCTTTAAAAATCCTATCACTTGCAGTGTATTTTATTCCTCAGAACCGAGTGACTGGGTGAGTATAGAATTTGAGAGTAAGTATTTAAAAGCAGTCCTGGACAGTTGTTTAAAGAGTCCCAATACACCAAGATTGTGGGTTTGATCCTGGGTCAGGGCACATACCTGGTATAAGAATCAACCAAATAAAGTAGAACAACAAATCGATGTTTCTCTCTCTCTCTCTTTCTCATCAATAAATTAAAAACTCAAATGGCATTTGTCAGAGTACTTTTATATGTGTTAATTATAACATAAAAGTGAATTTGTAATTTAGCATTTTTCAAATAATTCCTTTTTATTGTATTTTTTAAAGTAGAAAATAATAGATTGAAAATAATCAAGACTCAGGAGATCCAAGATGGCTGCGCCCAGGTGAACACCTAGCCGCAGCCGCACACAACAATTTCAATAAAATACAACTAAAATATAAAACGGACATTGCCCAGAACTACAGGAAGCTTGACTGACTGGAAATTCTACAGTGAGAAGCAAGGAGAAAACCAGAAGGAGGCGCGGAGGAGCTGGAAAAACCCAAGGTACGGAGACGCAGCGCGCGGAGAGGACGGAGCCGGAGAGGAGGGAGGCCGAGTGCCTGACGGGCGTTCCCAAGCGGAAAGGAGACAAAACTCCGACTGTGCTGGGCCCCCGACTGCTCTGGACCCCAGTTTTAAGCCAGACCCCAGGGACTCAGGCTCAGCCATAGGGAGCCGGGCTGTAAGGCGGAACCCCGGGGAAGTGGCGAAAGGAGGTCCCAGCGGTGCGCACACTGCGCACAGAGAAGGGACGGTCGGCTGTGCCGCGGGATTGCCCTGACGGGAAGGAGACTGGGGCTCCAGACTGCTCTGAACGCCACCTCCAACTCCACTTCCAACTGAACTGAACCCCAATACCGTGCTCATTGGGGGAGAGCATAGACTGTTTGGCAGCAGGCGAAAATCGAGGGCACCTTTCTCTCAGAGGCGCCGGCAGCAGCGAGCACTGAAGGACCCGCATAGGGCGGGGCTGACGGAAGCCAAAGCTGCAGGCTCCACCCTGAAACCCCGTCCCATCTGTACCTGCGAAATGCGACAACAAAATAGATCACAAACGAAAGAAATGGAGGACAAAAAGCGTCTGGATATAGAGTTCAAATCTACGCTTATAAGGTTTTTCAAGAATTTCCTAGAAAAGATGGATAAGGCCTATGAGGATATGAAAAGAGATCAACTAGAATTAATAAGGGATCAACAAGACATAAAGAATACATTGTCTGAAATAAAAAATATTTTACAGAGTCCTAAAAACAGAAGGGAAGATCACAAGAATCAAGTCAAAGATTTGGAACATAAAGAGCCAGAAGACACTCCTCCACAGAAGCTAGAAGGCAAGAGAATCCAGAAAATTGAAGATAATGTAAGAAACCTCTGGGACAACTTTAAGCGAACCAACATCAGAATTATTGGGGTCCCAGAAGATGAGAGAGAGCAAGATATCGAAAACATACTGAAAGAAATAGTGACAGAAAACTTCCCCCACCTGGGGAAAGAATTAGACTTACAAGTCCAGGAAGCGCATAGAACTCCAAACAAAAGGAATCCAAAGAGGACCACACCAAGACACATCATTATTAAAATTCCAAGAGCAAAAGACAAAGAGAGAATATTAAAAGAAGCAAGAGCAAAGAAGGTAGTAATCTATAAAGCAGCACCTATACGATTGTCAGCTGACTTCTCAACAGAAACCATGCAGGCCAGAAGGGAATGGCAAGAAATATTCAAGGTGATGAATAGTAAGAACCTACAGCCAAAAATAATCTACCCAGCAAAGCTATCACTCAGAATCGAAGGCCAGATAAAGAGCTTCACTAATAAAAAAAAGCTAAAGGAGTTCATCACCGCCAAACCAGATTTATATGAATTGCTGAAGGGGGTTCTTTCAGAAGAGAAAGTAAACAAAGATAAAAATTATGAACAACAAATACGTAACTATCAACAAGTGAATCTAAAAACCAAGGAAATTAAAAAAATCTGATGAACAATATTAACTGTTGAATATAATAGAATCAGAGGTATGGAAGGGGAGTGAACTGACAATTCTTGGGGAAAAGGGGAGAGGGGGGGGCGTGGGAAGAGACTGAACAAACTGTGCACATATGGATGAGGACAATGGGGAGAGGGGAAAGGGCAGAGGGTGGGGTGGGAACCTGGTGGAGGAGAGCAATGGTGGGGGGGGGGGAAAGGAACATTTGTAATAATATGAACAATAAAAACTTATAAAAAAAAAAAAAAAAATAAAAGAAAAGTGATATAAAAAAAATAAATAAATAAATAAATAAATATTCCTCCATTCTGAAAGCTTGAACAAACCAAAAAAAAAAAAAAAAAAAAAAAAAAAAAAGAAAATAATCAAGACTAGTTCTTCCCCGCAGGTCATTTGAAGGGCTTTGAGGTAATTAACAGATTTTGTTCGCTAACTGGGACAGGCAGCTGATAGTTGCCTACCTGATAAAATAATTTTTATTTCTTTTTATGGATAATGCAAATCCAGACTTTATGCTGGCCCATCAAATATTCCTGAAAGGCCCAATATCTTCTGATATAATGTGCAGGCAGTAATTTATTTTATTTTATTTATTTATTTATTTATTTTTATTTATTTTTTTATTTATTTAAATTGTGTACATATGTACAAAATATGTGTACATATTTTAACATTGCCCACCCTTCCCATACATACTCTCCCTCCCCAGAGTTTTGTGTCCATTGTTGTACTTATATGCATGTATACAAGTCCTTCGGTTGATCTATTATCTCCCCCAGATCTCCTTACCCTCCCCGCTGTAATTTGACAGTCTGCTTGTTGCTTTACTGTCTCTATATCTATCTTTTGTTCATCAGTTTATAATGTTCTTTATTATCCATAAATGAATGAGATCATGTGGTGTTTCTCTTTCATTGACTGGCTTATTTCACTCAGTATGATGTTCTCCAATTCCATCCAGGTTGCTGCAAATGATGAGAATTCCCTTTTTTATGGCAGCATAGTATTCCATTGTGTAGATATACCATAGTTTTTTGATCCAATCATCTGCTGATGGGCACCTAAGCTGTTTCCAAATTCTGGCTATTGTAGATTGTGCTGCTATGAACATAGAGGTGCATATATCCTTTCTGATTGGTGTTTCTAGCTTCTTGGGATATATTCCTAGGAGTGGGATTACTGGGTCAAATGGGAGTTCCATTTTCAGTTTTTTGAGGAAACTCCACACTGTTCTCCACAGTGGTTGCACCAGTCTGCATTCCCACCAGCAGTGCACGAGGGTTCCTTTTTCTCCGCAACCTTGCCAACACCTGTCATTTGTTGATTTGTTGATGTTGGCCATTCTGACAGGTGTGAGATGGTACCGCATTGTTGTTTTGATTTGCATCTCTCGGATAATTAGTGACTTTGAACATGTTTTCATGTGCTTTTTGGCCTTCCTTCTGTCTTCTTTTGAAAATATTCTATTTAGGTCCATTGCCCATTTTTTAATTGGATCATTCGTCTTCCTTTTATTTAGTTGTATAAGCTGTCTGTAGATGGAGATTAAATTTTATCAGTGGTAACATTTGCAAATATGTTCTCCCATACAGTGGGCTTTCTTGTTTTGTTGATAGTTTCTTTTGCTGTAAAAAAGCTTATTTTGATGTAGTCCCATTTGTTTATTTTCTCTTTAGCTTCCATAGCAGGCAGTAATTTAAAGACCGGGGACAGAGCTACTGTATTGGATTTATCAAACATTCTAACCAGGCACAAAGCCTCACGATAGGTTCTTAGTGTCGGGAAAGCAACAGGGAGCAGTGAAGAATGTGGCCAAGTACAACCTGACGGCTGCAGTTGGTTTAATCTGTGATGTGAAACCTGCGGATAGAGCGCCAACTGTCTATGCTACGCACCAGTTAATAGCTGTCCTGGTTATCAGGTCGATTGTTGCGGTATCACAGAGCTTGTACTCCAATAACCGTTATTGTACTTAATAATGGCCCCAAAGCAACAGCAGTAGCAATGCCATCGATTCAGATATGCCAAAGAGAAGCTGCAAGAACTTCCTTGAAGCAAAAAAGAGATGTATTGATAGATGTGTGTGTATGTATAAAAAAATATGTAGTATATACAGTCAGCCCTCCATATCCATAGGCTTCACTTCCATGATTCAACCAACTGCAAACCGAAAATGTTTTTTGTTTTTTTTTTAAGTTATGTTGTTGCTCACTTGTACTATGTAGTTATGGCTGTATCTGTACTGAACATGTACAGACTTTTTTTTTTCTTGTCATTGTTCCCTAAGCAATACAGTATGACAACTATTTACAAAACATTTCCATTATATTTGGTATTATATAAGTAATCTAGAGATGGTCTAAAGCAGTGGTTGGCAAACTCATTAGTCACCAGGGCCAAATATCAACAGTCCAACGATTGAAATTTCTTTGGAGAGCCAAATTTTTTAAACTTAAACTTCTTCTAACGCCACTTCTTTAAAATAGACTCGCCCAGGCCACAGTGGTATTTTGTGGAAGAGCCACACTCAAGGGGCCAAAGAACCACATGTGGCTCGCGAGCCACAGTTTGCTGACCACAGGTCTAAAGTATATGGGAGAATGTCATAGGTTATATGCCAATACTACGTCATTTTATATACCCTTGAGCATCTGAGGATTTTGGATTCCCAGTGGGTCCTGGAACCAATCCCCCTCAGACGCCAAGGGAGACAAAGTATGATTCACATCCCCAAGGGAGCAAGTGGGTGGCACCAGATCTCATTAAGCTACTCAGAACTGTGGGCAATTTAAAACATGGGTTTTTTTCTGTAATTTTCCATTTAATATTTTCAGGCCACAGTTGACTATGAGTATCTATTACCTTCCTCAGAAAGCAAAACTGCGGAGAAGGGGAACAACTGTAGTTTACAGAGTTCATAGAATATTAGGTGGTCATTAAAATTACAAGGACTGTGGAATCATAGTTCTGTTACAATGATAATTAAAAGTACTGGGCTGTAAGATTATGGACATTAGTGGAAGTTAAATCGCCAAATGTTAAACCTGGTGTAGCATAATGTGTATAAATTACTATTGCTTTAAAATTATTACGGTGTCCCTGCAGTTCTGGCACCTTAGACGGATTTTAGACTTAATTCCGGCCTGCCAGTTACTGAAAGCCCCGTTGTCTAGACTCCCTTTACCTACGTTTATCGTCTGTAGACTGAGTATAACCGGTCTCTCGTGGGGTACCGGGAGAGCACTAGCGGCGATGGGAGCCAGCCTCTCACACGTGCGTACTCCGAAAACAACAGACATTATTTCTATCTCGGCTTATATAGACCCTTTGCTGTATCCCAGTTTAGGTGCATAATTATTTCCCATCAGCCCCAACTGTACTGAGGTATTTATGTCTTAAGTAACACAGGGAAGGAGTCAGACACCGTCCGCGTTGGTGGTATAGTGGTGAGCATAGCTGCCTTCCAAGCAGTTGACCCGGGTTCGATTCCCGGCCAACGCAGCGTCTCTTTTAAACATTTTTTTTTTTTTTTTTTTTTAAATCCCCTACCTTCCTTGAATCTGGCCCCACTGCCACACACAGAGTTGCTTATGATCACCAACTCTCCGTGACCCCTTTTCATCGAGAGGACCAGCTGCCTCTAGGGTGGCTGGTGTAAAAAGGCATTCGCAGCAAAGTTGGCCACCTCACCCGCTCCCAATTAATCACAGGAGAGAGAATGCTGGTGCTGGAGGCGAGATGATGCAGCTTTCAAATCCCCACGTAGGCCCAGGGAGCGGCCTCCCCTCCGCTGTTCCGCTCTGGCCACCTCCGCACACACCCTCACACAGGCCACATGCGCCGCCCTCTCCAGCACCTCCGTCGCGGTCCAGTGAAAGGTGCGAGCATGGGGGCGGGGGGTGGAGGAGGGGGGCTGCAGCCACGCGCGCCTTCTCCTCCATGGAGTTGCAACAAGCACAACTTGCTCCCAACAACCTCCAACCTCTGTGGCCACCCCGATCGTTCTGTATTTTTTGCCCCTCTTTCTTTTTATCTCCACCCCAGGGCACTTCTTAAGTAGGATTAAAAAAAAGAAAGGGAAAAAAAAAAAAAAAAAAAAAAAAAAAAAACAGAAAGAACGATCGAAGGAGTAAGAAAATTATATCGTCTCTCCCCGTCGGGGAATCGAACCCCGGTCTCCCGCGTGACAGGCGGGGATACTCACCACTATACTAACGAGGAAGAAGACGGAGGCTGTCCTTTCCAAAGCCTTGATCTGGTTATTTCACCGAACTCAGCACGGTAAGATGAGGTTCCTGGGGATCTGTCCTTCCGACTGAGAAACACTGGTCTGAAGCCTATGCACATTCTAAACCACAACCGAGCGCCAATCCCCAGAAAGGCAGAATGAACAGGAGGGACCGACACAGAGGCCTCCAAGGTTGCAGAGACCTAAGTTCAAAGCAAAAACATCCCAAAATAGGTCCTACCCCTTTTTATTGTCACCCGCAGATAAAGGTTGGCCGGCATCAATCAAGCCAAAAGCCGGCTCTCGCGGCCCCGGAGTGGTACCAGGCGGGAAGGAGGGAGCAGATCCTATGTATTGCCTCGTCAAGTCCACGAGTTTCTGCTCTTTCTAGCGCGTCAAGGGCTTCCTATCGAGAGCCGCTTCTTGCCACCGGGGTGTCCACTTTCAAAAGTGGTCTCTGCACATCCGCTCCGCTCCAAAGCCACTCCGTGGTGTTCGATGTCAAATACTTTGGAATACTCTAGTCTGCAAAACTCAAGGTAGGGCTCGTCCGGGATTTGAACCCGGGACCTCTCGCACCCGAAGCGAGAATCATACCCCTAGACCAACGAGCCCGCGCCGAGCACTGCCGGCAGACGCCTGTAGAAGTTGTATCAGGCTTGCTTCACCCCGGGGCCTCAAGTCTGGTGGGACGGCCCTGGGGCGCGGTCAGGAGCCTTCACCGGGACACCGAATACTTAGATACAAGGGTCTGGGTGTCCCTCTCCGCTCCGGGTCCGCGAGCTCCGACTCTTCCCAGGAAATAACACCGGGGAAGTGGAAAAGAATGGTTTCGGTCTCACTCCGGCGCAGCCTTGAGCACCTCACTTCTCGTTCCCATCAGTCACTCTCTCGCCGCAATTCCATAACTTGGAGTCTCGAATTTTCCCGCTTCCGCCCGCCGTCCTCCTCGGATCCAGAGCCCCCGCGCAGAACTTTGAAGACAAAGGTGGAGTTGCGTGGTTGGGGACAAATAATGAGTCCCGAAATCCCTAGGTGAACACCAGTCCCTTATTCTGTCCCTGCAGCCAGCCCCGGACCAGCCCCAAGCTAAACCCTTTGTGTAGTAACCCACTGTCTTCCCAGACGGTGTGGTAATGGAATAATTCCTGGGGCCAGAAGACCTGCGGGAGAGGCATCATGAGATGGCGGGGTGAGGTAGGGAAAGTCGGCTTTCCAACCTGCATGAGTGGGGCGGGGCGTAGGCCTTGAGGATTTCTAACACCCAAACCGGCACTGGCTCCAGGACTTCCCGCCTGTAAGATCAGGTCACTCCTACCCTCCCGTGCAGCCTCCACCCTCCAGTTCTCTCCTGGGGTGACCGAGAAGGATTACCTGCCGCCTAAGACCCCCATAAGGTAAGGGCCTGCGTGGTATGGCCCAAAGCCAGCAGGCCCGGACGGACTGCTTAATACACGGGCTATGCTCTCACCGGGGGGCTGCCAAGAGTTCTGGGAGCACCTGATGACTCAGCTGCAGGCCTGTGTCCTCCTTCCATCGGCTCAGTACCAGCTCTGCGGAGTATTCCCAGCAGGCTTCTGGTCTGTTGGACACTGGACAACCGGTAGCATCTCTGAGCTGAACCGTCTCGTTCCATACCCCAGCCGTGTGGCCAGCCCCTTCCGAATTACCAACCCACAGATACTTTGGTGGGCCCCGACTTCAATGAAGGGTTCAGCTTTTTGCTTTTTCTTTCCCCAGTGCTTGGGCCAAGGGATGGTGTCCAGACCTTTCTGCCTGTCTTCCAAGGAGGTTTAGGCCCTGCCAACGACCTACTTCTTGCCTCCTTCTCCATAGCGTTTACTTCTACCGTCACCAGCCTCGCTTCAGTGCCTCACGAATGGGCCCTGCCCTCCCTCAGGCTCTGGAGACGCTTCTCTGCTCCCACCGTGTCCACAGGGACCCAGCTCTCCAGCGCCCTCTTGCAAGAAACTAGACCTTTGCTAATTCCTAACACAGAATGCCAGCTTGTGGAGAACGGAGGTAACTATATGTGAAGGGCTTGGTACAGGAGCTGCACATAGAAGATGCACCTCCCGCGGAGTTTGGAGGGGCCGGCCTGGCTAGGCCCCGCCTCCTCCCTCGCCCCCGCCCCCACCCACCCCAGCGCCCACGGGGTGTAGCATCAGCTGAGCAAAGAAAGGTGTAGGAATCCACGGGACTGACAGCTCGACTCAAAAGGAAATCAGGATGCTGCGAGTGTGAAAATGTATAACCCTTGAGTCCTCGAAAAGAAAAAACAATTTGTGAATGTACTAGGAAACATTGATTCAGTGGAAAAAACGGGACCGTCTTTGAATTCTGAGCCAAAGGCACCGCTGGGATTCGAACCCAGGATCTCCTGTTTACTAGACAGGCGCTTTAACCAACTAAGCCACGGCGCCGAAGTCACTTGGAGTGCCTCTGATACTACACTATAGGAAAATATTGTTTGGAGCCTGGCCACATCAATTTCAGACCTAAAATTAATAAAATCAACTAGGTTTGGCATCAAACATCCATCCATGAAATATCCCTAATATTGAAAGATTTACACCAAAAATGCGCTGTTGGGGAGCTTCCCAGAATCGGGGGTTCATATAATGGGAGGATTTCTGACACTCAGACCCAAAGTTTGATTTTGGGCAATAAGATCGTAAATTTGGGCAGGAGAAATGTGGCAGGGAAGAAAAGGAAGGCACGTAGTCGGCAGGATTCGAACCTGCGCGGGGAGACCCCAATGGATTTCTAGTCCATCGCCTTAACCACTCGGCCACGACTACAGATGTGCAAACAGAACGTTGTCTGAAACCTTTGTTAGTTCCTATGCCCAGCAACTATCACTATTGTGTTTCCGAAAGCGAACACCTGAGCAAGTTAAAATAAGGATTGACACTTGGCTCGCGGCTCCGCCTTTCTGGAATCCTTGTCCCGGATCTTCCCGTTTCTCTCACCCGCCTCCAACAACGCGCTCCCAGGGAAATGAAGACGCGGAAGCCTCCAGGGAATGCTCCCTACGCCCTAGTTGAGGGAGCACCCTTTAAAAGGTTGACGTGTGCTAACAATTCGGGTTCTGAAAAACAGTGGGGCCCGTGTTCGTTGTCAGAAAGCAACTGGCTCTGGGAAAGAACTTCCTTGCAATAGAACAATAGAACTTCCTTGCAACAGCGCGAGGAAGAAAAAGACCCAGCAACTGGCCCGTACGGGGATCGAACCCGCGACCTTGGCGTTATTAGCACCACGCTCTAACCAACTGAGCTAACCGGCCGGTGGTGTGTGCTGGAGATCTTGTAGTACATATCTACAATTCTAAATTATGTAGTTAATGTAGCTTTAACAAAGAACTTTTATGCAGACTTAGTTTTGTTCTAAAAGCTTCCCAAATGCTGATTAGAAGTGATCTTTAAAAAACCGTAAAGAAATGCCCTCTGAATGGCTTTAAGACGTGTGGTCAGGTTCTTTTTCATTGAGTAAGCAGCTCCCAGGGAAGAAATGGGAAAATTCAGGCCACATGTATGCACAATCAACTAATAGATCCTGCAACCCTAAGTCTGGGTTCCGACTTAGGAATTCCTACTGGTTTCATTCCTACTGGTGTGGATCAAGAACTTGCCTTAGGCCTGACCCATAGGAAATCCACATAACTGACCACTTTGCTGAGGTTCCATAGTAGAGGTTCCTTACATGACTCCTCTAATGATGGCGCTCCCTCAACTCCACCCTCTCATACCCATTTGTACTTCCCATCAACTCTAGGCTTGCATACCTGACTTCTTCCATTCTTGCTGACTGACACCATCAGCAATGGTGTCTAACCTGCCTCCAACTCCCCAATGTACTCCACTCCCTTTGGGCCTGACTTTTGGTATAATTTCTTCTGCTCAACCAGAGCCCTTAAAACCAGTTTTGGCATTGGTGGAAAACAAGGACGGAAATGATGGTGGACAATGGGCGGCTGCCAGGTCAGGAGATCTGTGACCTCAGATAGTACAAATGTAAAACATCACTAGAACTTTATTGCAGGCCAACGAGCCTGTCACAAGTACCCCTACAAGGGGCAAGTGTCTTGTCCCTCTAGCCCCTGCCACAAAGACAGAACCCAGGTGCTCAGGGCCACCTATGAGTGCAGGTGGCTTTAGCCCAACCAGAGAGAAAATATCAACAGTGCCATGAGTTGCCTATTTCCACTATTTCTCCAAGGCAAGCTGGCATCAGAAAGAACATGAGGAGAAATTATAGTAGGAGAGCAGTCAGTGAATACAGGGATCTGGAGTCCTAGTTCAATCACCACAAAGGTGAGGGCCACAACGAGTGGGAGAAGCAGGGGCCCAGCCTCAAGTGCTCCAGCAGGACAGGAGACCTTTCAGGCCTTTGTTGCAGTTTTGGAGCAGGAGGAAGCAAATGCCCCCAGGGAGCTGGAGTGCTCAGGCTCCTGGATAGACAGACAGGACAACTGGATCCTGGGATTCACATGAGTCAGGAGAGGGAACTTCCCACATTGGAACTGCTGTAGCCTAGGAGGTTCTGAAATAGGAAGAGAAGAAAATGTATGTCCTATGCATGTGGTTGTTAGTCCGATCCACCATTCTCCTCCCCAACCCCAGAAATCCCTTATTAATAGCTCTTTACCTGTCTGTTTCCACCCCCACCCTTCCATCCTTACCTAACGGGATGATCTTGGAGGGTTTCCTCTCAAGCTCAAAAGAAAGTTCAATCGGGCGGAGGACAGAGAGGCTGGTACAAAGTGACCGCAGGAAGAGGGTCAAGGGCTCATCGGTCTTCGCTGAGGACTAGAAAGGGACGCTCAGGGTTAATCAGAACTCAAAATCCCTGAACTCTTTACGAAGCCCTCAGGAACCTGGGTATCCGAGCCCCACCTCCCAGCCACATCTCACCTCAGGTTGGGCTTCAGGCCCTATAAACTGCAAGGCCACCTTCCCTGGCCCTCTGACAAGCTCCAGGAGGGAGGTCCACTCACTAGGACACAGCCCTAGGGCTGCTGCCACCTGATGGTTCCGACAGGTCACCACAGCTTCGGCAGTCCCATCCTCCACCAGGAGCCTGGGGTAGAAACAGAAATTCCCAGGCCAGTCACCTGAACCCAACATGCCTCCCACTCCGCTGTGTCCTCTTTAACTTACTTACTCTTATTCATCCAAAAATACTTATCAAAGCAAATCCCATAAGCCAAGAATTATGCTAACACAGAAATAGCACACAGGCAAAGTCGTGTGATAGGGAAATTAATGGGGTGACAGGTGCCCACTCTGTGCTCTCACCTGATGCTGGCCTGGCTTACAGATGTCTGAGTGGGGCAAGTGGAACTCTGATGAGTACACCTTCCCTGCGATGAAGAAAGTGGTTGGAAAAATCCTTTTGGTCCCATCACATCCCTCTGCACCAAAGCACCCAGCTCAGCCAGCCCCTCCCATACCTGGACGGAGAGGCTGGTACAGTGAGCACACACCCAGAGGAGCTGAAGGCTGAAGACAGAGACAATATGGCAAGAGGCAATGGCTTGGAATGGGGTCTGGCCCCCCTGCAGCAGTCTAGCCAGGTAGACGTGGGGCAGAGGAACACTAAAGGAAAAGAGAGACAGGTGTCAAGAAACAGTCAGAGGGGTTCTGAAGGCTGCGTATGTCTGGGAGGACTCAGCAGTCTTAGGATGGAGTAACAGTGGTAGCCATACTCTCCTGGAGCCCCATGGTCCCATTTTGATTTCTGATCTCAAATCGTCATCAATTATTTCTCAGGCTTGACCAACCAAGATGTTAGCCCAGAAAAGATAGTTGCATTTTAGCCTGAAAAGCCTTTAAGAGCTTAGAAAACCAAATCTTTCTGGGTAAAATGACAGGTATTGGGCATTGTTTTATTTAGGACTCTGAGTCAACACATTCTGCTAGGCTTGGGAATGAGTGCAGTTATGGCAAAAATCCCAGAACCAGAAACATGTGTGGGACGCAGATGTGAGGCTGTGAAGTTGGGAGATCAGGACCTGGGGCGCTGACCTGACTGTGGTTTCCGGGGGGAAACTCAGGACGTGCATGTAAGTGGATGACTGGAAACAACAGTAAACATTGTGGGATCTGCAAGGAGAAGAGGAGGAGAAAGAAGTCAGTCAGAGCTGGAACAGGGAGCAGGCGTGGCCACTCCCTGAGGAATGCACCCTAGCCAGGCTCTATTAGAGGGAAGGACTGGTCTGGAACCTCTTGTGAGGGTTCAGGGCATAAATTCCAGAGCAACTCATCGAACGTAATATCAAAAAGGAGGTGTTGTTGTAGCATAGTTAGATAGGGGTGAACATTCAAGAAAATCACATCAGTAGGGAGAGAAGGCGAGGCCAGCTGCGTAGATCTTTACCTGGAAACTCTTTTCTCCAGCTGCTTAAAGTAGACTCGGGCTCCTGGAAGGAGTCCGAGTGGGCGAGGCAAGTGTGGGCCTTCGATATATATGTCCAAGTGAGGGGGGTATTCACAATCGGCAGCCTCCACAGCTACAGTTATCTTCACACACCCCTTCCTGGCTTCAGTGCTCCCTACGGAAGGAAAGGGGAGGGGTCAGTGGTATCTGTCTGTATCACAAGGTCCCATCACTGCATTCTATACCTTCCCCCAAAGAAGGAGTCATTACCAGACTTTGTTCCGCTTGCAGCAGGAAGTGGTTCACACAGAGTCCGTGACAGAATCTCAGCTGAGAAGGACACCAAGGAATCGGTGAAGCTGAAGGGTCAAAAAAATAGAGTGAGAATGGAGGCATGAGAATGGAGAGTCAGGGCCACGGACAGAAAATGTAGCCAGAGTCTCTGCTAGAAAGACAGCTATACGGTTCTGAAACATTTCATGCTGTTGAATCATACACTAAAAGTAACAGGGCCTATGGGAAAATAAGGTTGTGGCAGAGAACTCAAAACCTATACAACTTAGTAACCAGATGTCTTACCAAGTCTCCACTTCCATTTCAGTCATCCCATTATCTACAGTTTATGTGCTGGAGCTCATGCCCCCTCCTTGAAATCATAGATCCTTAAAAACATTCACTTCTGCCCTAACTGGTTTGGCTCAGAGGACAGGGCATCAGCCTTGGGACTGAAGGGTCCTGGGTTCGATTCTGATCAATGGCACATGCTAGGGCTGCAGGCTCTATCCCCAATGCGGGGCCTGGAGGAGGTCGCCAACCAATGATTCTCTTCATCACTGATGTTTCTCTCTCTCTCTTCTCCCTTTCCTTCCTCTCTAAAATTAATAAAAAACATATTAAAGGGGGGAAAAATTCACTTCTAGTAGAGACCAGTTTCATAAAAATTACACCTAGAATTCAGTAGGGTTTTGTTTGTTTGTTTAATATAGGAGAAATATCTCTGCAGCTTCTTATTTTAAATTTATTTATTTTTAAATATATTGTACTGATTTTTTTACAGAGAGGAAGGGAGAGAGATAAAGAGCTAGAAACGTCGAGGCTGCCTCTTGCACACCCCCTACCGAGGATGTGCCCGCAACCAATGTACATGCCCTTGTCCGGAATCTAACCTGGGACCTTTCAGTCCGCAGACCGAAGCTCTTCCACTGAGCCAAACTGGTTTCAGCTGATATACATACTCTTGATTAGAATGGAACCGGGGACCCATGGTTGATATTCTATCCACTGAGCCAGACTGGCTCCTGCTCTCTTCATTTGCACTTGCAGCCACCCCAAAAAGCTTACATGAGGGAAGCATAGTTGTTCCTGAAGCCATAAGCCACTTCTTGTACTAAAGGAAGGCTCTTATCGATAGATTCTCAGCGTTTGTCCTTACATTTTTTAAAATGTTTCTTACGTTTCCTTTTATTGCTAAGTCTCTTTCTGACTTGTGAGAAAGCCTGCTCATGATCACTTTAAGAGTCTCATGCTCTACCGACTGAGCTAGCCGGGCACCTGCTCATGATCACTTTAAAACAGTAACATGCTGGGGGGAAATCGGGTATGAAACACAATTTCCATCTTACACCAACATCTTCCTGTAGGAGCTAAATCACAGGAAAGAAACACACTGTAGCAGAGAACGGACCATTCATCATATCTAACACAGCAGAGGAGGGGAGAGCAGCCCAATGACTGGAGAAGCTGGCAGATACTTACTTGTCACTGAGCAGGTCCGTCAGCGAGGATTCAGGCAGTGCCTTGCTGATACCCGGCAAATCTGGGATGTCCTGGGAGCGCTCATGTTCCAGGATCCATGCATCCTGGACAGTGAGGCAGGATGTACAGCCGGCCAACTCCAGAGGACGCTGCGATATGCAGGATGATTCATCCTCCTCAAACAATGCTGGTGTCTGCCAGGAAATGGGAAGACAATGGACTCTGAGCGTGTCCTAGTCCTGAGGAAGGCTCACAAAATACTATGACCACTTCTGTTTTCTCTCTGGGGCCTGATGGAGGAAGTGACTTAGACACGACAATCTTTTTATTTGATCAAGATCTACCTTTCTGCTAGGGACCTAGAGAGTGACCAGCACTGGCACTTCCTCTCCAGATCCCACGCCAAAGAGCTTTCTGGGGAAGGGTCTGAGGAAGCAGGGCACTCACGGGGGGGCCAGGAGCCACGAGCCGGTACACCTGCCCGGGGTGCAAGAACTCGAACCAGCGGACCGAGGGGCCCATAAAGATGAGGAGAACCTGAGGAAGGACAGCAGGTCCTTGGGATCCAGACAGGAGCCAGGGCCACACAGGTCAAGCCCTAGATCTTTGAAGTCCCAGCTTACCTTCTGATCCTTGTTCTCATCTCCCTTGAGCTGGGGTGGGCCCCAACCAGTTCCCTCCTTCCTCTGGGTACCCCCGAGCCAGCGCCCTGATACATGGAAACTGAGGGTGGGCTTGGCCACCGCTGCACTGGCTCCTGGGGGGCCACAAAAGTTCCTCTTCATCAGTGCCTCCTTGTGGGACAGCAAGAACAGCCGGCTCTGTCCTACATGGGGAACCTCGGGGAAGGAGGGTTCTGGCTGAGGACGGTTTGAGGGGGTGGCTGAGGGAAGGAAAGTTCTGGGCATAGGCCAGATCAGGGCATCAGCCAGAAGGAACTGGACATAGACTCTGTTGGGAGAAAGGAACAGGTTTCTTAGTGAGACAGGCATTGGGTGTTGCGGCCCAGGCATTCCAACACCTGCTCCAGGCCCTTCCCCGTCCCCTCAGAGACTCGGAGGACAGCCCCTACCCCAAGAGGCCCACCTGGCCCCCTGGTCCTGGATGAAGCCTTCCATGCCCAGCTCCTGCCAGGACGGGAAGCTGCTCTTGACTTTCCTCTCTATGACCAGCTGGAACCGCTCTACCCGCACCAGGCAGCCTAGAGGAAAGAGGAGAGAACCGTGGAATGGGAAACAAAGCAGACCATCCTGCCGGTCTTGCTGCCTAACCTAGACCTGGCCTGAGCCCACCTCAGAGGGACGACACTCCAAGGGAAGCCATTCCGCCCGCATGTCCAGTCCCACCCCTGGCCTCTGAGGCCGAAAAGGCGTTGATCTCCTCTCTCACAAATCCACACCAGCCTGCCTGTGCCCAGATCTAAGAAAACTTTGCTTTCCACAATTTCCTTGCCTACAGATCTCGGTGGGTCCAGTAAAACCATTATTCTTCCAAACCAAGAATGTGGGAAGTGGGAGCTGCCACCTGGTGTGCACGTGAAGCACAAGATAGGGAGCTGGAGGTCTGGCTAGGGAACCCCTTGCTCCTTTTCTCTACTTGCTGGTACCAGTCTCCCGGATATATTAACGCATGCCACCTTGGCCATCTCCAGGAAATCCCAGCAAACCCCCTGGTCTGAGACCCTCTGCTCCACAACCACCTTCTCTCTACTCCGGCCTCCACACCTATGAGCCGGATGTCGGTGATGGGCTGCGAGTGCTTGTCCAGGAGCAGGCAGGGGAGGGAGCCACTCTGGTCCCGGAGCTGCAGACAACCTTTATGAGATGAAGCCACCAGAACCCCAACCAAAACCTGCGGAGAGATGAAAGCCAAGGTATCAATATTCATTAAGCACATATTAAGCATCTATTATGTGCCAGGAGTTGTGTTCAAGGTTAGCTACAAAGTAAACAAAAAAGACATGGCCTCTAACCTGAAAGAACTTACCTTTGAGTGGGGAAGACGGATGTGAAAACACACACTCATGCGTTCACACACTCGGTAGTAGGAGAGAAAGTATTTAAATCAAAGTTAGGGAACCTCAGCAGACATAAGAAGTGGGCATTTTATTTTATGTGCACTGGGAAAAACAAAAAGGACTTAAAGCAAGAGACTTTTGGAATCCAAGTCACATTTTACCTCACTCTTCCTAGCTGCTGCAGGAGGGGGCGGTCTAGTGAGAAGGCTAGCCAGTAACATGATGAGAAAGGACAACGACAGTGACAGTGAGAATGGCAAAAAGAGGAAGTGCTCTCTGGAGCCCCACCCACCTGGGCTGGCTGGAAGGTGGAGGGCAGCAGACAGAGCCAGGACCAGGCCAGGCGCTGATTGAGTTGGCAACTGGTCAAGTGAGCAACTTCGGGGGAGGACAGGAGGGTCTTGGGGTCAAAGGAATCCCAGGCCTTGCACTCGCCTTCCTCTTTCAGGGCGGCCAGAGTGGGGAAGGAGCAAGGAGTCTGAAGCCGAGAGTACTGTCAGAAGAGAAGAAAAGTCAGATTGGGCATCCCGTGTGTCCCCTCCCCCCCCCCGCCCCCCGGCGCCCCGTTTCCCCCACATCCTCTCACCTTCTGGAGTGGACAGCGATGTGGCTCCTCCAGGATCTCCTTGTGTGCGTTCCGGCTGGGCACGCACGGCGGAGCGAGAACATCCAGGGTCGGAGCCAGGAGCTGCAGCGCCAGGCTGGGGCTGGCAGGGGAGGCGCACTGCAGGAACTGGTGGTGTCTCAGCGTATGGGGACACAGCCTTGGGGGAGAAGCGGAGTCACTTTCCCAGGACCCTTCCTCTCCCAGCATCCTGCTTCCCTTTAGGTGGGGTCCTACCCCCAGTGCCACCCCAGCCCGGACCCTCATCCTCCTCACTTGCTGGCCAGCTCCTCCAGGGCCTTGGTAACCCACAGGTAGAGGGGAAGTCCTAACTGACGCTCCCACACCAGCTTCTCATACAGGTAGGCCCCCCAGGCGTGGAGGGAGGACTGAGACTCAGGCTTCAGACGAGAGAAGCCCCGAAGTAGAACAGCACCACGGAGACAAGCGGCTAGCACTGGCCTTCTCGTCCCTCCTCCCACTGACTGGAGGAGGTGAACATCCTGGAGCTGGGGAAGCAGAAGAGGTGAAGCAGCAGAGGTGAAGGTAACTCAGACTCCACGCAGAGTTGACTGCAGTTTTCAACTGCCTGCAAACACGATTTCTCCCGTACAGGTCATTCCTTTCATCCTCCACGCCTCCCCTTCCATCACAACCCACTGTCCGGGGGTAAGCCTTCATCCCTCATCAGCTCCACTAAGTCCTTCCGTGAGCCAGGGGGCTCCTGGCTGCGGTGGCTTCCCCACTCACCAGGCTACCTGGCATCATCCTGGCCCTCGCTACCCCTGCGCTTCAGCTCCAACATCTCCTCCTCCAGTTAGAGGCCCTTCTGTGAAGGAGATGCTCTGGTCCCAAGCACTCCCTTTTTTTTTTTTTTTTTTAAATTTCTTATTGATTATGGTATCACATAATTGTCCTCATTCCCCCATTCCTACCCCAAACCCTCCCCACGTATGCCCCCACCCCCTGTTGTCCGTGACCATTGGTTAGGCTTATATGCATGCATACAAGTCCTTTGGTTGATCTCTCCCCTTTTCCTCCACCCTCTCCTACCATGGTTTGAGAGTCTGATTGATGCTTCCCTGTCCCAGGCTCTACTTTCTGATCTGAGCTCTCATCCAAATCATTTTTTTTTTTGTAGTTATATTCTATTGATTTTTTACAGAGAGGAAGGGAGAGAGCTAGAAATGAGAGAGAAACATCGATCAGCCACCTCCTGTGCACACACACACCCCCCCACCCCCAGGGGATGTGCCCGCAACCAAGGTACATGCCTTTGACCAGAATCGAACCTGGGACCTTTCAGTCCATAGGCCGATGCTGTATCCACTGAGCCAAACCGGTTTTGGCCCAAATCATTCTTTTTTTTTTTTTTTTTTTAATATATTTTATTGATTTTTTTATAGAGAGGGATAGAGTTAGAAACATCAATGAGAGAGAATCATCACCAGCTGCCTCCTTCACACCCCACACTGGAGACGTGCCCGCAACCAAGGTACATGCCCCTGACTGGAATCGAACTGGGACCCTTCTGTCCTCAGGCCGAGGCTCTATCCACTGAGCCAAACCGGTTTTGGCTCAAATCACTCTTAACAAACGCACATGCCCATCTCCCAATACACAATTATTATTTTTATATTTTTGTTGCAAAGGTTCCCATCCTGCTGCCAAACAAGACCGGCCTATAGAGGCAGAAGCAGCTGCTGAGAAGCCTCTTTTTGTCAGCAGCCCCGATCCCTCACATACCTCCAGCCGGACTCCTGGCCGCACCACCCGCCGGAGGCTATGGAACTGCTGGTAGGAAAGGCAGAGCCCCAGCTGCCCATCCAGCTCATAGAGGCCAGCGGGCTGATTCAGCACGGCAGTGACCGTTCCCTGCAAAGAGGTCAGAGGGCCAGTTGATCCCCATGTCCTTCCTCTTTGGAGACCACATTTCCTGCGCCTCGAGCTCCAGGACCTCTCCCTTATACTTACCGTGTACGACAGGAGCGTGGAGTCCCGGGCAAGCCCCTTTTGCTCCTGCCTCTCTTGGATGCTGCTTGTCCTGGGGAGTGTCTTGGCGTCAGCCTCCAAGAGAGCTCTGCCCAGCTCCAGGTCCAGGTCCAGCTCTCGCACACACTCTGGTTCCAGGGGCGTCAGGTGAGAGGAGGGCGTGGTCGTCCAAACACGGTAGCGGTGACCGTGAATCTTGGACGCGCGCAGCTCTGTCAGCACATAGGCCCTGCCAGGCCAAAGGGCTCGGTGCCAAACCAGCTGGGCGGGGACCTGCAGAGGCGGGCAGCATGGTACATGAGATGCTTCTCCCAAGCTATCCTTCTGCATGCCCCCTACGGGGGATCGAGCCCGCAACCTGGGCATGTGCCCTTGATCGAAATCGAACCCGGGACCCTTCAGGCTGACACTCTATCCACTGAGCCAAACCAGCTAGTGCAAGGCTGTGTTTTAATAGTTGCTTCTATTTATTACTAGAGAAAGTAATAAATCCTTTCCATCATAATTTAACCTCAAAAACCTGCCCTCATGAGCTTTCCTTCCCTCATCTTCCTTGTTTGCCAATTAAATCTTAAGCCATAGAACTTTTAGGATCTCTCCTCTCTCTTAGGAGATGCCAAATCCCTCCCCCAAGATACAAACCACCCCTAAAACTTCCTTCCAAATACATAAATATTCCATTCAGAAACTTATATCCTTTTTGCATTTCCCCTCTCTCACCCTGTAACGTATAAACCATTTCTATTTATTTAATCAATATGCACTGGATACGTATGTATCCAGTATTAGGATTAGATGTAATGGGAAGTATAATAGACTGTTCCCTCTTCTCCAACATATTTCAAACCACTGGGGAACACAGACACAAACCCAAGTAATAACATGGAGCCATGTACAATCAAGAGGCACAAGAACACACATTAACTAAGGATGGGCTGGGATGATTAGAAAGGCCAGGTGAAAGAAGAGGAACTTGAAGGACATTTTGAAGTGGGGAGAGAGAGGAGTAATTCAATAAGCGGTAATAGCCCTGGCTGCTTTGGCTCAGTGGATAGAGCGTCGGCTTGTGGACTGCAGGGTCCCAGGTCAGGATGAAAAAGGAATGTTCTTGGCAGTTGCATAGGAAAATGAGAAACATCAAAGTAGGAAAATACTAGTAGAAGTAAAAACCTTGGATTGACCCTAATCCTCACCTGCACAATGATGGATACATGGCCACCCATTTGGCTGTCAGGTGGGGATAATTCACCAAGAGACAAGATGAAGTAAGCTTTCTTTTTGCTTTTCACCAGAGCACTCAATCGAACCAGCTTCCCAGCCAGGTTTGGCTGCATAACTCTGAGCTTGCTTCTAACGAAGGTAGAAAGAAGAGAGGAAAAAGTTATTCTCTTCTAATCCCCTGCAAATTCCTCCCCTTCCAATTCTGATTTAAAATTTCCACCTTTCCATAGGTATTCTAAAGAGACCATATTATTCCCTTTATTTGGAGCATCTCATCAATATTACTCTCAATACCTTTCTCTCCTTCTTTCCACTGACTCACCATCCTCCTCCGTTTCATAGTGCTCCCTCCTCCCTGGAGAGGGAAGAGTTACCTGTGCCTGAGGAGGCGGCAAGCAGCCTCTGGGTACAGAACAGGAATGGGGGTCGGAGGGCCAGCACTGATGGCCAAGGGAAACACCGGCACAGGGGCACCCCAGAGCTCCAAGTGCCCTTCTCCGGAGCGATTCCATTTGGCAGGAGGAAGGTAACCCCAGCTGGGGAACAGAAAGAGATGGCCCAACCAAGAAAGATCCAGATCTATGAGCTAGGAAAGACCAAAATCAAGGGTTAATCAGCATCCCTTTTACTTCCCTCCACCTTAGTTCCCCGAGACTTAACTGCCTCACTCCCTAGACACCTTTCTGTTAGGCAGGATCTGAGGCATCTGACATTCCCCTTCCTACTCACCTCACAGCCCAGGATACCAGTGTTATCCTTCACATAGAGGCTTCCATTTCTGCAACCTTGTTCCAAGTCCCCTGATAAGTCTGTTAGTGTCCCTACAAGTAGCAGCCGCTCCCGGGGGAGGGGAGCCCCACTGAGTTCAGCCTCTTGGGCCCAAGCCTGATATGCAGTACTGCTCCAGGTCAGGTGGCTGCAGCATGGAAGGCACTGGTAGCTCCTGAGGTCCTGTACTGAGGCAAAGCTGCAGAAGGAAGGGAACAAAGTTATGTTCAAATCTAGGAAGTTATACTCACCCCTGACAAATCTCCCAATATTATCCCAAGGAAAGGTCAATGGGGAAAATGGACTAGGAAAAGTTTAATTGATTGAAGGGGGGAAAGATGAAGGGAGAGAGGGAGGGAGATTGCTTAAGGAGAAGGGCTAGAGGAGAACTGGATCAGAACAGAGCACATAGGGGACTTCACTAAATTTGTAACATTTTACTTCTTATAAAAAAGAACTGAATCAAATATGGCAAATTTTAAGGTTTTAAAAATCGAGCCTTAAGTACTTGGCTAACCACAATGTCAATAAGCACACTGTTTAGTTCAGCTCTTTTTTGCAGGCAAGACTTTCTCAATGAAGACAGCAGGGTGCTGATTTACATTCTGGTGGACCAGCAATTTTAGTTACCACTGGTTTGTTTATTTATTTGCGATCCTTCTTGCCTTTATTTTGAAGCGAACCAGTTGAAGTATATATTTTCCCTTTCTGTGTAGTTATGAATGACATTTTTTATTGATTTGAGAGAGGGAGAGAGAAAAAAATCAATTTGTTATTCTATTTATTTATTCTTTGGTTGCTGCTTCTTTGGTGTGCCCTAACCAAAGATCAAACCTGCAACCTTGGCATATTGGGATGATGCTAACCAACTGAGCCACTTGATCAGGGCTATGAATAACATTTTATTTATTTATTTATTTATTTATTTATTTATTTATTTATTTATTGCCCTTGACCAGAATTGAACCTGGGACACTTCAGTCTGTAGGCAGAGGCTCCATCCACTAAGCCAAACCGGCTAGGGCTGAATAACATTTAAATACAGATATTTCTCTTAGTATTCCAGTTTAGAAAATTTCCCCCCATCCTTGTTGATGTTAATTTTTTTACATTACATTTATTGGGGTAACAGGGTTAATAACATTATGAAATTTTCAGGTGTACAAAATTATAAGTCAACATCTATGTACTCTTCTGAAGTGCTTTCCACACAAAGTCTAATTTTCCCCCCTCTTCCAATACCATATATGTGACTCCTTTATCCATTCACCTCCCCTCACCCTGTTTCTCTTCTGGTAATTACCATTCTGTTGTCTATATCTATGGGTTTTTGCTTTATTTGTTACTTTTTGTTTTATATTCCATATGAGTGAAATAATCCATTTCTGTCCTTTTATGACTTATTTCACTTAGCATAATACTTTCAAGATCCATTCATGTTGTTGCAAATGGCAATTTATGGCTGAATTGTATTCCACTGTGTATGTATGTATGTATGTATGTGTACCACATCTTCTTTATCTAATCATCCATCAGTTGTCACTTAGGTTGCTTCTATGTCTTTTTTTTTTTTTAAGTTTTTCAGATGTTCCATATACTTAGAAGGTCGTGATCATTTGTTTAATCAATTCATTAATTAATTTTTAATATTTAATATTTTATTGATTTCAGAGAGGAAGGGAAAGAGATAGAAACATCAATGATGAGAGAAAATCATTGATTGGCTGCCTCCTGCATGCCCCCTACTGGGGATCAAGTCCCCAACCTGGGCATGTGCCCTTGACCAGGACCCTTTAGACTGAAGCTCTACCCACTGAGTGAAACCAGCTAGGATGCTTCCATGACTTGATTATTGTAAATAATGCTGCAATGAACATAAGACACATATATCTTTATATATAAGTGTTTTCATATTTTTTCAGGTTAATACCCAGAAGAGGAATTGCTGGATAATATGGGAATTCTACTCTTTAGATTTTTGAGAAACCACCATAGTGTTTCCATAGTGGCTGTGCTAATTTATATTCCCACCAATAGTGTACAACAGTTCCCTTTTCTCCCTATCTTCTGAAACACTTGTTATTTACCACTGGTGGATAATGAAGTCCATTGATGAGAAATTACACAACAATTTGGAAATGGTATTTTGATTAACACAGAGTACAATTACACCGTCTTCTCACCAAGATCCCGCCTTCACTGATTGAGATAGGTTGCCAAGCTGATTAAAGTGTTTCCCAGATTACATGTGGGTTAAAGGATTGTCAAGGAAAATATATCCTATTCTCAAATAAGTTTGGTAAATGGCATCTTAAACAAAGCTGAACAGATTTCTACCCTTTTTTTTATTTATTAAAAGGTATGTATACTCACATAATAGAATATCATAAAAGTATCTAAAATAAATGAGTTAGAGCTATCAGTATGGATAAATCTCAGAAGCATATCAAGTAAAAAGCAAATTGCAAAAGACACACATATGTGTGTGTGTGTGTGTGTGTGTGTGTGTGTATCAGTTATCAGTGATGCCATTTATATAAAGTCTAAAGGTATGTAAAACTACTGTATATTGATTAAGAATAGCAGCATATAGAGAGAATCCAAGATGGCTGCATAGGTAAACACCTAGCTGCAGCCGCACACAACAATTTCAATAAAATACAACTAAAATATAAAATGGACATTACCCAGAACTACAGGAAAGTCGACTGACTGGAAATTCTACAACGAGAAGCAAGGAGAAAACCAGAAGGAAGAGCAGAGGAGCTGTAAAAGCCTAAGGTACAGAGATATGTGGCGCGGAGAGGAGGGAGGCTGAGTGCCTGGCTGGCGTTCCCGAGCGGGAAGGAGATAAAAGCTCCGACTGTGCTGGGCCCCAGTTCCGACTGCTCTGAACCCCAGTTCTAGGCCAGACCCCGGGGACCCAGGCTCATCCATAGGGAGCTGGGTTGTTAGGTGGAACCCCGGGGGAGCGGCGAAAGGAGGTCCCGGAGACGCGCACATTGCGTGCAGAGAAGGGACAGCCGGCTGTGCCGCGGATGGCCCTGGCAGGAAGGAGACAAAAGCTCCGGACTGCTCTGACCGTCACCTCCAACTCCACTTCCAACTGAACTGAACTCCATTTCCGGGCTCATTAGGGGAGAGGCTAGACTGTTTGGTAGCAGGTGAAAATCGAGGGCACCTTTCTCTCAGAGTCGCTTACAACGAATACTGAAGGACCCTGGGGATTACTGAGACTCAGGAACCGCATAGGGCGGGGCTGACGGAAGCCAAGGCTGCAGGCTCCACCCTGAAAACCCGCCCCATCAGGGAAGCTGTGAAAATGCAACGAAATAGATCACAAATGAAAGAAATGGAGGACAAAAAGCGACTGGATATAGAGTTCAAATCTACGCTTATAAGGTTTTTCAAGAATTTCCTAGAAAAGGTCGATAAGACCTATGAGGATATGAAAAGGGATCAACTAGAATTAATAAGGAATCAATAAGAAATGATAAGGGATCAGCAAGAAATAAAGAATACATTGTCTGAAATAAAAAATATTATACAGAGTCCTAAAAATAGAATGGAAGATCGCAAGAATCAAGTCAAAGATTTGGAACATAAAGAGCCAGAAGACACTCCTCCGCAGAAGCAAGAAGGCAAGAGAATCCAGAAAATTGAAGATAATGTAAGAAACCTCTGGGACAACTTCAAGTGAACCAACATCAGAATTATGGGAGTCCCAGAAGATGAGAGAGAGCAAGATATCGAAAACATACTGAAAGAAATAGTGACAGAAAACTTCCCCCACCTGGTGAAAGAATTAGACCTACAAGTCCAGGAAGCACACAGAACTCCAAACAAAAGGAATCCAAAGAGGACCACACCAAGACAAATCATAATTAAAATTCCAAGAGCAAAAGACAAAGAGAGAATATTAAAAGCAGCAAGAGCAAAGCAGGTAGTTACCTATAAAGGAGCACCTATACGATTGTCAGCTGATTTCTCAACAGAAACCATGCAGGCCAGACGGGAATGGCAAGAAATATTCAAAATGATGAATAGTAACCTAACAGCCAAAGATAATCTACCCAGCAAAGCTATCACTCAGAATCAAAGGCCAGATAAAGAGCTTTACTAATTAAAAAAAGCTAAAGGAGTTCATCACCATCAAACCAGAATTATATGAATTGCTGAAGTGGGTTCTTTCGGAAGAGAAAGTAAATAAAGATAAAAATTATGAACAACAAATACGTAACTATCAACAAGTGAATCTAAAAACCAAGGAAATTAAAAAAAAAAACACCTGATGAACAATATTAACTGTTGAATATAATAGAATCAGAGGTATGGAAAGGGAGTGAACTGACGATTCTTGGGGAAAAGGGGAGGGGGATGTGGGAAGAGACTGAACATAAACTGTGTACCTATGGATGAGGACAATGGGGGTTGGGGAAAGGGCAGAGGGTGGGGTGGGAACCTGGTGGAGGAGAGCAATGGGGGGGTGGGGGGGGGGAACATTTATAATAATATGAACAATAAAAATTTATTTAAAAAAATAAATGTAAAAGAAAATAAAAATATCACTACAAATTAAAAAAAAAGAATAGCAGCATATATATAAATATTCACATGAATAATATACCTTATTTTCAAAACAGTGTATACTTCTATGAGGTCTTTTTTCAGGATATTTCAGAGCCTTCAATATGTTAATGAGTCTTACAACTCTCCTAGAATAGTTTACCATATCCAATGTCTCTCAAATTTATTTAGCCATGGAGCCCTTTTCATGTGTTATTTTATTAATATTGCCTAGAACAGTTTAGGAAATGGTACTAAGCAAAACAACAACAACAAAATACCTTCAGGAGACCTTACACTTAGTTCTTAAACACACTGTCTGCACTTGGTGAATCTTAGTTTCCTAACACACAAAGTGAAATAGTACCAGCTTTCCTCCCCACTCTGAGAGTTCTTTCTCCAAATCTTTCAGTCACCTCGACCTCTCCCTTCCTTTTCTTCTCTAGAGTTAACTTAAGCCTACTTTGGAGAACTGTGGGGAAAGCAAAGCAGCTTGATGAGGAACGGAGATGCTTGGCAGAAGGCGGTGTGTTTACTCCTTTCCCTCCCCTTACCAAGTTTCCCCTCACTTTTCCCAGGTCCTTCCTTTGCAACTCCACATTGAACTTCCCTGAAGCCCACCTCTCCTTACCCGTAGCTGAGAGGCAGTGTAAAACCCTGGTTCCTTCCCTGAGACGACCAAACAGTCTTCACACAGTCAATTACCGACTGAGTGAACTGGATAGTAGGCTCCTTGCCAGCTGGACACAGCGTCTCTTGGATGAAGTCCCGGGCGTTCTCAAGCCAGGTTTGCTCCTGAGAAAAGTGGATCGAGTTAAAACAACTTCATGACAATCCTGCCCACCAAGAAATTTGGGGGGAAATAAAGGAACAGAAAAAGAAAAAATCGAGAGAGCATGTAAATGAAGAGGAAATGTAAAGGAGTTGAGAGCTTAAAGAAACCTTGGAAGTCTTTTGGTCCAGCTGTACGATCAGCCCAGACAGCTGGCCGTCCAGCTGGGTCTTGCATCTTTCTCTAACACACCTGCACCGGTCCTTACAGTGCTCACTGGAATCTACATTCCTCTGTGAACCATCGCAGGCAGGATGCGCTCCCTCCTCGGAGCGCCTATAGCACCTTGCACAGATCTCTATGAAGAGCAATGATCCATTTCACATAGAGTCTAACTATAAAGGCAGCAGGATGAAAAAAGATTGTTCAAAATCACCCTTGAAAATAATCTTTTATATTGCTCATAAACAATGGGACATAGATCCTCGCCTGTTTGGCTCCGTGGATAGAGTATGAGGCCTCGGACTAAAGGATCCTGGGTTTGAGTCAGGTCAAGGACACGTAACCGGGGTGCATGCGAGAGGCAAACAATCGGCGTCTCTCTCTCTCACATCTATGCTTTTTGCTCTCTCTCTCTCCCTCCCCCTCTCTTTCCCCTTCCACTCTCTCTAAAATATCAATGGAAAAATGTCCTCAGGTGAGGAGTACAAAAAAAAAAGGACATAGTACTTTATAGTAATATTATAGTAATAAATGAAAATGTGCCTAATAATGAACATTACATAAAAAAGGACATGAGTATAATTTTTATTATTCCATTGTTTAGTCATCTATACATTTGAGTTCTCATAAGCTAAATACATATATAGTACAATCCCCATTGCATTTGTTTCTTGTACTATCTTTTCATCTAAGACGTGGGCTTCCTAAGGAGGACATGAACTATTTTTGTATACTTGTCATACATTCTGAACACACAGTTGCCTCTATATGTAGATAATTCTAGGACATGGGGCCAGCAGCTTGGCCTATTCCCAGTACTAGGCAGCTTTATTTTATAACTATAGGCCTGGTGCATGAAAATTCATACACTTGGGTAGGGAGGGTAAAAGGGGGTTTAAGAAAGTTCCCTTGGCCCCGCCTGTGCTCTCTCACATCTGGGAGTCCTTAGGGGATGTCCATCTGCCAGGTTAGGCCCACTCCCTAAGGGGATTGGGCCTAAGCTGTCAGTCAGACATCCCTCTGGCAGCCTGGAAGTCAAGGGGGATGTCCGAATAACGACTAGACTTAGGCTCACTGGGAGAGGCTCCTGCCACAGCAGCTGAACAGTAGTCTCCCTGTGGAAGCACAATGACCACCAGGAGGCAGCTCCTGTGTTGAGTGTCTGCCCTCTGGTGGTCAGTGCGCATCATAGTGACCAGTCATTCCAGGTCTTCTGCCCTTAAGAGTCAATTTGTATATTACCCTTTATTATATAAGATTATTATTTTTTACAAATATATTTTATTGATTTTTTTACAGGAAGAGAGGGATAGAGAGAAACATCAATGAGAGAGAGTCATCGATCAGCTGCCTCCTGCACACCCCCCACCGGGGACGTGCCCGCAACCAAGGTACATGCCCTCAAAGGGATCAAACCCGGGACCTTTCAGTCCATAGGCTGACGCTCTATCCACTGAGCCAAACCAGTTTCGGCTATTATATAAGATTATTATATAGGATAGGATTCCAACAGAGTTCAACAACACTTAGGGGAAGGACCTTTATCCTTTTTGATCCTCAGTGATAATTCTAAACCATTACAGTTCTATCCCTGTCCCTCCAATGCGCCTTTATTAGCTTTCTGACCAAGCCTCCACATCAGGGTCCTTGTGGACAGTCCTACTATTGACTTTCTCCTTCACTCCACCTCAGCCGCTCTCCTGTATGGTCAGGGTTATCAAAACTGGCCCAGGTCTTCGTTCAGGACTCCCCATCAACATGATCAAAGCCCAGACTCTCACTTTTTGCATCTTCCTCTCTTGGTTGTTTTTTTAAGCCCCTGTTTCTCTGAGAGCCTGTCCATTGCTTGACACATTGAACACTACCGTTTCTCTCAAGGTGGTACCTCAGAATCATCAATTTTATTACCAATGCAGGCGATTTTTTAGATGACCTCACCTACTGAATCAGAATGGGAGCGGGATAGTATTTTAAATAAGCTCCCCAGATTGATAATAATACAGGCTGAAGTTTGAGAACACTAGGTATTTTCCTCTCAATGACTTCAGCCACCAGATGCCATTGGTAGATGCTGACTGTTCCTACACCTCTACTTTAGCTCTAGTTATATCCACGCCTATCAGACTCTCCACCTGGCCACCCTGCAGACACCCCAAATGCTCAACACAGAACTTTTTTTTTTTTTAATAAATTCTTTTTTTTAATTAATTTATTTATTTTACATATTTTAATGATTTTTTTTGCCCCCCTCCCTCCCTCCCCCATCAACACAGAACTTTTCACAAAATCCACTCCTCTTCCAGTGCTCACTAACTTTGCAGATAGCACCCTCAAGCAAAGAGGTCTACCCTGAAACCTGGATGTCCTTATCCCCCTTCCTTTTTCACTCTGCCTTCACCTCCTGTACCTCAACATCAGTGCCTGGTCAGGATCATCATCCAACATTAATGTAACTGATACTCTCTCGTCCACTTTCCACACGGCTACCTCAGGAAATGTAAACACGAATCTCAGCCAATCATTTTTCTCTTAATAACTCCCAATTCACCTCAGGTTCAAGTCGCTGCTTAGCAAGACGTACAAGCCTGTCAGCTCTGATTCCTCCATGACTACGCAACTGAACTTATTTTCAAGGACACCCTCTCTACCTCTTGCCTTTAAACATATTTTTGCCTCCGCCTCGAACTCTCCTTCAGTGACTTTTTTTTTTTTTTTTTTTTTTTTGCGAACTCTTTACACGCACTTTGGGGCTCAAAAGCTTTTCCTGATGATCAGTTACAGCCGCGTCAGGGGTCTCTCCCAAGAAACCCACAGTGCACAGTTCGCCGTCAGTCTGCTCCCAGCTTCCCACCGGGCTTGAAGTCTAGAAACGTGTTTAGGGATCCCAGCGGGCGCCACCGGAGTGAAGGAATAAATATATTCGCAGAACCCGTGAGGGGGGTAGGACAGTCAGCCTCACAGGTTCCCCCTCGCCGGGCACGGCCAGCGAAGTCAGGGAGGCAAAGACGCAAGGTGTGGGCAACAGGAAAAGAAAGAAAATCCAGGACAGACAAGAAAAAAGAAAAAAAGGACGAGGGTAGGGGAACAGCACTCACGGTGCCAACGGCCTGAGCGCGGCGAGTCGCCATGATTCGCCCCAGGCGTTGCTCAGTAACCGGCGTTGGTGCGAGTGCTCACGGGAGAGCCGGCCTGTGACGTCATCGGCGGCGCGTTCTACGCTCCACCGTTGGCTCCGCCCCTCTCCGCTACCGGAGAGCGCCACGCCCACCTCTGCCCCGCCCCCAGGCGCCGGGCGTCCCACCGCTTCATCCGGTCTGGCTTCCCCGGGTGGGATAAGGGCTCGAAGCACAGCGGCCTGGTGGGTCACTCTAGGCATCTTTAGGTTTCCCTGGTCTTACCGAGCAGAGAGAAGTGCTTCCTTCATAATGCAACCAGAGTACAGCAAAACCTCGTTATAACGGACTAATTCGGGGGGAGGGGGGAGAGGGCGGAAAAATGTCACTTTAAAGCCCAGAGTCCGTTATTTAATAAAGTAGGTTTTCTGAATGCGTATGTTAACTAAATTAGCTAGTTACCTGTTTTAACTTACGTTGACACATTTGTGTCATTAAAATTAAGTCTGAAAAAAAATAAATCTGCATGAAAAGTTTAATTTCACAGAAATAGTTTCTATGTGTATTACTCTAATTTTAAATGTATACTGAATAGATCTAGTAAATGCGTGCATTCACGATTCACTGAGAGTAAACAAATGCACACGTTTGGGGCTTGGCTTAACTCATTTGGAAACAAGGACCCACAGGCCACAGCGGTTAAAACTGCGGCAGACAGAGCCCAGCTGGTGTGGATCAATAGTTCAGCGAGCGACCCCTGAACCAAAAGTTCACTGGATCAATACCCAGTCAGGGCACATGCCTGGGTTGTGGACTTCATCCCCAGTAGGGGGTGTGCAGAAGACAGCTGATCAATGCTCCTCTCTCATCAATGTTTCTATCTCTCTATCCCTCTCCCTTCCTCTCTAAAATCAATAAAATAAAAACTGCTGCAGAAAGTCATCTCAGGTGAACAGCAAAACCATTCACTGTGCGTGATGTGCTATGTTCACATGCTAATCATTCCTGAACCATTCCTGAACATTGTTTAGGAGCAGCGAGTTTTGGATTTAAATATGTAGAATTGTAGACTTGTAATATTTAATGTCGGTGAAATTACCAGTGTTTTTTTCCCAACACATGGCTCAGTGGTTTGACCGTGGACTTATGCTCCAGGAGTTCTGGTTGGATTTCCGGTCAGGGCAAATCCCTGAATTGCAGGCTCATTCCTCAATAGGAAGCATGCAGGGGGCAGCTGATAGATGATTCTCTCTCATCATTGATGTTTCTATCTCTCTCCCCCTCTTCTTTCTTTCTTCTTTTTTAAAATATATTTTATACAGAAAGGCAGGGAGAGAGATAGAGAGGTAGAAACATCAATCAGCTGCCTCTTGCACACCCCCTATTGGGGATGTGTCCGCAACCAAGGTACATGCCCTTGATCGGAATAGAACCTGGGACCCTTCAGTCCGCAGGCTGATGCTCTATCCACTGAGCCAAACTGGTTTCTTCTCCCTCTCTTCTTTCCTCTCTGAAATCAATTTTTTAAAAAGAGGTAAAGTGAGAGAGGGGCATTTAAGGCCATTGCGCACTTATAGTTGCTTCAAAAACATTTTTGGAACAAGATAGAATAAACACTGATCAAGAGATAGTAAGTATAAACACCGTAGACAATACGAATCCTCTAGTCATGTAACAGGAAAATAAATACTGTAATTCTACAAATTATGGGATCCCCTAATTCAACTTCACTTTTGATGCAAGACCTCTGTCAAAGGTACTCAAAAAGTCAGGAGACTTTGTCTGGAAATAAACAATAAAGATTTATTCAAGACCTCAGTGTTAGCAAACTGTAAACACAACTAGGCAAAAACTTAGAAGTGTTCCAAAGAAGAAAAAAAGGTAAAAGTTTTTACAGTTAAAAAAAAAAAGTTTTTACAATAAAAAGAACATTCTTGAGAATTATCAGTTTTGTATTTTTTTTTCAATTTTGAAGAACTCAGTTTATTAACTGACCAGATTACAAAAATAACCATGGTAGATACCTTAGTAAGTTCATCCTTCTAATAAGCCTGTTGATCTTCCCTGTTGCCAGCATCTCCACCTTCTACGAAATGGGTGGTCCTCTTCTTCCCACCCCGGGGAGAAGATAACTTGGAGGCCACAGGAAGTTGTGAAGTTGTTCACTTCTTTGAAGTGCTTTCCAACAGTGTGGATCTCAGGGATCAGATCTCCCACGCAGATGATGCTATATTTACCAATTTTTCTTGATTTTGCCATAACCTCGCTTGTAGATCAGTTCATTTACTGACTTCAGATTTGGGTACCTCCAAGCAATGTAAGGCTCCACAATCCTCAGCATGTTGATGGAGGTCTTGTTGAGCTTGACAAAGGTGCCGTTGAAGATCTGGCGAAGGCGGAGAAGCTGCAGCACCTTTCGGACCTTTGGGCTCACACCATTGATACCTTTGATCCTGATGACAAATGCCAATTTGGGTTCGGCAGGTACGTAGAAGTTGCCGGCTTTTCTTGCCATCCTAGCCATCCGAATCTCCGTCCTGTACATCTGCCTGTGCTCCTTGTGATAATGCTTCGCTTTCTCATAGATGAGCTTCCTTCTTGCCTTTCGAAGCATCTTTTGGGCAAACTTCTTTCTCAGGCGCTTGATCTTCCTGTGAAATTCCTTCACTTTCTCTTGAGGGTGGAGGAGTCAGAACCAGACAGACGAAGGGCTGAACAAACTAGGGCCCACCGAAGGAGCTGGAAGGCAGGGAAGAGGTGGAGTCCGGAAGTACCTGGAGTGAAAGTGTTGTGGCCGGCAAGGCCTGGTCGAGGCAGGGCTCCAGATGGCCAGCAAGACCCTATCGAGGCAGGACTCAAGGCCAGGAAAGTCCTGGCAACCAGACCCACAACAAAGAATGTAGCATAACTTTTAGTCATAAAATACTTCTGTTGCAAGGCTCACCCTTGCATGTCCTGTGTCCAGTAGCTGCAAGGCAGGACAAACAGACCAAACCAGGTCAAACAGAGACTGCTTAAGCTGAAAATAAACCCCCACCCCCGGTGTTGTATAAACTTTAAATGTTACTGTACTAGTGGAATTTTTTTATAACTTATAACTGACGTTTCTTTGTTAAAACTTTTAGCCAATCATACTCTGCCAGGCACCCCTAAGACGGGGATAAAAGTAGCATGCTTAGAGTGGGTCGGGGCTCTCGTTGCTTGCTGCTGTGTCAGTTGAGACGGGAGCCCGGACTCGAGTTCGTAATAAAGGCTTCCTAAATTCCAATTTGGCTGACTGGTGGTCGTCATTCACGGGTCGCCCATAACAAAAGAAACCCAGGAGTGACCAGATGCCAAGGATGAACACGTGGCCTTTGTCAGAAGAGAGCCAGAGGGTACTTATTTCAACAGCCTGGACTCACACACACCAAACAGGAAATAACTCACATCTGCAGCAGGGCTGGGATTAGGGGGAGGCACCTACAATTTATTAAATTTTTTAAAAATATATATTTTATTGATTTTGTACAGAGAGGAAGGGAGAGAGATAGAGAGTCAGAAACATCGATGAGAAAGAGTCATCTATCAGCTGCCTCTTGCACACCCCCTACTGGGGATATGCCTGCAACCAAGGTACATGCCCTTGACCGGAATCAAACCCGGGACCCTTCAGTCAGTCCCCAAGCTGACGCTCTATCCATTGAGCCAAACCGGTTTCGGCCAATTTATTAAATTTTGCACCCAAGTGCCTCTCTCGCCTTACTCTAGGCTTGGCCCTGAACTGAAGAGAGGACTGAAATAGGGGGGAGAGAAGAGGATAAAGACTTTTACTTTTTACTCTGAACATTTCTGTGTTGCTTGACTCATTAGAAAGAGAATTGGGCTGGGTGTTTGCTTGACCTGGTGCACCGCTCCAGCCTCCCTGCCCTCAGGCTTCCAGCTGGCTTTGGCTGGTAGGAAACAAAAGGGTTTGTACAGAGAAACAAGGTCAGAAGGGGAGAGAACCCAGTGTGTTTATTCCTTTTATTCCTCAACCGTGTACCTGTGGCAAAGGCTTCATTTGTCCTGTGGACGCCCTTCTTTCATGGCTCCACATCTCTTTCAGCTGATGACACCATTCTCCCTCTGTGCCTTCAAGCCTCCAGGGGGTAACCACTTTCTGCTCAGAGTGTCCCTCTGTACTTTTCTGATTTTCCTAATCCAGACCTTATCTCTGCAAATAGACTATTAAATTCTGATTGATTAAACTCTTTCCAGTGTGCCATCCTGCTTGTACAACCATACATTTATGTATTACAAGTGTTTAAAAATGTACATAGGTAGAAGAAAGTGCTGTGTATGAGGAGCCAGACATTGCAGTGAGCCTTAGCTTCTATGTCAGTAAAATAGGGTGTGTGTGTGTGACCTTGTAAATTGCTCAGTAAGTTTGTTCTATTATTATTGTTATTATAAAGAGCAAGAATATGGCAATCAAAAATACATGCCTTCTTTCCTTTCCCCCTGCAGCGACACCATGGGCATGCTCAGGCTTCAGAAGTGGCTCTCCTCCAGGGTCCTCCTGTGGCAAATCTGGATACCAATGAAATCACCAGTGCCAACTCCTTCAGCACATTTGGAACCTGGCCAAAGATGAGCTGAGCATCCAGGAACCTATGACTGTCCATTCCCAGGCTTGATGCCAGAAAAAACACCTTGGCCCACAGGAAGGGCAGGCATATGGGCATAGATACGTGAAAGGGTACAGCCAATGCTCGAATGCCTGAGAAACTAACCTGGATGAAGGAGATGAGAATTCTTCGCGGGCTACTCAGAAAACCGCGAATCTAAGATTGACGGCCATATGTACCACAGCCAGTACCTGAAAGTGAAGAGTAATGAGCAGATTCTCAGGGGACATATCCACAAGCTGAAGGCAGACAAGACCTGCAAGTAGCTTCTGGCTGACCAGGCTGAGGCCCGCAGGTCTAAGACCAAGTAAGCTCACAAGCGCGGTGAAGAGCGGCTCCAGGCAAGAAGGAGGAAATCACCAATACTCTGTCCAAGGAGGAAGAGACCAAGACATAACCCTCCACCTCTTACCTGCATACTAGTATACTGACCTTGGCAATTCCATGGCTCAATCATTCAATAAAGTAGCGTTCATCTAAAAAAAAAATGCATAAATAGTCAAAACCGGTTTGGCTCAGTGGATAGAGCATTGGCCTGCAGACTGAGGGGTCCCGGATTCGATTCCGGTCAAGGGCATGTGCCTTGGTTGTGGGCACATCCCCAGTGGGGGGTGTGCAGGAGGCAGCTGATCGATGTTTCTAACTCTCTATCCCTCTACCTTCCTCTCTGTAAAAAATCAATAAAATATATTAAAAAAACAAATAAGTTAAAAATTTAAAAATGCATAAATAAATAAAAATTTTAACATGAAAACATATGTCTCCCACTCTGCTAGGAATCAAATAATTTCATTGGTTCAGGGAAAAAAAAAAAGAAAAAAAAAAAAGAGCCAGAAAACCAAGGGAGTAAGGGTAGGGAAACAGTCCTGCCATGGATGATGCTTCTCATTCCGTTTCCTGCAAAGTATCTGTCCCCGTCACAGTTTGCACAGGAACCAGAGAGGCGGGGTGTGGGGCTGACTGGTTGTTTACCAAGGCAACTGGACAGGTTGGTGGGGAAACCCACCTGGGAGAGAGGCCTTTCCCTAGGAGCGCAGGGCGTTGGCTTCGCAGGGGGCGGAGTCGGGGGCGGGGCGTCCCGAGGTCCCGCCCCCGCCCCCGCCCGCGCACGCCGATGACGTCTCCGCGCGCCAGCACTCGAGGAGCTCTGTGGACAGGAGAACCGCTTCCACGTGCGTATGGCTCGCGCGCGCCGTGGGGGTACCCCTGCTTGCTGCACCCCATCACGACCCTCCCAGGCCTGATTGTCCCCACCGAGCCGAGCTGCGTCTGGGCAGACAACAGATACAGGCGTCTGTTGGACGCCGAGCTAAAGGGACTCCACGTGAATTCATGCCCTCTCCCTACAACAGAAACAGTAATGGGACCGGATCGTCCCGCTTTTGGCGGAACAGTCCCGATTGTCAGCAATTTTTCCTGCGGCGTTTAAAAAAAAAAAAAAATCCCGATTTCCCCCCCCCCCCCCCAAAATCGGGACTTTTTTTAAAGCGCCGCGGGACAAATTGTTAGCAGTCGGGACTGTCCCGCCGAAAGCGAGAGGATCCGGTCACCTTAAGAAACACACCTGCCGAAACCGGTTTGGCTCTGGATAGAGCGTCGGCCTGCGGACTGAAAGGTCCGGGTTTGATTCCGGTTAAGGGCAAGTACCTTGGTTGCGGGCGCGTCCCCGGTGGGGGGTGTGCAGGAGGCAGCTGATCCGTGTTTCTGGCTCTATCCCTCTTCCTCTCTGTAAGAAATCAATAAAATATATTTTAAAAAAAAAAGACCTGCCGACCCCCTACTTTGTGTCAGGCAGTATGCTAGTTGTTGGGGGTACATCCCTGATGTAGGCAGCTCCGTCCTCGGCTTCTGTTTCACTAGGACGACAATCAAGGGGTGTCATAAAATTCCTGTTAGGGAGTTAGGGTATGGTCCTGGTGAGGGGTCCGACATCAGAAAGGGTGATTGATCAGCACGGGGTGGAAGGGGGAATCAGTACTGATTTGGCAGAGGCAGCACCCTTTACCGAAATGAGGCCTGAAAGAAGGGGGTGGAGGGGGATAGTAGTGAGTGGTGGAAATCGTGTTCAGTCCGTCGACAAGTTTTATTTAAAAATTTTTTTAATTTGTCCTCACTTTATCTTTAGAGAGAGGGGGAGAGGAGGGGAGAGATATAAATCGCCTTCCCATGTGCCCTCAGGGCAGAATCATGCTTGAAATCAGCTACTTGTCCTTGACTGGGAATGGAATCCAAGTCCTTAAGTGCAGCCCGCTCTAACCAGTTAACCCAGTTAACCACACGGGCCTCGGCTACAAGTTTTCTATTTTTTCCCTTTTTTTTTTTTTTTAAATCCTCACCGAATCCCATTGATTTTATTTATTAGGTCTAGTAATAATTAATGTCGTTTTCTAATACTTTTTAAAATCGAATTTATTTAAACAATACAACAAAATTTAATCAACAATATAGTTGCCGTTGTTTTCTACTACTTGTGCCCAACACTCAGGAAGCATTTTAATCCCTCTGTTGTAAAATTCTTGTGATTTTGATGCAAAAAATTCGGTCAATGCATTTTTGAGGCATTCTTCATTATTAAATTTTTTTCCAAGAAGAAAGTTTTGCAAAGAACGAAACAAATGGTAATCGGAAGGGGCAATATCAGGAGAATATGCAGGTTGAGGGAGAACTTCCCATTCCAACTGGCGCAGTTTTTCAGCAGTGATTCTTGCAGTATGCTGTCGTGCGTTATCGTGGTGAAGAATTACGCCCTTCCGATTAATCAGCGCGGGTTCTTTTTCTCTTAAAGCTTGGGCTAACCTTTCCAATTGGGCACTATACACTGCACTTGTAATGGTTTGGTTAGATGGTAAAAGTTCATAATGAAGAATTCCTTTAAAATTCCACCAAACACACAACATCACTTTTTTCGCATGCAAGTCAGGTTTTGGCGTGGGCTGCGGAGCCTCATTTTTGTCCAACCATTGAGGCCGCCTTTTCAAATTAACATACAGCACCCATTCTTCATCTCCGGTAACAATTTGCTCTAAAAACGGCAAACGGTTTTGACGAGAGAGGAGCGAACTGCAAATTGTGACTCTTTGATTACAGTTGTTGTCGGTCAACTCATGAGGAACCCATTTTCCAAACTTTTGGACTTTGCCAAGTGCACGCAATTGATTGGAAATTGTTTTTTGTGAACAATTTAAAGTTGTCGCAAGCTCTTGTTGGGTAATTTGAGGATTTTGCACCAAAAGAGCTTGAAGAGCTTCTTGATCAAAATTGGACACACGGCCTCGACCACTCTTGTCATCTAACGAAAAATTTCCCTCGCAAAATTTCTCAAACCAACGCTGGCATTTTCTGGCGCTAACTGCATCTTGACCAAGAGCACTACAGATGTTTTTTGCAGCCTCACTTGCTTTTCTTCCTAATTGGAACTCGTAAAGCATGCAGTGCCGAATATGCTCTTCATCCGCCATCTTCTTAGCCCTAGTTTTGCAACAAAAACCAAACCAAACACAAACTTTTTCAAGCAAAACTTGTTAATTGCACTTCACACGTTCTGTAGATACCACGTGTTTGAAGGTTATGTCAATGCAAGTCAACGCCAAGCAAGATTTTAAACGAATGTTAAAAACGACATTAATTATTACTAGACCCGAGATAGATAGATAGATAGATATAATATATATGTATATTTTATAGAGAGTGGAAGGGAGGGGGAGAGAGAAACATGTGAGAGACACATTGGTTGCCTCAATGTGGGCCCTGATCAGGGCCAGGTATTGAACTGAGGCATGTGCCCGTGATTGGGAAGCATACCTCAGAGCCTTGGGTCCATGAGCTAATGCTCTAACCACTGAGAAGCTGGCCAGGATGATTCTTCATTTTCTTTTTAAGCCCTCGTATTGTCTAAGCCTTGGTAATCCAGTGTGTTTACAAATGAAGAAAGAACAGCTACAGTCCATGCCCACATGGAGATTTTGTTCTAATGGGGAAGGTAGAGCTAAAAAAATGCCAGCCATAGTGTTACAGAAAACCGGAATAAATCAAGCAATGCTCAGAGAGTTTGGAATCACACTATTCACCAGTGGGCTCAGAGAAAAATGAATTCAAATTCTAAGCAAAGCTACAAGCAGAACTTTCCTTTTTATTAAAGAAACAGCCCTACGTGTGCTTAGTGGTTATCTCGATGGTGGCCTTGAAAACAACACAGTTCTATCCAATTAAAAATTACATCTGCGTGAGAGTATGGGTGTATCTAGTCTCTGGCCTACAAGGTCAGACAGCTAAGTTTGTCTTATTATTTAAGCAGGCTAGAAAGCAAAGTTATTATTATTATTATTATTATTATTATTATTATTTTTAGAATAAGAGACTGCCTTAAAAAATAGAGAATTTCAAACAGTTTTACAAAATAGGGGTTGACCTCATAAGTCCTATATAGGAAATTAAAATAGGGCCTCTGATAGTGACTATTTTAGCACGGTTTGTCAAAGACATCCATTCCAAGAAAGTGAATTTCTCCTGAAATCTAAATAGTAAGGAGCTGGCCATGCAAATACATTATCAGGGTGAGAAAAATGCCTGCCAGAACTGAACTCGGAGAGTTAGGGGAATAGAAGAGAAGCCAGTGTTGATACATTGTGGGTGAGTAGGAGAGTTTCTAAGAACTTACCTGGGACCCAGCAAAGGACAGGTGCACAGGGACCAAGTGTCAAGGATGTATCTACACCCAGGTCCCAGATCACCAAAGCCCGCATTTTGCAGAATTAGAACCCCCAAGGTTACATTTTCAGGTTACCTTGATTCTTTGAATTCCCCTTTCATTTTTCCCATCAATCCTTTTTTTTTTTTTAATATATTTTATTGATTTTTTACTTAGAGGAAGGGAGAGGGATAGAAAGTTAGAAACATCGATGAGAGAGAATCATCAATCAGCTGCCTCTTGCATACCCCCTACTGGAGATGTGCCCGCAACCAATGTACATGCCCTTGACCGGAATCGAACCTGGGACCTTTCAGTCCGCAGACTGACGCTCTATCCAAACCGGTATTGGCTCCCATCAATCCTTAATGCCTCCAAAGCCTCAGCTGTCCTTAAACCTGGAAATAGGTTCAGCAGTTAAGCTACAGTTAATGTTTGTTGTTGTTGTTTTTTTTTTTTTTTAGGAACCTAACTCGTCTCTCCAGCAAGGGACATCTGCAGAGATGTCCTCAGTCCTTCACTTCTACGTCCGTCCCTCTGGCCATGAAGATGCAGCGGCCGGCCACACTCGAAGGAAGCTGCAAGGGAAATTGCCAGAGCTGCAGAGCGTGAAGACTGAGCTGTGCTACAATGTGAACTGGACAGGTGGGACCAAGTATTGGATTCTTGAGGCGGGTACCCCGGTGCCCAGGCAGGGACTCAAAGATCCTTACCCTGTCTCTCTGCAGCCGAGTCCCCCCCAAGTGCTGAGGAGATGAAGAAGCTGATATGGCTGTTTGGCTGCCCCCTGTTACTAGATGATGTCTCTCAGGAGTCCTGGCTCCGTCCTGGCTCGAGTGACCTGCTGCTGGAGGTTGGGCCCAGGCATGTGTCTCCCCTGGGGCAACGCCTTCCATGTTCAGGCACATGATTTCTTTGAAACATCCTGCCCACCTCTCCCACTTCCATTCCTTTGCTTCCTCTTGTGATCCTCAGGAGATTTGTTTTTCCTTTGCTCCATCCTATTCCCTTCCTCGAAAACCGTGCTTAGTAGTATGCCTTCTATATGGGAAGATGTCCTCGAAGACTGAGCCAGCTCCCCCGCATGCTCTGGAAATAAAACGGATTGAGTTCTGAGTAATGGAAATCAAAGCATTTTGATGCAGAAAGGACAGTTATGGTTTTCTTTGAGTGACCTTGGGAAAACAGTTTTATCAGTGCCCTGGTCTGAAGCTGGAGGCCGCTGGTGGGGGTAGTAGAGGTGGGAGACTTGCTGGACAGCAGCGGGAGGGCCTGTCTTCTCCGCTGGGGCTCTCGGCTCCTGACCGTGGCCCCCTCCTCAGGCTGAACTTCTCCACGCCGACGTCCACCAACATCGTGTCCGTGTGCCGGGCCGCTGGGCTGGGGGCTGGGGACCGTGTGGAGATTACCCGGCGCTACCTGCTCTCGGTGAGGTGGAAGGCCACCAGTTTGGGGGATCAGGAGGAGGAGAGAGATCAGGGATAAGAGACTGGGTTCTAAACCCTAGGGGAATAGTGGCAGAGACGGGGAGGAGCTTTAGGCCTGCCCTGTTTGCAGGTTATTCGCTGCCCGAGGGCACCTGGTTGAAGAGTGGCTGGGACAGACGTTCCAGCCTCTGCTCCCCTCACTAACCTGTGCCTCCTTACATCATGCTGGGAAGGGGAGTCCTTTTCTGATATGAACAGAGGTGCCTTGTAGGCTAGCAGTGGGCTGGCCCTGCCTGGTTTGGAAGACGGAAAGTGGACCGTTTTATCTCTTCTTCAGCTCTCTGCCCCTTGCACTCTGTGTGTCTCCACCCTCTAGTTTGCCCACCCCCCTTCAGCTGAGCTGGAGGCCATTGCTCTGGCAACCCTGTATGACCGGATGACGGAGCAGCACTTCCCCAGTCCCATCCGGAGCTTCTCCGTTGGGTGCATCCCAACGCCCCTCGATGGCCCAATCAACATACTGGCTGAGGGCCGGCCTGCCTTGGAGAAAGCCAACCGGGAGCTGGGTAAGCAGGGAAGAAGGCCCAGGTTAGGCTGGTAGGGATGCTGAGACCTGGGACATGGCAGCTCGGGACCAACAGTCAACTCTGACTGGGCTCGTCTCCTAGGTCTGGCCCTCGACTCCTGGGACCTGGATTTCTACACCAAGCGCTTCCAGGAGCTGCAGCGGAACCCCAGCACCGTGGAGGCCTTTGACTTGGCTCAGTCCAATAGGTAGGGAGGATGGGGGTGGCCTGATGTCTGAGCCTGTGGAGGGTGAAGGGAAGACCACAGGGACTCGCTTTCATGGCGCTCTCTTGGTCTACGGGGCCTCCCTGAGTGAAGTCTGGGCTCTCCATCAGCCCAGTAGTTTACATTCAGATTTTGGTTTTTCTCTTCACTTTGGATCTGGACAGTCCACAGTGCCAATGTTTGAAGATTATGGGACTGTATTTTTATATTGTCTAAGTCTGAGTCGGCTGTAACTCTGCTGTTAATGCTGGTGAGAAGCATGGTAGGGCCTGAGAAATGACCTCAGGTCTCACCTGCCTTCCCCTCGCCATGTCACCCCCCATAGTGAGCACAGCCGACACTGGTTCTTCAAGGGCCGACTCCATGTGGATGGGCAGGAGCTGGCACAGTCGCTCTTCGAGTCCATCATGAGCACCCAGGCTTTCTCCAATCCCAACAACGTCCTCAAGTTCTGTGATAACAGCAGGTGGGTAGTGCCCAAGGCCGGGGTAGCCTTGGTGGGGTAAAGGCAGATCCCAAGAAGGAAGCAAAGTCCGGAGCGGATGTGTCCACAGTGCGATCCAGGGGAAGGAAGTGCGATTCCTGCGGCCCGAGGACCCCACGCAGCCGAGCTGCTTCCGGCAGCAGCAGGGGCTGAGGCACGTTGTCTTCACAGCAGAGACCCACAACTTCCCCACAGGTGAGCTGGGCCCTGGGCGGGGGGGGGAGCAGAGAATGCGGGGCAGTGCTCAGCTCCCAGGTCCTGGGCTGGGCCTGGGGAAAGCAATAGGACAGGATGGTGGTTCTTATTTTCAATGGGGGGGTCAGACCTTGGGTTTGTCTCTTCAGCACGCAGACCTCTGCGCTCTCTCTCCATAGGAGTAGCCCCCTTCAGCGGCGCAACCACGGGCACAGGGGGCCGGATCCGAGATGTCCAGTGCACAGGACGTGGGGCTCACGTGGTGGCTGGCACTGCTGGCTATTGCTTTGGAAATCTGCACATCCCAGGTCCCATCTCTCTCCTTTCTGACATCTCTGCTTCCAATTTCCTTGTCCTGGCAGATGCCGAACACTTATATCTCTTAAGTCAAAGGCCATCCTGGGTCATCTGGGGATGGAGGGCTCTAAAATTATTGGCCTTTCATCGACCATCATTGTGAGGACTGTGTGCCAGGAGAGACTCGGGTCACCATTTGGCTTTGTAGAAACACCATTTGTAAACTAGTGTCTACTCATCAAGAAAGTGTGGTACTGGGTCAGACTTAGGACCATCACCTGCTCCCAAATCCAGTTACTTAGAAAGGCTTAACTCTGGTCCCAAGAGTCCAGGAAGGCTGGTGTGGGAGGGGAGAAATAAGACCGGCGCTTTATGGAAAACTCTGCACCTTCCTAAAACAGGGCTTCCTGCAATGGAACAGTCTACGGGTGCAGGTAGTCCTTGGCGGCTTAGATTCTTCCCAGAGGGCTGGCTCCTCCGTTTTCCATTTTTACAGCCCCCCCCCACCAACTTTCTCTTTCCCCCCAGGCTACAGTCTGCCCTGGGAGGATCCGAGCTTCCAGTATCCTGGGAACTTTGCCCGACCCCTCGAGGTTGCCATTGAGGCCAGTAATGGGGCTTCTGACTATGGCAACAAGTTTGGGGAACCAGTGCTGGCCGGTGAGGCTCGGGGGCCATGGGGGATAATAGATACCTAAGTGCTGGCGGTGGGACGGGCTGTGTGACTGAGTGAGCGCTGAGGAGCCTGGGTGGTGATCCTGTCTCTGTCCCTGGATGTCCATGCTCCAGGCTTCGCCCGCTCCTTTGGCCTTCAGCTCCCAGACAGCCGGCGCCGGGAGTGGATCAAGCCCATCATGTTTAGTGCGGGCATTGGTTCCATGGAAGCCGAGCACGTGAGCAAGGAGCCCCCAGAGTCAGGTAAGAGCCCATCAATGTTTTCCGGATCCAGCCAGCTTTCTCTCCAGCCTGTGGCAGATGCAGAGGGGAATTTATTTTATTTATTTATTTTTAAAAATATATTTTATTGTTTTTTTTTATAGAGAGGAAGGGAAAAGGATAGAGAGTTAGAAACATCAATGAGAGAGAAACACCGATCAGCTGCCTCCTGCATCCCCCCCTCCCACCAGGGATGTGCCCACAACCAATGTACATGCCCCTGACCAGAATCGAACCTGGGACCTTTCAGTCCGCAGGCCAGCGCTCTATCCACTGAGCCAAACCGGTTTCGGCCAGAGGGGAATTTAGAGGACACCTCAGTGGTTAGTTTTTAATTTCCCAGCCATGCCTCTTCACAGTCCAGGTGGTCAAGGCAGGTCAGGGCTTTAGGCGATGGGCCGTCTCGGTCTGTGTTGCCCCTGTCTCCTGCCCAGTTTACTTCTTGACAGGGGCCCACGCTGCGAGGTCAGGGCAGCCAGGGTTTACTCAGTGCCTATTATATGCCACAGGCTTTTATCTGCTAGCTCAGTTTAGTCGAGCAAGCATGCTAGGTCTGTGCTAGTGCTGTAATAGAATTAAGATAAAGGCCAGAAAAAAAAAGAAAGAACACACACACACAAAGATAAAGGCCAGGTCCCATTTATTGACTAGGTGACCCAGTCACGTGGTTCAGAATTGCAAAGGCAAAAAGAGGATATGCAGTGAAATCGCGCCTTCCCTGACCTCCAGCCACCCAGGCTCCCTCCCTGGAGATGACCAGAATTAATTAGTAACTTTGTACCTTACCAGAGGTGCTTCCTGCATATGTAAACAGAGCCATATGTATATTTGCCCTTTTTAAAAAGAATAAATAGCGTATGTCCATACACTTCTTTTTCTTTTAGTACCTATTTCATTGAGATGTAATTTATGTACCAAAAAGCTTACCCTCTTAAAATGTACTCATTTTTAGTATATTCACAAAGTTGTACATTGACCACCACTAATTCCAGAGCATTTTCATCACCCCAGAAAGAAACCCTGTACCTGTTACAGGAGTGACGTTGCTGGGTCACACGTTAACTATATTCAACTTTTTTAAAAAATGGCCTGAGTGCCCAGCCGCTGTCTCAGGCTGAACCAGGAGGTCATGGTTCGATTCCCGATCACTTTGTGGGCTTGATCCTCAGTGTGAGGCGTGCAAGGAGCAATCGATCAATGATTCTCTCCCATCACTGATGTTTCTATCTCTCCCTCTCCCTTCTTCTCTGAAATAAATTTTTAAAAATATATATTTTATTGATTTTTTACACAGAGGAAGAGAGAGGAACAGAGAGTTAGAAACATTGATGAGAGAGAATCATTGGTTAGCTGCCTCTTGCACACCCCCTACTGGGGATGTGCCTGCAACCAAGGTACATGCCCTTGACCCGAATCAAACCCAGGACCTTTCAGTCCGCAGGCCGACGCTCTATCCACTGAGCCAAACCGGTTTCGGCTGAAACAAATTTTAAAAATAAAAAATGGCTAAAGCAGTGCAGCATTTTACATTCCCCTTATGAGGGTCCCAATTTCTCCAAATCCTCACCAACACTTGTTATTAGCTTTCTATTTGATTATAGTCATCATAGTGTGCATAAAGTGGTATCTTATTGTGCTTTTGATTTACATTTTATGTTTGTTGACCATTTGTATATCTCCTTTGGAGAAATGTCTATTTGTTCATTTTTAAATTGGGTTATTTTTCTTTTTTTATAAGTTATAAGAATTCATTATATATTCTGGATACTAGACCCTTATCAGATACTAGACCCTTATCAGATACATGGTTTGCAAATACTTGCTCCCATTTTCTGGGTTGTCTCTTTATTTTCTATATGGTATCCTCTGAAGCACAAATGTTTTTTTTTAATATATTTTTATTGATTTTTTACAGAGAGGAAGGGAGAGGTATAGAGAGCTAGAAACATCGATGAGAGAGAATCATCGATCAGCTGCCTCCTGCACACCCCCTACTGGGGATATGCCCGCAACCAAGGTACATGCCCTTGACCGGAATCAAACCTGGGACCTTTCAGTCCGCAGGCCGACGCTCTATCCACTGAGCCAAACCAGTTTCGGCTAAAGCACAAATGTTTTTAATTTTGGTAAAATATAATTTAATTTTTCTTTTGCTACTTGTGGTTTTAGTGTCATGACCAAGAAACCATTGTCTAAGCCTAGGTCATGAAGATTAATTGTATGTTTTCTTGTAATATTTTTATAGCTTTTATCTCTTACATTGAGGTCTCTGACATTTTAAATTAATTCTTTTTTTTTGAAATATATTTTATTGATTTTTTTTTTTTACAGAGAGGAAGGGAGAGGGATAGAGAGTTAGAAACATCGATGAGAGAGAGACATCGACCAGCCGCCTCCTGCACACCCCCCACTGGGGATGTGCCTGCAACCAATGTACATGCCCCTGACCAGAATCGAACCCAGGACCCCTTAGTCCGCAGACCGATGCTCTGTCCACTGAGCCAAACCGGTTTCAGCCATACTTCTTTTAATCACTTCCTCGGTGTTCTGAGTCTTCCCTCCCTCCTTGCAGGCATGGACGTTGTAAAGGTCGGGGGTCCTGTGTACAGGATCGGAGTGGGGGGCGGAGCTGCCTCGTCTGTACAGGTGAGCAGGAGTAGCTGCAGATGCGGGCTCCATGGTATCCCAGGCCCGTGTGCGGACGGCGGGAGCTCCTGAGCCCCCTGAGCTGTGCCGGACGTTCCCGCAGGTGCAAGGAGACAACGCCAGTGACCTGGACTTCGGGGCTGTGCAGCGGGGAGACCCCGAGATGGAGCAGAAGATGAACCGTGTGATCCGGGCTTGTGTGGAGGCCCCCAGGGGGAACCCCATCTGCAGCCTCCATGACCAGGGTGCTGGTGGCAACGGTGAGAGAAGGGGTTGGCCTACCTGGTCTCCCGCCAGGTTTGGTTTAGGAAGAGGCATCAAGAATCTGCAGTGAACCAGCCAGCTCCGGTCCCCGCCCCCTGCACTGTGTGGACGGGCTGAGGTGGGGGACGGAGGCCTGCTGCCATGGGAAGGGGCTGGTGCGGGGGTAGCAGTGACTCACACAGGTCACACAGAACTTGGAGGCAGGGCCTGCCCTTTGTGTGCCTGGTGCTGACAGACCCAGATCACCGCCTCTTCCTGCAACCCTCTCACCAGGCAACGTCCTAAAGGAGCTGAGCGACCCGGCTGGAGCCATTATTTACACCAGCCGCTTCCAGGCGAGTCTCATCCCGGAAGTCTGGCCATCAAAGCTTCTCCAGCCCAGCCCGCCCACATGGGACTTAGGAGTACCCACTGACCCTTCTCTTTCCTCCTCCTCCGTGGTGTGCAGCTCGGGGACCCAACCCTGAACGCCCTGGAAATCTGGGGGGCTGAGTACCAGGAGTCTAATGCGCTTCTGCTGAGGCCCTCAGACCGGGACTTCCTGCATCGTGTCAGTGCCCGGGAACGCTGCCCAGCTTGCTTTGTGGGCACCATCACTGGAGACAGGAGAGTGAGTTGGCCCCCGTAGCAGACACTGTGGGCGGGCTTGAGCTGCGTAGGTACAGCTGGTGGCAAACATGTTACGGGGAGCAGGATGTGGGAGGCAGAAAGGGCTAGGAACTCCCGAGGGGAAACCAAACAGGGCGGAAGAGCTTTCTGCCCTGCTTTCGGAGGCTCTCCCCGCGGTGGTCCTCGTCTCATTCCCTCTGGCACCATGGTCTACAGATAGTGCTGGTGGATGATCGGCGGTGTCCTGTGGGAAGGAATGGCCAGGGAGATGCCCGCGCGATGCCTAGCGCAACCCCGGCGACAACCCCTGTGGACCTGGAGCTGGACTGGGTGCTGGGCAAGATGCCTCGGAAGGCACGTGGGGTTGGGGAGGAGGCTGTTTCCCCTCTCCTGGCCCTTTCGCCCTCCCTGAGCTTTGTCGCCCGTGTGCCAGCCTTCCCCCAGGCGCTCACACCCGATCGCCATCTGTGTTGCAGGATTTCTTCCTCCAGAGGACTCTCCCTCTGCTGCAGCCTCTGGTCCTGCCTCCGGAACTGAGCGTGCGCCAGGCCCTGGAGCGGGTCCTGAGGTTGCCTGCTGTGGCCAGCAAGCGCTACCTCACCAACAAGGTCCGCACTGCACTCCTGCCCTCTTCCCCCAGCCCGCCCACCCCTGGCCTCCCATCCTTGGGGGTTGCTGTGGGGTTCACCAGACCCGAGGGAGAAGGGGCAGGGCAGCCACCCTCATGGCCTCTGCTCTGCATGGTCCAGGCAAGCCAGGCCTCCCCCGCCCCTGTGTCCCTGCCCCTCGTGCTCTTGCCAGCCCCCCCCGGCTCCACAGGTGGACCGCTCCGTGGGCGGCCTGGTGGCCCAGCAGCAGTGTGTCGGGCCCCTGCAGACTCCTCTAGCAGACGTGGCAGTTGTGGCACTGAGTCACCAGGAGCTCGTAGGGGCTGCCACAGCCCTGGGAGAGCAGCCGGTCAAGAGCCTGCTGGACCCCAAGGCTGCTGCCCGGCTGGCTGTGGCCGAGGCCCTCACCAACCTGGTGTTTGCTCTAGTCACTGACCTCCGGGTGAGTCCCCCTCAGCTTCTGCCCAGAGCCCTGGCCTTTGGGACACATCCACATCCACATCCACATCCACCAGTCAGTTACCCCGCTGCCCTTCATGCTGTGGCCTTCCAGCCCAGACTCCCCATCTCTCTTCTCCTCTAATCCCACGTCTCTGCCACTTCCCAGGATGTGAAGTGCAGTGCGAACTGGATGTGGGCAGCCAAGCTCCCAGGGGAGGGGGCGGCTCTGGCCGATGCCTGCGAGGCCATGGTGGCAGTGATGGCGGCCCTGGGGGTGGCAGTGGACGGTGGCAAGGACTCTCTCAGCATGGCAGCCCGGGTTGGCTCTGAGACTGTGTTGGCTCCAGGTGAGGTCTGGGGGCCATTGGGAGAGGAAGGGGACCTTGTGGATCCGGGCTGGCACCTTACTCTGTTACTCCTTGCTCCATAGGGTCCCTGGTCATCTCAGCCTATGCTGTCTGTCCAGACATCACAGCCACTGTGACCCCAGACCTCAAGTGTCCTGGAGGGAGAGGTATGGGTTCGTCCCCTCCTCACCTCATTGTGTGTTCAGAACCGGTTCTTTGGGTCTCTGTGGTGAATGCTAACCAACCCTTGCCCCATCCTGCCCCATCTCCGCCCAGGGGCCGCGGTGCTTTCTGGGACTGGGTCTGCGTGTCCCAGCGCCTGTTGGAACTGGGGTGCTCATGAGCACCACAGGGAGGGGTTCCCCTGAACCATCCATCTCCCCTCACCCCTTCCCTGTCTCTCCAGGCTGTCTGCTGCACGTGCCCCTGAGTCCTGGGCAGCACCGGCTGGGGGGCACAGCCCTGGCCCAGTGCTTCTCCCAGCTCGGTGAGCAACCCCCCAACCTGGACCTTCCTGAGAACTTGGTGCGCGCCTTTAGCATCACCCAGGGGCTGCTGCGCGGTGAGTGAGGCCCTGGTGCAGGTGGTGGGTATGGCCCGCAGTGGCAGCCTTCCCCCAGCTGAGCATGTGAAGGTGGGCAAGAGAAAGCAGTCGCTCTCCTCTCTGGCTCCGTGTGTGTGCCCACATTCTCACACATACGCCCCACCCAGGAGCAGGGCCGTGCTTTGGCCTCTGAGGTTGCTGAGCTTTTTTCCTCTTCCTCCTCCAGACCGCCTCCTCTGCTCAGGCCATGATGTCAGTGATGGGGGTCTCATCACCTGCCTGCTAGAGATGGCCTTTGCTGGGAATTGTGGGATAGAGGTGGACGTGCCTGCCGCTGAGGTCGATGGTGAGGAGCACAGTGTCCAGACTGGGGCGGGGGCTGCCTGTGCCACCCTGCAGACCCCGTGTCCTGCTAAAGAATATAGTGTCCCCAACTCCTTTTCCCCTGAGTCCCTTGCAGTCTTCTCTGACCACTGAGCCAGGTGGCACCCACTGTTCTGACTGTATCCCAGTCCCTGCCTCCACTCCCTCAGCCCTCAGTCATGCCCCTGACCACCTGAGTCATATCAGTACTCGAGTCCCCCTGACGCCCCGTTGCTCTCCCAGTGCTGCCTGTGCTGTTCGCCGAGGAGCCAGGCCTGGTGCTGGAGGTGCAGGAGGCGGACCTGGCCCAGGTGCTAACGCGCTACCAGGGCGCTGGCCTCCACTGCCTGCAGCTGGGCCACTCGGGTCACCTCGGGCCCCAGGCCATGGTGAGGAAGAGCGGGTGTGGAGGGGGGTGGCTCGCCTCCAGCCTCAGAGGGGCCCCGGTTGGGAGGCCTTGCCCTTGGCCTCCGATAGGTTCATCCCTCTCTAGGTCCGGGTGTCCGTGAACGGGGCTGTGGCTCTGGAGGAGCCCGTTGGGCAGCTGCGAGCCCTCTGGGAAGAGACGAGCTTCCGGCTGGACCGGCTGCAGGCAGAGCCGAGCTGTGTGGCAGAGGAGGAGCAAGGCCTGAGGGAGCGCACGGGGCCCCGCTACTGCCTGCCCCCCGGCTTTCCCAAAGCGCCCGTGCCCCGCGAGCCCGGTGAGGAAGTGGGTGCAGAGCCTTGGCTTCCTGGAGGCCAGGCCTGCTCTGCAAAAGGTGCTGGGGCCTTGGCCGGGTAGCCCGGTTAGTCAGAGCATCGTCCCGACACACCAGGGTTTCCGGTTTGATACCTGGTCAGAGCACATACCAATGAATGTATCAATAAGTGAAAAAACAAATCTCTCACTCTCACTCCCGCTCTGCCTTCCTCCATCTAAAATCAATAGATAAAAACTTAGGGATGAAAAGGTGTCTGGGGGTTGGGTGGGAAGTGGCGCTCTAGAAGAGGCACCTCTTCCTGTCCCCCCACAGGGGGTCCCACCCCCCGAGTCGCCATCTTGCGAGAGGAGGGCAGTAACGGAGACCGGGAGATGGCCGATGCCTTCCACTTGGCTGGGTTCGAGGTGAGCAGTGAGCCTGGCAGCGCGGGGGAAGGGCCTCAGCTGTGTGTCCTCTGACCCCCTCCCCTCCCCGCCCTGCCAGGTGTGGGATGTGACCATGCAAGACCTCTGCTCGGGGGCCGTGAAGCTGGACCCGTTCCGCGGCGTGGCCTTCGTGGGCGGCTTCAGCTACGCAGACGTGCTGGGCTCTGCCAAAGGTCAGCGGCAGGCTCTGCCCGCTCCCTTCCCTCGCGTTCCCGAGGCTCCCCTCTTCCCAGGCTGGGCCTGGGCCTCCCACCTCCACAAGGCCGGGGAGAGGGCACTCATGCTGGGCCAGATGCCTCACTTACATGAGGAGGTGGCCGTGGGGGGTGGGGGCGGCGCGGTGCCACCTCGGCTGGAGGGCAGGCGCCCTGTCTTACCTCCAGAGACTGTGCTGTGGGAGAGCTGGCTCAGCAGGGCTCAATCCTTCTGTGTTGTAAGAGAAGTCAGAAATCCAGATTTTCATATGAAATCTTCTTTTTAAATGTTAAGCAACTAAAAATTTTTTTAAAAATATATATTTTATTGATTTTTTACAGAGAGGAAGGGAGAGGGACAGAGAGTTAGAAACATCGATCAGCTGCCTCTTGCACACCCCCCATTGGGGATGTGCCCACAACCAGGGTACATGCCCTTGACTGGAATCGAACCCGGGACCTCTCAGTCTGCAGGCCGATGCTCTATCCACTGAGCCAAATTGGTTCTGGCAGCAACTAAAAATTTTTGAAAATGCTCTGCTGGTCCAGCAAAAAGCTTCTCACGGGCCACGTCTGGGCCAGCAGTTGGCAATATGAATTAAGCAGATAAAGCCATTTCTTCCCGTACACTTGCCCTGAGCTCTGCAGAGGGGCCGGGCCTGAGGGCAGGTGACGGTGCGTGTTACAGGGAAAAGCAGCCATCTCCCTTCATTCCAAGCCTCACCCGCCTGTCCTGTTCCCCCCTAGGGTGGGCCGCTGCTGTGACCTTCCACCCCCGGGCCGGGGCTGAGCTGAGGCGCTTCCGGAAGCGGCCGGACACCTTCAGCCTGGGCGTGTGCAACGGCTGCCAGCTGCTGGCGCTGCTGGGCTGGGTGGGAGGCAGCCCGGCGGAGGAAGAGGAGACGGGGCCCGACCCCTGCGCAGCCCAGCCCGGCCTCCTGCTTCGCCACAACGTGTCCGGGCGTTTTGAGTCTCGCTGGGCCAGTGTGCGCGTGGGGCCCGGGCCAGCGCTGATGCTCCGAGGCCTGGAGGGGGCCGTGCTGCCGGTGTGGAGCGCCCACGGCGAAGGTGCGGCGGCGGCGGGGAGCAGGAGGGTTGTCCGAGGGCCGGGTGGGGGAGGGCCTGAAGCAGCTTTGCCCTCGCTCCCCTTCTTCCCTCCCAGGGTACATGGCGTTTTCTTCCCCGGAGCTCCAAGCCCAGATCGAGGCCAAGGGCCTGGCTCCGCTGCGCTGGGCAGACGATGCGGGGAACCCCACGGAACAGTACCCCCTCAACCCCAACGGGTCCCCGGGGGGCGTGGCGGGTGTCTGCTCCCCGGATGGCCGCCACCTGGCCCTCATGCCTCACCCTGAGCGGGCCGTGAGGCCCTGGCAGTGGGCATGGCGGCCCCCTCCCTTCGACACGCTCACCACCTCCCCCTGGCTCCAGCTCTTCGTCAACGCCCGCAACTGGGCCCGGGAAGGAGGCTGCTGAGCCGCCGGGAGGCGCCTCTGGCCTCCTGTTTGTCCCCGGGGTCTGCTGCTCTCTACCTCGTCACTTCCAGAAGACCCCACATTATTTCCAAATGTGTCTTGGACAGATAAGGACCAAAATGTGAAAGAAAAAAAAAAACCCTCTGCTAATTTTATTAATTTGCCCACTTTTGCCTTATGTTGTTGGGTCTGTTTTCAGTTTTTCTGCTGTGATATATTTTATCCTTCATGGCCCAGGAAGCAACATGTGGTTCAGAGAAAAGAATCTGCAGTAGAAAATTAGAATTTGGGGGTTAGGGGGGTTTCATTGACCTACTTCCCTTCCCCACGTGGTGCTTCATGCCACTCACCTGGGCTCGGAGGCCTGTTTTCCGGCCCCTTCCTCATCGCTGGGGTTTGGCGGGTGGAGCCAAACAAAAGCATGCAAGTCCGGATGTCTGCATTCTTATCTGAAAAACAGCAGCAGCTTTCTGGATTCCTCGTTAAAAACGCAGCGTAGTGTACATGTAAGCAGTTGTTGGCAGTTTCTCTGACAGGGCCCCTGGCCTCTGAACTCGGCATTCCTAATTTTGCTTCTAATTTAACAGCTTCCTTCCTGGCAGAAGTGGGCAGCACTTTCATCCCTACAGCTGAGCCTTAACCATTCTATTAATATCGGGCAGTTAGTTTCAGTGCCAAGCGCTGTCATTGCCCCAGGGAATGTATGTGTAATGGGATTCAAAACAGTAGCTGTATGTGGCATTTACCATGAGCCAAGCATGTGCCAGGCAGTTTATATGTATCTAAATTATTTCAGGATTTAGCAAGGTACTACCCTATTTCTTAAAAAGAAGAAGGAGAAGAAGAAGAATTGAGGTTAGCTGTAAGCGGCAGAGCCAGGCCCACGCTCGCTCAAGCTGCATCCTCGGCCCACTGTCCTGCAGTGACATTTCTTGGCAGCAAGAGTTCCTGCTGACAGCTACCCTTTTCTTCCTTTACTCACGGGACTGTGTGTAGAAGTCATTTCCTGTGACTTCTGTTAAACAACTCAAGTTCATTTGCCCCTAAATAGTTCAACATCTTTTTTTTCTTTTTTAATATATTTTATTGATTTTCCACAGAGAGGAAGGAAGAGGGATAGAGAGCTAGAAACATCAATGAGAGAGAAACATCGACCAGCTGCCTCCTGCACACCTTCTGCAGGGGATGTGCCCTCACCCAATGTACATGCCCTTGACCAGAATCGAACCTGGGACTTTTTAGTTCGAAGACTGACGCTCTGTCCACTGAGCCAAACTGATTTCGGCAACATCTTTTTTTTTTAATATATTTTTATTGATTTCGGAGAGGAAGGGAGAGTGAGATGGAAACATCAATGATGAGAGAGATCATTGATCAGCTGCCTCCTACACGACCCCTACTAGGGATCCAGCCCACAAGCACAGGCATGGGCCCTGACTGGGAATCGAACCATGACCTCCTGGTTCATAGCTTAATGCTCAACCACTGAGCCACCTGGGCTGGAACAAGCCATTTTTGGGCAAGCTCAGGGTTCCTGGGATTAGCTGAGACCTGAGGAATGAGTAGCAGCTTGTTACAATCAAGGGAAGGGAGGGTACCCTAGGAAAGAATATTTGCAAAGCCTCAGAAGTGAGCCATAGTTAAGGAATTGAACAAATGTGGGTATGTCTGGAACACTAAGGATAAATGGGACAGGCACTAACAGAGCATGTGAAGGAATTGACTTTATCCTAAGAGCAGTGGGGAAGCATTTGAAGGGGTTTCTATAGAGGACTAGAGGCCCAGTGTATGACATTCGTGCACTCGGCAGGGGGTTGGGGGGTCCCTCAGCCTGGCCTGCACCTTCTCACAATACAGAAGCCCTGGAGGAGGGGGAGGGGATGTCTGACAGCTTATACCTCCCACGGGGAGTGGGCATAAACTGTTAGACATCCTTAGCGCTGCTGCTGCTGCTGCTGTGGGAGGGCACTGACCACCAGGATGCAGCTCCAGCATTGAGCATCTTCCCCTTGGTGGTCAGTGCACATCATAGTCATTCTGCCATTCAGTCCATTTGCATATTAGCCTTTTATTATAAAGTCTAAACATTTAGGTTTGCATTGTTAAAAAATATTTTTTTATTAGTTTCAGAGAGGAAGGGAGAGAGAAACATCAATGATGAGGGAATCACTGATCAGCTGCCTCCTGCTTATCCCACATCAGGGATCGAGCCTGCAACCCTGGCATCTGCCCTGACCAGAATCAAACCATGGTGTCCTAATCCACAGGTTGACACTCAACCACTGAGCCACACCAGCCAGGCTCGGTTTGCATTTTTGAAAGATCAACTTCAGGGGGGATGTGGGAAATTCAATAAGTTTTTGCAGTATCCAGGTAGAAATAATGCCGGCCTGTACTGGGGTTGTGGCAATGGATATGGAAAGAAATTGAAGGATTTGAGAGACATTCGGAGGTCAAATCTTTAGGGTCTGGATATGAGGAGAGAAAGAAGAGCCAATGCCCAGACTAATTGCTGGGTTCATTGGTGGGTGGTAATTCCATCAGCTGTAATAGGAACACAGTAGATGGCACATGTTTGGGAGGAAGGTGTGCTGTGTTTAGGATGTGTTAAGTTTTTGTTTTTGTTTTTTTGATTTTTTACAGAGAGGAAGGGAGAGAGAGAGAGAGCTAGAAACGTTGATGAGTGAGAAACATCAACCAGTTGCCTCCTGCATACCCCCCACCCCCACCGGGGATGTGCCCGCAACCCAGGTACATGCCCTTGACCGGAATCAAACCTGGGACCCTTCAGTCCGCAGACCGACGCTCTACCACTGAGCCAAACCGGTTTCGGCAGGATGTGTTAAGTTTGAGGCATTGGTGGGGCATGAATTTGGGGTATTCAGGAGGCAGTCAGAAGAGGTCTTGGGGCCCTTGCTGGTTTGGCTCAGTGGATAAAGCCTCAGCCTTTGGACGGAAGGGTCCCGGGTTTGATTCTCTGGCAGGGCACATGCAGGGGTTGCCTGCTTGGTCCCCAGTAGTGGGTGTGTAGGAGGCAGCTGATTAATAATTCTCGTCATTGATGTTTCTATTTCTCCTTCCTTCCTCTCTGAAATCAATAAAATATTTTTTAAAATACTTAATAAAAAAGATCTTGGGTGGCCATGAAGGTTTGGGAGACACTGGTATATGCATGGGTAAGGTTATCTAGGAGGAGTGTGTAGGTCCTGGTAACGCAACATTTAAGGGGTTGGCAGAAAAGGGGGAGACTGAGGAGAAATGGCACTGTTAACTTTACAGTCCAACCAGTTGACTGGCTTAGCTTCCCATTGCGTGAGTCACTGGAATATCCTGGGATGCCCCTGGGAAGGTATCCAGGGCAACAGAAGACACTAGAGAGGCCGGCCTGTTCTCCTTGACCACTGGATCCTAGCTCTGCTGACCTTGTCTTCACTCCACCTCTCTTCCCTAGATCCTTTCCCAACATGGTACAGACAGCTCCCCCACTCCCAAACACCTCACCTATACAAGGAAATAAAGCAGGTGAAAAGAGCCAAATTAAGAGGCATTTTGGAGTCTGATACTCAGACTCCCAATGGCACCTTTCCAGAGGTTCCAGGGGAAGGGACAGGGGCCATTCCAACTGGGTTGGAGACACGGATCCTAGTTGGGGTTGCAGCCCAAGAAAACTCGCCTCACCCTTGAGAATATGACCTGCCTTCCTCCTCTCCATGGGGATCCATCAGGTTTTGAAGAGCTGTTATGGGAACTCGTCCTCTATAAACTAGTGCAGACCCTCACCTCCTTGAACTTGGATAAAGTATAATGGGTTCTTATTCTATTTCACCCCCAACTGGTCTAACACTAACTAGACATACTACTACTATACAGTTCGGGTGCTGACCATCAAGATTTAGCATCAGATCCCACCAGTTAAGGTCTCAGTTTTCTGTAAGACTGCCCTAATTCCAGATGCCAGCCATAAATCTCATGGGTTCCCAGGCTGTCCACATATTCAGGGGTTCCTGCCATCCTCACAGGTTCAGTAATTACAAGAATAACTCGGAACTCAGGGAACTGCTATACTTATGATGACCATTTCATTGTCAGAATATACATTGGCAAGGTCTGGAAGGGTCCCAAAAGCACATCTTCATGCCCTTTCCCCCAGCACATTACTGTGTTTACCAACCGCCCTCCTGGCACATTAATATGTTTACCGACCAAGAAGTTTCCCTGAGCATCAGTGTCCAGAATTTTTATTAGAGTTTTATTGGTTAACAAGTGGCTCAAAGTGCTAACCCTCTCATCACATGCTTGTTTTTTCTGATGTGGCCTCCCCCACCCATCCTGGTTCTTTCCTTTGCATAAACTATCTAATCATCTCAGTAGTATAAACTATCAGGGCCCATTATGAGTAACAAAGAACTCCTATTGCTAGGGAAATTCCAAGGGTTTAGAATTTCCCTCCTAGGAACCACAGACAGTCAAGTTCTTTATTCTACAACATTTCTTAACTTTTCTATTTTTATTTGATTTTTTTTAGAGAGAGAGAGAGAACTGATTTGTTCCACTTATATATGTATTTATTGATTGATTTAAAAAATACATATATTTTTTTTTAATTTTTTTTTTTTTTTTTACAGAGAAGAAAGGAGAGGGACAGAGAGCTAGAAACTTCAATGAGAGAGAAACATCGATCAGCTGCCTCCTTCACAGGTGATGTGCCCGCAACCAATGTACATGCCCCTGACCGGAATCGAACCTGGGACCTTTCAGTCTCCAGACCAACGCTCTACCACTGAGCCAAACCGGTTTTGGCTTGACTGCTTTTTAAAAAAATATTTAAAAAAATATATTTTTACTGATTTCAGAGAGGAAGAGGGAGAGATAGAAACATCAATGATGAGAGAGAATCATTGATCAGCTGCCTCCTGCAAGCCCCCCACTGGGGATCCAGCCCACAACTTGGGCACGTGCCCTTGACGAGTTGAACCTGGGACCCTTCAGTTCTTAGGCTGACGCTCTATCCACTGAGCCAATCAGGGTAGGGCTAAAATATATATTTTAAATTAATTTCAGAAAGGAAGGGAGAGGTACAGAGAGCTAGAAACATCCCCCACAGGTGATGTGCCTGTAGCCAAGGTACATGCTCTTGACCAGAATCAAACCTGGGACCTTTTCATCCGCTGAGCCAAACCGGTTTCAGTAAGAGCTCCCATGTTTTACATGTTCTTGTTTTCTCCCAGAAAGCCTAGTGCATGGTTTGGGCACACAGTTAATAGCTGGGTTTCCTAAGCTCCAGACATCAACTTGGATGAAAAAAAACTACATTTATTTTCAATGACCTCTTACCTAAAAGTTAGCATTTTCTTACATGGTGACTGTAGATAACAAAGCACAGTAACAGAGAGTGTCATACCAGTGATCAGATAGTCTCTCTCTGGTGAGAGATCATCTGAACTATGATTCATGTGTATCACTGGTTTGCATTACACTTATTAGACCCACTGCCAAATCTTGTTAATGTAATATCAAAAGAGCACATTTTTTATTATATTAAAAATCTGGGGTTTTAAATTTGATAATTGTATTTAAATATTTTCATTCCTTTGTACTTCTATATATTTTTAAAATATATTTTATTCATTTTTTTACAGAGTGGAAGGGAGAGAGATAGAGAGCTAGAAAGTCGATAATAGAGAAACATCGACCAGCTGCCTATTGCACACCCCCTACCGGGGATGTGCCCGCAACCAATGTACATGACCTTGACCGGAATCAAACCTGGGACCTTTCAGTCTGCAGACCGACGCTCTATTGCTGAGCCAAACCGGTTTCGGTGTACTTCTATATTTTTTTATTTGATGAATTTAAAAACATTTTTCCCAGTAGTGGTCCAGGGGATTCACCAAACTGCTAAGGGGATGCATGGGAGAAAAGCAGTTGGGAGGTCCAGAAGAAGGGACAGACACAAAGAAAGAGGTGAAGGGTGAGAGAGAAGTTGAGTCAAGAGTGGAAATTTGCTAAGTTAGCGTGGCCTTCAACCCCACTCTCTCAGAGGAGGTCTGGCCCCTCACCTCTGTCACTTCATGGAGGTCCTCTTCTTACCACCTGGAAGAACATACCTAACCCATTCCATGTCTGTACTTGGACTTCCCCTTTCATCTCCAAGTCTTTGCTCCTGATGTTTCCCTGGCTAAAGTATCCCTAGGCTGTGCCATGGGTGAACTGAGAGGGAGCGGTGAAGGATTTAGAAAAGACAGACAAGAGAATAAAGCTGGGTCTTGGTGGGACACTGCTTCTCTGATGGAGAGACAGCCTGTAAGCAGAGTCTTTATTTTATAGCCAGATTCCATGAGGCAAAGTAAAGGCATTGTTACAAGTTTTTGCAGGTTTAGAATCCATTCAATTTCATGCACCTGACCAAGCTTTGTTTACTTGCACCTCCCGCAGCCCTTATCACTTAGCTACTTGGGACCACAGGTTTGGACCACAAGGTCAAGCGTACAACTATAGCCTTTGGCTATAATTGTGCTGGGAGGGCTTGCACATGGCTTTGCCACGAGCGGATCGTGTCTTCTCACTAGTCCCAGACTTGAACCTGTCCAAACGCTGTAGCCGCTCTTCACACTAGGCTACCCTGATTTCTGAGTCAACCTGTAAGACTCAAAGTGTACTACTCTACAGTTCCCTGTATCCTTCTGGTGAGGCAGGGGTTGTGTCCTGTCTTTGTATCTCCAGCCCTTCCCACAGCGCCTGGCAAAGTAAGGTACCCAAATATATGTGCCCTCTGGCCCCAGTGTTACAAAATTATTAGGGTCCAGGGGTATGGTCAGTACTTGGAATCCCCTGTGGGTGGGATGGCCTTAGGATGAGGATCCTCTTACTCTGTTCTTGGCTGAGGGCCGGAGTGGTCCCCTGGGTTCCAGAACCGTGTATTTAATCACTCAATGCATAATGGGGCTGTTATGTTCCAAACACTCTGCCAGGTGCTGGGAATCAAAGATGAATGGGGAGATTAGCTGGGAGGATAGAACTGAGCAGAAACTTAAGGACACTCTTAAACTGTGCAAGGAAAACAATCTGTGTTTAGGTCCAGGTGTGTGTGGGGCGGTATGGGCCCGCCTCCCCACTCCCTCACCGTGTTCCCAAGGCGAAGATTTGAGAAGGATTAGCTATATAATCTCTGGGTTGGGTATTGCTTTCAGGAAGGGGTGAGGCCTGAATCCTAACCCGGCCCCACACCTGGCCCCATCCGGGAATTAGCGATCAGGCAGCTCATTCGCTATCAAGAAGCCTATTGGAAGGGCCTGGGTGACGGAGAACAGTCCCCCCGGACTCGGACACCGGTCACTTAACGACCCCTAAGGAGGGTCTCAGCGCAACATTCTTAGAACGTGCGGCCCCTTTAAAAGGAGGAGACGGGCGGGCGCGAGCTAGCCGCCCCATGACGTCACAAACCCAGAACCAGGCTTCAGCTCCCAGGAGACCCCGCGGCCCCGCCCGCGCCCGCCGAGGGACCAGGCTTCTGGGAGCGGCCCCGAGGGCCGCGGCGGAGGCGCGGGCGCCCACGGGCCGGCGCGATCGCAGGGCGGGGCCACATCTTAAAGGGCCGGAGCCGAAGAAGACCGGTGAGGGCGGGGGCGAAACGCAGGGTGGTGATGCCGCGTGGCCCCGTGTAGATTTCTTTTAAATCTCTCCAGCTCCTGGCCCATGGAGCCCACGCAAGACTACCCACTGTTTGGGGGCGCCTTCTCCGCCACGCTCCCTGTCGGGGCCATTGACGTCAGGTGAGGAAGCCCCCACACGGAAGGAGGCCGACCGGGTGGGGCTGCGGAGAGGGGCCGTGTTCAACCCGTGCCTGCCTCGCCTCTCTCCAGCGACCTCCGACCGATCCCGGACAACCAAGAAGTGTTTTGCCACCGCGTGACGGACCAGAGCCTGATCGTGGAGCTTCTGGAGCTGCAGGCCCACGTGCGGGGAGAGGCGGCCGCGCGGTGAGCCGGGCAGACCGTGGCTGGCCAATGGGAGGGCCGGACCCGGGGAGTGGGCGGGGCCTATGCTGGCCGTTCCATCTGGGCGATGAGAACTCCAAGGGCAGCAACGCTATCACCCAAAGTGAGCGGAGCCCAGACTTAAAGATGCTTGTGGGGCGACGGTGAGGGATGCCCCTTCCTGACCCTGCTCCTCCCCACGCCAGGTACCACTTTGAGGATGTTGGTGGGGTGCAGGGGGCTAGGGCTGTTCACGTGGAGGCTGTGCAGCCCCTCCTTTTGGAGAACCTCGCCCTGAGGGGCTGCTGTGAAGAAGCCTGGTTCCTCTCAGGCAAGCAGCAGGTAGCTAAAGGGAACCAGCAGGTAAGGGCCGGTGGCTGTGAGGTGGCCTGGAGGGGGTGAAGAGGGTGGCCCCAGAACATCCTGACGCTGATCCTTTTAGGCAGCAAAGGATGTGACACTGCACCAGGCCTTGCTGAGGCTGACTCGGTACCAGACTGATCTCCTGCTCACCTTCAATCAGCCCCCGTAAGGAGGACAGAAAGGGCACATGGCTCAAGGGTGGGGTCCCCAGGAGAATCAGCTGGGAGGAGCAGAGCAGGGAAGCAGGCTGGTGGGGTCCTCCAAGGAAGTGGGAATGGGCCAGAGGTTTGGGGGTCACAGATACCCGGGTCATCCAAGGAACAGGAAAGGGGGTAACTTCCAAACAGGAGGCCTGGATGATGTTCTCTCCCTGTCTGTTCCCCCACTCCCAAGCCCTGACGACAGGTCATCTCTTGACCCTGAAAACCTGTCATTTCCACCCTGGAGCCTGGGTGACTTTGAACGGCTGGTGACCAGTCTGACTCTTCATGATCCCGACATCTTTGGCCCCCAGTAAAGATGCTGAAATGCTACACGATGCTGCTGAAGTCTTGGGGGCCCCATTCCGCAAGGGGAGCAAAGGGTTGGATATATTCCCCAAACTCCTTCCCTGTGTATGAACATAAGACACCTCTCTGCAGAAATAAACTTGCTTTATAACCAATATAATCTCTGTGCCTTTGAATCTAACAGGACACCTGGGTCCCCCCCAATTCCCTTTGGTCTTTGAGGGGGATTTTAAAGTTGTACATGTCATCAGAAGGGACCCAAGGCTGGCAGTGAAGAAGCAGGGGGGGGGGGGGTAGTATACTTCGGAGTGAAATGTACTGGGGGACAGGTAGAGAGAGTTTAAAGTGACACCCGAGGAGGGGAGGGAAACTACCTCTTGGAGTGATTCAACCCTGAGAAAACAGATAGGGAATGGGATTGGCTGTCCCCCTCTGATGGGTAAGAGGTCGCCTGCTAAGACGTCACCAGGACATAGTAATGGAGGCAGGAGTGTCCAAGGAGTGCCAGCGCGGTGGCGTGTGGAGAGTGGCCGCTATTTGGCGTACGCGTAGTAGAGGGAGCGAAGTTGGTCCCAGAAGAAGAGCGAGAGGATGGTGTGCGGGCCGAGGCGGAAGTAGGAGGCTCCGATGCCCTTGTACATGCCGAAAACGCCCTCCGTCCGAGCCGTCTGCAGCAGAGCGTCCAGCACCCCTCGGTACATGAGGCCCTGCGAGCAGGTTGGAGAAGGAGGGAGAGAACAGGGAAGGAGTTTGTCAGAGCCCATCAGGGGGTCCCCCCCTTCAGGCTACCTGTTAGCCTGTGTCCTGCTTGCATCTGCAATCTGCTCCTCCCCCCTTCCTTTTTCCCTGCCTGCCTGGACCACAGAGCACTCCCTTACCTTGCCCTGAGTGTCTGTGGGCTGGTTGTAGAGCCTTGTGCTAACCACATCGAAGGGTGTCATGGCCAGGACCACCACCACGCCACTCACCATGGCAGCTGCCAGAGCCACCTTCCAGCTCTGGGGAGGAAATAGCTAAAGGGAGGGAGGGAGAGCTCCATCAGTCAATCATTCAACGCCTAGGTAAGGGCAGGGCCTGCTCTGGGAATCCAGGAGAGCTGATAACTCTGGGAGCTTCCGCTCTATCGTTAATACAGTGTGATGACACTGTGAAGGCTCAGGTACACCTGAGAGGGAGCGACAAGAGCTGTGGGAAGGGTATAGCACAGGCATGTCAAACTCATGGCCCATAAGGAATATTTGTGTGGCCCAGCCAATATAATGGTATGGAAGGAACGTTCTAATAAAAAACTTGTAACTTAATTTTTACAATATCCCGTTATACATAATTATTAATAACGAACAACATTTGCTAGTCACTAATTACTATCATCGGGTTGCATTCATTTCCCTTATGCGCCTTACGTTCATCTACCATTTCTCTCCATTAATACCGGCAGCGAATATTTTAGCAGCCGATGGCCACGTCATTAGTCTTGGACTACTGACTTGTTTGGTGTGAGCAACGGGAAATATTTCGCTTTTGGAGAACAAGAAAAACAGGTTTACTTGCATTTCACTTATTAATTTGTGCAGTTATTCAGTGTCTGGTAAGTTAATGTTCAAGAAAAAATACCAATTTTTATTAAAATGTCCTATTATGTTAATGACGATTCATTTATTTCAGCCCTTTGTATTCAGCATGTCTCTATCGAAATAAACCTACATTTCTATGCATATTGAAGCTTTTGTTTTTTTGCGGCCCACATACACTTAAATCTTGTTTATTTGGCCCGTGTTAGCCTTTGAGTTTGACATGCTTGGTGTAGCAGCTGACCCCCAAGCCATCCTGCCACTTCCTCACCCCTCTAGGGCTCAGTTCAGCTTGTACTCCCCCCTGCCCACATTTCCCATGGCGGCCCCACCCCTTTCCCGGGCAGTACCTCCCACTGGGTTATAAGGTCCTTGGTGGATGAGAAGGTGCACAGCTGGGTGGAGGAACCGGCGATAACTCGGGGTAGGCCGCCCAAGGCCCCACGCCACAGCCCCACCAGACCATGTTTCTGGCCAATCCTGGCTAGCGCCTGAAACATGCCCTGGTAGGGGAAGACCATGAGGTGGGGTTTAGTCACCCTGGCATCAGGGGCTGCCATCTCCTAACACTGCTAAGGATGGGTCCTTAACAGGCATTCATGTCTGGACAACAGTTGTGTGTGTTTAACACCAGAATGTGGCCCTTCAGTTGTCTGTCACCTCGTTGTTCCCCCCCTTACCTTCCCAGACTAGGGAGCACGGGAGTGAGGACATTAGCAGCCCAGGGGAACAGGGCAGGAGAAACAGGTGCAGAGAAACAGGAACGGGAACGTGTGGGAAAGAGGGCCTGGGTGGACTTCAGGGGCAGAGGGAGGCTGAATGGATTGGCTGAGCAGAGCCTTGGCTGGGCTGGAGTTGTTGGGTGCAGACAGGAAGCTGGGGCCAATGGGAGAGAATGGCAGAGACTCCAGTGGGGTTGGGAACATCTTACCTGATGCTTATACTGGTGCCCTACAGCAATTTCTGAGGCTGCCTGTGCTTGGAGGTGTGTCTTCACCTGGGGACGAGAGAGGATCACAACTGACGACCCAGTGACCATTCTTTCACCTCAGAGACCCAAGCACCTGAACCCCTCACACTTCCTCTAGGGTGTTCAACAATGAAAATCCTTTTGGCCTGAAAATTATTGTTGTTCCCCTTTAACAAATTGGTCATGAGATTCTGTCTCTTGGCTCCAGTCCCCTGGGGAGGGTGGATCTCCTAGCACCACAGACACTCCGCCTCCTCTACTTCCTCCTTCCCTTGTGGGCCAGAGGTGGGGAATGGAGAGGTTAAAGAATGGCAACATTTCCTAAGATTATTCATCTTGGGCAAGACCTGGATGCCAGCTCCTATTCCCAAGTGGACCTCCAGCTCCCAGCACGATCAGGCTTCCCCCTCAGGCTCCGGAGTAGGTTGGGAGATCATGAACAAAACTTGCTCTCTGACCCCAAAGCCTCATGGGGGCATGTGCTCAGCTTGCTTTGGGGAGGCGACTGTCCTCAATCTCATGCTCTCCCTCTCGGTCTTTCAGGAGGAGCACAAAGCAGGGCCTAGTCCTAGCAGTAAGCAGCTGTGTGACCTTGAGCTGCCATTTCCCTTCTCTGAGCTTCAGGCTACAGACCCTTCACCTATACGAGATGACTAGAAGGGGCCGACTGTGAGACTAATTCTGTGATATCCAGGACTTCCCCTGGTCCTTACACTTCCTGAAGTATGATGCTCGAATCCCCCACCCTCCCCTACACAAGTCCACTTCCAACCTCGGTATCAGATTATGAAGGAAGGCCCCGGTCCCCACCCTACACCAAACGTCTGCCTTGAAGGCCCCAGGCCAGACCCTTCTTCTCACCATGTAGATGGGGCTCCCCAAGTAGGCTCCCAGGACCCCAGCCAACGCCCCAGCTGCTGCGCTTCGGATAGGACTGTGGGCGCCTTCAGCTGTGTGCAGGTAGCCCTTAGCCTCAGCCAGCCCATAGGTGCCCAGCCGGATGCCATTCATCAGGAACTGGTATAGGAGGGCAGGGGCCAGGCCCTTCTGCAGGGCAGCCAGGCCGTCCACCTTGCCGATGGTGAAGAAGGCATGGAAGACGTTTCGGTAGTGCCGCTGGTAGGTGCCGGGGGCCTGCAGTTCTCCCTGTAACTGCATCCTGGTCTTCACCACCTCTAGGGGGTTGGTGAACACACAGGCCCCACAGGCTGCCAGGCCACTCATCAAGAAGTCCATGGTGGGGTAGTGGTAGCAAGGACTGGCCCAGGAGTAAGAAAGTCGAAAGGAGCTTCAGGAACGCGGTCAGAAGAAATCAGGAAAGACCTGTTTCAACAGGCTGCAGGAGGTAGGAATGTAGCGTTCTGGAGTCAAGTAAGTGTCAGGGTCAAATGTCAGGTCAAAAGTTAGCTGGCATTTGGAAGTCAGGAGCTGGCAAAGAGAGAAGAAAGAGGAGTTTAGGAGAGTTTGGCGAGAAGGTAATGATAGGGGTCTGTCGGCCAAAGGAGCTGAGATTGGCAGAAGCCAGCAGGAGGATGGCAGGTGGGATGCTGAGAATGGCAGGCTGCTGGGGGCCCGGGAAATAGGGGAAGGGAAAAACGCGGGGCTGGGAACTGGAAGCCGGGGAGCAAGAAAAATAACCCCAGCAGGTTATGGAGGAAAAAGGATCCGGGAGAAGATCCGCTGACGTCCCCGGGATAGCCGCGAGATCTGGATCGAGGAAGTCAGTCGGGACTCAGGCCAGGGGTGAGCGTCCCCGGGTAGCTGCGCGAGTCGCAGCGCCTTCGCCCGGGTAACCTGCAGAGGCGGGACCGCCGGCCCCAGTCACGGCGCGCAGCGTCCAATGGGGAGCCTGGGCGGCCTCAGCCAATCAGCGCCGTGCCGGCTCCGCGGGGCCAATGGGAGGCGCCCCCGGCGACCTGACCCCGGGGACGGCGGGGAGGCGGTTCGGATTAACTCTCCCGGCTCTGCCCCAGGGCCGGTGCCAGGGCCGGTGCCAGGGCCTCGGGTGTGGGAGGGGAGTCTGCGGGGCCGAGGTTTAATCACTGGCGGGGAGGTCACTGGACGGGCGCCGAGACGGAGCGCGGGGCAGCAGCCAGCTGTGGGGTATTTGGGGCTGCCCCTCTTCCCTCGTACCCCGGGTCTGGGCCCAGGGGAATTGCCCCACTGTAGATCCACGCCCTGATGGGTGCTGGTGCCAGCAGAGGCCGTGTCCGCTGGGCATCTGAGACTCACCTACTGGACCGGGCTTGTGTGTTCTAGCTCCGGGTGTGGCTTGGCTGTTTAGCCCTCAGCAATCTGGAGGAGGCCGGACATGCCAAAGCAGACATCTCTGTCTGGGCTTAGGTTACACAGTGCCGGCAAGCGGTGGGAGAGATCCTGAGATTGTGGCCTCCTGACCTTGCTCATGAGTCACAGAAAAAGTTCTGAGAAAGGGCCGAGACCGGCGTTTGGCTCAATGGATAGAGCGTCGGCTTGGGGACTGTAAGGGTCCCGGGTTCGATTCCGGTCAAAGGCATGTACGTTGGTTGCAGGCATATCCCCAGTAGGAGGTGTGCAAGAGGCAGCTGATCTCATCGATGTTTCTAACTCTCTATCTCTCTCCCTTCCTCTCTGTACAAAATCCTATTTAAAAAAAGGAAGAGATAAAGGGGGGGGGGGGGGAAACTAGCTGGGAAAAGGCAGGAGGACAAAACCTGTCATCAGGGGCACAGCTGTGTGTGAGGCCATCCGCAGACTTGGACTGAGCGAGCCTTCTAAATGCCAGTTTGGTAACTGGTTCTTCTTGCTTACTTACTAGTTGGATGGCCTTAGGCAAATTGCTTAACATTTAAGAGGTTTTTTGTTTTTTGTTTAGTTTTTGTTTTTTTTAAATGGGAATGATAATTCTCTATTGCACATATCCAAGTGGAACTGTTGGACTTCCACCTGGTGTTCAGTTTACAGATTTCCTGAAAAGTCAAGAGCTGTTAGACCCCTGTGCCTAGTGTGTCCTGTTCCACAGCCAGATTAGAATATGCTTGCCACCTTCTTTTGGTGATCTCCAAATCATTGCAGTCACTCCTTATCTCCTGACCCTTGACACTTCAAATTCTCCACATTCAAGCCACTTCCAATCCTGCTTTGTTCCTCAAGCATTTAGCGCTACTTCTCGTTCTGTTTAGCAATTGTTTACTCTCAGAGACCCTCACTATGTTGGAAGTTCTTGGATACCTTGCTGGCTTGGTCTAAAGCATTTCTACCTCACTGGTGTACTGCTAAGTCATTGAGCCTTAGGATGAAGCAGGAGGGGTGGAAGGTAGAGTAGAAAATGGGGCTTCCCCTGGGCTCTGGAAGGGTCCCTGAGAAATTTCCAAGGAGTGCTCCCCAAATGTCTCCACCTGCTGGATAGGATGGGCGTTCCTCATTGTTTTAATCCTGGAGTTTACACCTGAGTTTCTTCAGGTGTGATCCCTGGAACAGAAGCTGCTGCTGCACCTGGTTCTTTATTATAAATGAACATTTTCTAGTGCCACCCTAGACCTCCTACACCAGAAACTCTGGTGGTGAAGCCTGACAATATGCTTCAACAAATTCTCTAGGTTATTCTGATGTGTGTTAAAGTTTTATTTTTTACTATCCAGATGGCTTAGAGATATTGTAGTTTTGAAAGTATTATTAAAACAAAACAAAACAAAACAAAACAAAAAAAACCTTAACTGCCCTGGCTGGTTTGGCTCAGTGGGTAGAGCATTGGCCTGCGGACTGAAGGGTCCTGGGTTCCATTCTGGTCAAGGGCATATGCTTTGGTGCAGGTTTGATCCCGGGGGATGGGGTGGGGTGGGGGGGGGGAGAGCGGGGAGAGGATATGCAGGAGGCAGCCAATCAAGAATTCTCTCTCATCATTGATGTTTCTGTCTCCCTCTCCCTTCCTCTCTGAAAGCAATAAAACATTTTTAAAAAATTGACCTTGTAAATTTTAAAAAAGCTTAATTTCTAGAAGTTTGAGATTTATAGAAAATTTGTGCAGAATCTGTGAGAGTTTCTATGTACCCCAATCCAGTTCCCTTGTTATTAACATCTTGTACTAATATATTTTGTTAGAATTATGAACCAATATTGATACATTATTTTTAACTAAAATCCATGCTCTATGTAGATTTTCTTCATTTTTTTTGCTTAAAGTTTTTTTTTCTTAGTTTTTTTTTTTTTTTTTTCTTTTCTGTTCCAGGATCCCATCCAGGATACTGCATTACATTTAATTGTTATAACTCCTCAGACTCCTCTCCTCTGTGACTGTTTCTCAGATTTTCCTTGTTTTTGATAATCGTGACAGTTTTGAGGAGTACTGGTTACGTATTTTATGGAATGCCTCTCTTGTTTTGTGTGTTTTTCTCATGATTGGAGTGAAGTTATGGGTTTTGGGGAGGAAGACCATGGAAGTAACTGCCACTTATCACGTCATGGGAAGGGTACTATCACTAGACACATACTATCAGAATGACTTGTCACTGTTGTTGTTGCCTTGGATCACTAAGGTAGTCTGCCAGGTTTCTCCACTGTAAACTTGTTTTTCTCTCCTCCAAGCCGTATTGTAATTCTTTGGAAGGAATTCACTATGCACAGCCCACATTTTAGGAGTGGAGAAGTATCTAAATTATTTGGAATTCTGCATGGAAGGTTTGTTTATTTACCCAACCATTTCTATTAGGATGAACAAATGGGTATTTATTTTATACTTTAGATTATAATCAGATATACTTTATTTTTTTTCTCAAATTGTTCTAGCTTTGGCCTTTGGGAACTATATATATATATGTTATATTTTATTATTTAATTTTATTATTATATAATTTATTATAAAATTATATTTTATTGATTTTTTACAGAGAGGAAGGGAGAGGGATAGAGAGCTAGAAACATAAACATCGACCAGCTGCCTCTTGCACACCCCCTATTGGGGATGTGCTCACAACCAATGTACATGCCCTTGACCGGAATCGAGCTTGGGACCTTTCAGTCTGCAGACAGATGCTCTATCCACTGAGCCAAACCGGTTTCGACTAAAAATATATTTTTATTGATTTCAATAAAAAAATACTGTATAAAAAGGATAAAATAATCCACCAGAGAGTAGAGTTTCTTTTCCAATAATTTGAGTAAGGTGTAGTGGATTATGCTTTGTGTCACATGCTTATTCCTGAATTAATCTCAGTACCTAGGGAAGAAAGAACATGTTGACTGGCTGCTTTGGGCTATGCATTCCCCCAGAATGGGTCGTGTGGATCTAGAATGATGCCTGATACCGGGGTGTTCCCCCTGCAAACAAAACAAAACAAAACAAAACAAAACAAAACAAAACAAAACACACCAGGTTCTGGTACCAGAAGAGGGGAGACGGGGTATAAAACGGGTTAAAACAATCGCTATCCACTCCCCAACCCCTGCTCAGAAACCTTAAGTGCCTCTTCTGCCCTGTCAGGTTGCCTACTGTGTGGACTTTACTTGTTCCTCCAGCCTCATTCGTACCTCTCTGTCTTTTCTCTAAGCTTCCCCTTCCGCAGTTCTCCAGAGAAGCCTACTTTCTTCTTCAATGTGCCTGCGCTTGGGTGGTCTCCACAAATGATCACCCATGCCTTGCCCGTCAGCGTGTCCAGACTCTACCCGATTTTTAAGGAAAACTCAAAGTGCCTCTCCTCCATGAACCCCATCCCAACAACCCGGGGAGAGACATAAGGAAGACTGAAAAAGGGCGAAGGCCACCTGATGTGGAGGTAAAGAGATGACAAAGACCTGAGGACTCCTCCATTCTTTCAGAAAACCTTCAAGCACAATCAAAATCCATCACAGTCAACCTTCTAGGGTTACTCTGTAGTCATAGTTCAAATTGGAGGCATTTTGTTTTGCACAAAGATGTTCATCGCAGCATTAACTATAATAGTAAAAATGAGAAGCTACCCAAGTGTCCTGCACTAGAGAATGAATTGCCTATTATACATTTTTCTTGTGAAAAAATTCATGACCTTTTAAACCATGACAGCAATCTACTAAAAAAAATTCACTCAAATGAGAAATGTGCCTAAGAATAAAATAATACTATACATAATTTTTTAAATTATATTTGTAAATTGTACTTATGTTGAAATTTTAAAAATATATTAAGATACTATTTTTGTGTTCTATAACATCTTTTGTTGCTCCATATAGACCAAATTTTTAATCAAGAACACTCCCCCCCCCCCCCCCCCCAGTTAATCGGTCATTGGTGTCCCGCTTTACCAATGTTAAAATCTGGTCACCTTAGCCAAAGAGCAAGATTAAGAGTAAGATACCAGTGGGCCTAATAGCGGGAGGAGCCATGGGGTATTGAGCAAAAAACAGGTAGTTTTTCCGTGCTGGTTGAGGGGTGTGCAGCAGCATGATTTCTCCAAGAGACTGGTTGCTGAAGTCTTGAGAGCGATCCTGTTGAGTCACTTGGGAGGTAAAAGCTGGTCCTGAAGCTGCCACAGCATCACTTGTCTGGTTTTGCTGCTTTTCGGTGCCTGGAGCTGAAAGACAACTGAGACCTAGATGTCATTATTAGGGAGAAAATAGTAGGGGTCTCAGTTGCCTCACTAGTAATTGAAAGGGGAGAAGTTCTTGCTTTCCCAGTTTTTGCCCCTTGCTGGGCATCCACATGTGTCTTGTTGGTCCTGAAACAGGGTTTCAAAGTAGGTAGGGCAGTGGTTAAGCTCCCTATGGCAGTTCAGATATGATGGGTTATGGGGACAGGTAAAGACTGATTATTGGGGCTGCATCTACATTGGGTGAGAGACAGATGAGAGTACAGGTTCCTGTCCAGCTAATGGGGAGACAGATGTAGGTGTTCTCCCCACAGAGGAAGAAAAATCCCTAGCATGGAGACAAGCCGAAAGGTATAAGGAGAAGAGGTGGGCTAAAGGGTATGAGATTCCTTTTTCTAGTTCCGCACTCCAAGCTGAGAGGGAGGTGTCAGATAAGTGATTGAGATTGTACTGCAGTTAAAGTGGGAGGGGAAGGGAAGGAAAGGAGTAGTGAAGGCCGGGGACCTGGATGGTTGGATGAGAGGGTAGACACTGAATATTCTGGTTTCGCTTAAGAAGTGTCCAGCAATCTTGTCCTGCCAGGCTGGAGACTGAAGCCTCACTTTCTTGCTTAGGTTAATTTTTAGGGGCGAGGGACGGGGAGCAGGCTCCACAGCCTGTTCCCAGGCTAGCAAGGCCTCTAGCCGCTTGAGTTTTTAAACCGCCCGCATTATTCCTAGAGAGAGAGGAGATAAGAAGACGGGGCGTTTACAGTCCTGGGAATGGCTCGGCCTCGTGGGTCGAGAGAGTGAAACTGAGGTAGGTGACTGTGGTTTGGGACAGCTGGGTTTTATGAGGAGATGCACGGTAGCCCTGGCCGGGCACCGGGGTAGAACGAGAAAAGAGTGAATGGGGGGCCAAAGCCGGTTTGGCTCAGTGGTAGAGCGTCGGTCTGTGGATTGAGGAGTCCCGGGTTCGATTCCAGTCAAGGGCATGTACATTGGTTGGGCGCACATCCCCGGTGGGGGGTGTGCAGGAGGCAGCTGGTCGATGTTTCTCTCTCATCAACGTTTCTAGCTCTCTATCTCTCTCCCTTCCTCTCTGTAAAAAAATCAATAAAATATATTAAAAAAAAAAAAAAAAGAGTGAATGGGGGAATGGGAGGTGGCTAATGGCTGTGAGACTGATCTGTCAGCCCCCGTAATAGAGACTGAGGAGGGGACAGGGTCCCAGCGAACTCAGAGAGGGCAGAATGAGTGGCCCTGGTGTCAATTAAAAAGGAGATCGGCCTGCCTGCCGCCACAGCCTCCTTCCCCGAGGCTCTGTCCTGGTGATGTAAGTCTGTGGGGCCCTGTGGCCAGTCCCAGGAGGTCTGGGAGTTCCAAATCGGATCCAGAGGGCGGCCATGCTGGACTGGCTGAGGCCAGACCGGAGGGCCAGACGACAGTCTGATTTCCAGTGGCCTTCCCTCCGCACCTGGGGCAGGGCCCAGGCGGGCGTCTCTGGTTTGAGCAGGGTTTGGCCCAGTCCTTCCTGGCTGCATGTGAAGCTGGGCCCGGAGGAGGCTCAGCCCCTGACTTACTCGCGGGAGGACCGGCACTTCGTTTGGGGTTCGCGAGAGCGGTGGCCAGGAGCTGGAAGGCCTCCTACTGGGCCTCAGACTTGGCCTGATCTCGCCTTGTTGTCGGATTTGGGTCTCCTCGTCTCTGTTATTAAAGACCTTAAAGGTCAGGTTAACGGGTCTTTTTGAGGGGTTTGTGGACCTGAAGTTGCGGTGTATGTTGGGGAATAAAGGTGGTCAAGTCAGTGGGAAAAGAAGCCTGAGATGCTTCTCACTCTGGACCTAGAGAATGGAATGTGGACTCAGACTGCGCCCTCAGTCCCTGCTGCCTCCCTCAGGGGTAGAGGGGATGCGGGAATAGAAGCTGTTGAGAAGGCAGTCTTGGGCCTGAGAATGAGTGTTACATGGCAAAGGCTGTTTTGTAGCTCAGGTTCTCAGGATTTGAGCTCTCAGGGACTGGGGAGAAGGCAGCTGCTGGTTCCATTTGAGAAAGATCCGGAGAGTGAGAAGGGAACTCAACCACCTGTGAATTCCTTTGCTGGAAGCCACGGAGCAGAGATTAGGCAGGGAGCACCGGAGAAGGCGGGCCCGGTTAGAATTCTCAGAGGTAGGAATGCCCCACCCAACAAGGGCGGGACCCGGAGGAGCTACGCAGGGAGGAGCCTGCAAGCTCCGCAGCCACGTGCCGCTAAAACCACCGCCTCCACCTCGCAGGAGGCAGTCAGTGGGTGGGACCAGTGTGTGTTAGGAAAAAAAAATAGCCATGCAAACTCAGCCGCTGCTTTTTCTGGCCCCGTGGCCATTGCTGCCACAGGCCAGTGGGCGGGACCGGTGTGTGTGAAGGAAAAAAATATATACTCCCGGAGTCCGCCAAGGCCTCCTGCACTCTGGTGCTGACCTGGGAAAAAGATGCTTTGTCAGAGAGGGACGGGTTTAGTCAGAGAGGGACGGGGTTAGTCAGAGAGGGATGGGGTTAGGGTTGTAAGGAGGTGGCAGGAGTGACCCAGGTGGAGAGGAATGATCCGCTGGGTCTAAAGAGCCAGAGGACAGAGAAAGGGGTTTGAGAGCGCAAAGAGGACTTTCAGAGGAGGATCAGATGGTGGGACATGAGGCGTAAAGCGAGGGGGGAGAGCGAGAGGGTGGCGGGGAGGGAAGCCTGTTCGTAGGAATCTCTGAGGCTTCCTTGTCCGGTGGCAAAAATTATCTAGATCTCGGAGGATATTGGAATGCGGTTTTATGAGGCGTTTTGGCAGAGGATATTGGAATCGAAAGTGCCGTTTTAAATGAGCTTAGCCAGATTGGAAGAGAAAGGGCCGTTTTTTCCAGGGGGTTCGGATTGAGAGGTTCCCAAGACCTGAGGGAAAGGTCACCGAGAAGTTGGGGAGGGAATAAGAAGCGTCCTTCTTTTCCCCTTAGCCAACCTGTAGATAGAGAGACGAGAAAAGGGCCCAAGGTCGTCACCCCAAAACCTTTCCCGTGGAGTAGAACAGAGTTTTCCCGGCCAGGCACCCTGGCTTTCGTAGAATGTAGAACTCGTAGCCGAGTAGACGGGAGAACACTGAGGCCCTTTCAGGTCAAGGGCACCGGGGAGCGGGGTGGTGGTAGTGATGCCTACCGGAAAGAAAGTGACGAGATACCCATGCGTCCCGGTGTGGCAGGGTTCGAGAGGTGTTCTGAACGGGCCAATCAACTCAGGACCCTGCCGCCGAGCAGGGCCAGAGGACTGTCCGTGTTCACCCCGGTCTTAGACACCAGTATGAAAGACAATTAACAGTAGCAAAATGACAGTGATGAGGTAGCAACAAAAATAATTTTACAATTGGGGGTCACCACAACATGAGGAACTGCATTAAAGGGTCGAGGCATCAGGAAGGCTGAGAACCACTGCACAGAAGTGAATTCAGTCCGAGGGGCTCAGATGAAGTCAGGCCCCCCCCACCCTCTCGTGGCTCAGCTTCCTTTGGGCACCGGGCACCTTTTCTCCCCCTGTTGACCCATTTCCTCTGTTGTGGGGGAAGAGAGGCCAAGACACAGATTGCTCCAGACTTACCTTCCTCCTGCTCTGTGACCTTGGAGGGAAGAGAGAGCTGCTCTTCCCCGGAGGCTCAGGGCAGGGTGGTTTGCTCATTCTGGAGCCCGCGTCGGTGGCCAGAGCAATGGAGTACTGTGACTGACCAAACCTGGCCAGGCGGCCAGGAGGAGGCTGCTGTGGTGGCCACCCACGAGAACCGTGTGGTGTAGGGTCGGGGTTGGAGAGTCTCCCAGAAGACGTTTGCTGGGGTTACCAGGATGGCAGAATCTGGCTGCTGCAGTGTTACATTCCATTGAATGGAGCTGGGTCTACCCTGCTCCCAGTTGGCTTGCCCCCCATTCTGGAGCATCACTGGGCCTCATTGAGACCTCCTCCTTCTTCTTCTTCTTCTTCTTCTTCTTCTTCTTCTTCTTCTTCTTCTTCTCCTTCTTTTTAAAAAATATATTTTATTGATTTTTCACAGAGAGGAAGAGAAAGATAGAGAGAGATAGAAACGTCGATGAGAGAGAAACATCGACCAGCTACCTCTTGCACACCCGCTACTGGGGATGTGCCTGCAACTCAGGTACATGCCCTTGACCAGAATAGAACCTGGGACCTTTCAGTCCGCAGATTGACGCTCTACCACTGAGCCAAACCGGTTTCGGCTCATTGAGACCTTCTTGATGGCTTCTCCTGCAGCTCTAATGAGAGGGCCGCTGACCATGTCATCTCCTGCTTCACCCCAACGGTCTGCAGGTTGACCTAGGCCAGGCTCCTCCAGGAGGAGAAATGACCTTGATGGCCACTGGCCCACTGAGCATCAGCCTTCTCTGACCCTCAGGTCTCCGAGGGGCTGGCATGCTGCGGTGGCGGCAGCAGCAGTGACAGCCCAGTGCTGTCTGCAGAGCTCGGTTTTTATTTTGGGATTGGACGGGGTGTACAGAAATAGACGGTGGTTTGTATAGATTTGAAAAATCATGTTTTTTTTCATCTTTGCGGTTGCTTTGAGCTGTGGGCCCAATGGGAACGTTTTGCCAGGCGTGTTAGAATGTTCTCAGGGTAGCTCCAAGGAGCTTCTGTTCCTCAAAGCATGCTGCCCTGACAGGTGGGTCTGTCTGGGGAAAGAAGAAAATTAAATGAGCTCAGACCCGCCAGGGAGGGCAGGTAAAGGTCCTGGGCAGCCCAACCCATCCAATTCCGCTTCTGCGCACATCCCCGCTCAAACCTGGGCTGCTTCATGCAGGGCCGGGTGCCACTCATGTTCGTGCTGATAACTTTTGGTTAGTTATCTTTTGTGTGTGTGTGTTTTATCTTTTAAAAATATATATATATTTAAAAATATACTTTTATTAATTTTTACAGAGAGAAAGAGAGAGGGATAGAATCAGAAACACTGATGAGAGAGAATCATCGATCAGCTGCCTCTTGCACACCCGCTTTTGGGGATGTGCCCGCAGCCAAGGTACATGCCCTTGACCGGAATTGAACCTGGGACCCTTCAGTCTGCAGGCCAACGCTCTATCCACTGAGCCAAACCGGTTTCGGCTAAAAAAAATATTTTTATTGATTTCAAAGAGTAAGGGAGAGGGAGAGATAGAAACATCAATGATGAGAGAGACTCATTGATTGGTTGCCTCCTGCACACCCCTCACCGGGGGTGGAGCCTGCAACCTGTGCCCTGACCAACTGTTCATAGGTCAACACTCAATCACTGAGCCATGCCCGTTGGGCCAGTTATCTTTTTCAAAGGCATTTCTGTAAGTAGCAAAACTAATAAAGGTATTTCCATTTCAGTAAAAACAATACAAAACAGGATTTGTTTGGTTACACATGTGTATCTAGCTTTCTTTCTTTCTTTTTTTTAAAATATATTTTATTGATTTTGTACAGAGAGGAAGGGAGAGAGATAGAGAGTCAGAAACATCGATGAGAGAGAGTCATCCATCAGCTGCCTCTTGCACACCCCCTACTGGGGATATGGCCGCAACCAAGGTACATGCCCTTGACCGGAATCGAACCCGGGACCCTTCAGTCCCCAAGCCGACACTCAATCCATTGAGCCAAACCGGCCTTGGCTGTATCTAGCTTTCTTGATAGGGTCTCTGAGGCGCTTTTGGAGAGAGATTTACTTTCCCAGGAAACCTGAAAGGATCTAGACATAAGGGCTGGAAGGTTAGGTGCCTGGTCCTGGAGTGTGTGTGTGTGGGTGTGTGTGTGATGGGAAACTGGTGGAATTAGTATAATTATGGAAATGGTCTGTATGAAAGGGGAGTCAGGGAAGTAGTAGACTGTGGGGTTCAATTTGGTTCAATTCATCAAATATTAAGCAATATCAATTCATCAAATATTAAGCAATATCAATTCGTCAAATAGGAAGCAATATCATCGATCAGTTGCCTCTTGCACACCCCCTTTTGGGGATATGCCCGCAGCCAAGGTACATGCCCTTGACCGGAATCAAACCTGGGAGCCTTCAGTCCACAGGTCAACGCTCTATCCACTGAGCCAAACTGGTTTTGGCTAAAAAAAATTTTTTTTTATTGATTTCAGAGAGTAAGGGAGAGGGAGAGATAGAACTGTTCCAGAACTTTGAGGTGTATTAGTGAATAAAACAGATACAGATCCTACCTCTAGGAAGCTCAATTTCTAATGTAAAAGGCAATTAACTATATATGTGACAATTTAATACTAAACTATGTGGTATGTTCTAATGAATGATGATGCTATGTGGAGGGAGGGAGGTCCAAAATATGGTGTGAGGTTGTGGGCCGAAATTGTCAAGAATGGTGCAGCAGGCCTCATTAAGAAAGTGATCTTTGAGCAAATTCTTAAAGGAGGTGAGGACTGACTCACCCATGTGGATGTCTTGGGAAGGAGGATTCCATGCAGAAGACACAGGCAGTGCAAGGTCCCTGAGGCAGCAGTGTGCTTGAGAGGAGAGCTTAGGCAAGAGGGAAAATATCGGGGGACTTGTTGGTCATTCTAAGGACTTTGGCTTTTACTCTGAAGAAAAAGGGGTTAAAACGTGTTTTTTCCAGCTTTCTGGCTTTTCTTCCCAGGGTCTTGTTTAGTGTGTGTACACATGTGAGAAGGTCTGGCAAAGGCAGGCACCTGGGTGTTCATAACTGCCCTTCCAATCTTCCTCCCATTACCCTACTTCTCAGCCTGGGGTGTGGCTCATTCCAGGCCCTAAGTTGTTTTTAGGGCACACCCCCAGCCGTGGAACTGGGCTGCTCAATCACAGAGCAAATTAGAGGTGAGAGAGACCCTCCTCTTCCCACCCCCACTGCCCCCAGGGGTGCTCACTGCCAGCCAATCGAAGCCTCCCAGGGGACCAGAGAGAAGGTGATTGGGAATGGGGAGCAGGCAGAGGGCCAGCAGTCATATCCTCCGGAGAGAGACAGATCTCAGGTCTTCTTCCCCACCTCCTCCCTCGCCCCTCTCCCTTCTCCACACACACACACACACACACACACACACACACACGCACACACACACACACTTACACACTCACGCCTGACACAATGGCCGGGTGGGGCTGAGGAACTGGCTTCCTCTGCTGAGATCCCAATCTGGGCCCTCGGTTCCCGCCCCAGAAACACAGGAACAGGCACTCGGAGACCTGGCCCCACACTCCTTGCTCCAAGGGGCAGGCAGGACAGGCTGAAAATAGAAACCACTTCCAAAAAGATAAAGGTAAATTCAGGGGGGGCCATTGCAGAGCTAGCGGGGGAGGTGGGGGACCGGGGGAGGGGCCCCTCGGTGTGAAACTGGGCCGGCTCCCCCCCCGGGGAGCAGGCTGGCAGCTAAGGTGACAGGCACCCGGGCGGGCGAGGTGTGGGAGAGGGTGGCAGACATGCCGCGAGGAGCGCACGCACCATCCCTGAGCTGATTCAGAGGTGACAGCCCAGCCCTGTGCCATTCCCACCCGTCCTCACCCACCCCTGTTCACCTCCAGCCCGGGAGCCCCCGTCTGCACAGCCACGCCGAAGGGACGCGCGCGCACACACACAGAACAGCCCGCTGTCCACCCCCGGGGTCAGCCTCTCCCCAGACCCTGTCCGCCTCAGAACCCCAGGACACGGGCCCATCGCGCCTTCCAGAGCCCCGGTGTGCGCATGTGGAGAGCGGAGTGGTTTGGGGGGGCGTCCGGTGGGAGGAGGATTTGATTCCTGTTTCCTGCTCCTACTCACTCAGCCCCAGGAGGTGACTGAGAGTGGAGAGGACTCCAGGGTAAGTGCTCCGCCCAATACCTGGCTCCCTGAGAGAGGCGGTGTGGGGGTGGGAACGGGAGTAAACAGTCAAGGAAGGTACCTGAGAAGGGCGGGATCCCCCGAGGGGGGCAACGCTGGGGAGGAGCTGGCCGGCCGGCCAGCCAGGCCACTGCCCGGGTCATTATGATAAGGGGCTTCCTGCCAGGACACAGAGGCCGAGGAGCTGCAAGGCTCACAGTCCACGGCCCAGGCCCCCACCCTGCCTCGTTTCTCAAGAACCCGATCTGGAGCCTGGGGTGGGGTCTCACTCTCTAGCTGACTTCTGATGGGAGTGGGGGTCACCCCCGTCTCCCAGCCCTGACCCTGCAGCCCTCTCAGGATCACAGCCTCCTTCCCGGAGGGAGGAAGTGGAGCTCAGGACCCCACGCTCTTGCCTTCACGCTGGTCTCCTCACCACCCTCAGGGGTCCCGGCGGGACCCAGGCTCCCACGGGGGCCTCTTTCTCTGCGCCCCGATGGCGGGATGGGGCAGGCAGGGGCAAGAGGATGGGGCAGGAGAGACCATGTCCGGGGCCTCCTGGTCTCTTGGGGTCAGAGGCTCCAGGAATCTTTACGGCAGGAAAAGGAGACTAAAAATAATCCGGAAAGGGAGAGTCCGGAGAGAGGAACTGGGAAATGGGGGGCGGAGGGCCAGTGGAGCAGGGAAATAGTGATGCGTCCCCACCGCCAGCATGAGCGTGTGTGTGCGCAGACGCTCACAGCGCGCACGTCCCCACGCAGAGAGCACGGAGCGCCTTCACCTGGCACCCTCTCCCCCCACACCCCGCACACGCACCAAGCTCTCCCACCCACACCACCGGGTAAGCACATAGCAAGTACACTCCCGAGACACGCCACACAACATGCCTTTCCTACAGCACTGGCAACAGCGCACACACACACAAACTACACTCACACACCTTCACACTCTCTCTCTGTGGACACACACACAATCCATCCAGCAGATGCGTTGTGGCTACACTGGCCAGCTAAATTCCCCTTCGCCATCCCCTTCTCCTGGACCCCCAGCCCCTGCCTTGGGTCTCTCCTGGGGCACCCCCACCCTGGCCTCACTGTCTCCTCCATGCAGACCCAGACTGCAGAAGCTCAAGGCCAGAGGGAAAGGGAGGCCGGGAGGGCCCAGGAAGGCTGCCGGGGAGGGGCCTCGGGAGCGAGAGGGATGAGAGGTGAGGAGAGAAGCCTGGAGATGAGAAGGAGAGGAAGTACAGCAGCCCTCCCTCCTGACTCCAAAGTCTTGGCTGATTTGCTGGCAAACATAGTTCTGCTTAGTGGCTTTGTCTGCCCAGGGCAGGCCAGGGGGTGCCAATGAGGGTCTCTTTCTCTCTCTTCTCCCTCCCTCTTCCTCAGGGGATGACTCCAGCAGAGCCCCCCACTCCTTTGAAAAGCTCAAAGGAAGATGTCAGACCCGTCTCTTCCTGTAGCGACACCCCCTACCCAGAAGCCCCCTCGGATCATCCGCCCACGCCCCCCGTCTCGACCTCGGGCTGCCCAGTCCCCGGGGCCCCCCCACAACGGCTCTTCTCCTCAAGAACCTTCCGGCACCTCCAATGATGCCCCGACCCCAATGTGCTCCCCCATCTTCTGGGAACCCCCCGCCCCTTCCCTCAAGCCCCCTGCCCTTCTGCCCCCTTCAGCCTCTAAAACCAGCCTGGACTCCCAGGCCTCCCCAGACTCCCCTCCCAGCACCCCCAGCCCGGTGTCCCGGCGCTCCGTCTCCCCGGAGCCTGCACCCAGGTCTCCAGTACCCCCACCCAAACCCTCGGGGTCACCCCGCGCGCCTCTGCCCCCGCCCCAGGACGGCCCTGCCTCGGCCCCCGGCACGGTGCGGAGACTGGCTGGCAAGTTTGAATGGGGGGCCGAGGACCGGGCCCAGGCTGCACACCCCGCGGAGCCAGCTCCCCAGGGGGGCGTGGATGTGAATGGGGAGAGAGAGACCCCGCGGGGCAGCCTCCGGAGAAGGGGATCCCAGGAGAACGGCGCGCCGGGTAAGCATTTCATGGGGCGAGGGTGGGCTCGATCCAGCTCATCTTGTCTTGTTTTCAGTGGTTGAAGGCTGGGTCCTTTCAGGGGCTTCCTTTTAAAAACTGGATTTCCGTATTTCTGGGAGTCTGAAGGGAGTCGGGGTTGAAGAGTAGGTGACGGGGCTGGGCCATGTTTCAGCTGCCGGGCAGGCTAAGGGGAAGGACCCTGGGCAGCGAGGGGCCGAGGGCCTTTTCCTTAGCACACCTCGTCTCCCACAGATGCCGCCCAGGCCTGCCCTCCCTGCTGCCCCTGTGTCTGCCACGTGGCCCGGCCGGGCCTGGAGCTCCGGTGGGTCCCTGTGGGGGGCCATGAGGACGGTCCCAAGGCCGTCTGCCGAGCCTCCCCGCTGCGGGCCTCCCGCTCCCGCCCCAACCCTCCCAGCAACAGTCTCCCCTCGGTGGTCCTCACGTCCTACCGCTCCACCGCCGAGCGCAAACTCCTGCCACCTCTCAAACCCCCAAAACCAACGCGGGTCAGGCAGGACCCCACCATCTCTGTGGACCCCCCTCAGCCTGATCTCCATGTGCCCTCTGAAGATGGAAGCCAAACAGGTACGGGGCCTGGGAGAGTGGGTCCTCTGGCTGGAAGGGGGAGGGATGGAGAGGTAGAGGTCTACAGATGAACAAACTACAACCCCCAATAGGCCCTGAGCTTGTTTCTCCACCACCTGCAGCTCTAGGGCTGCTGGGAGTTGTAGTTTTTATGGTAACAGTCTCTGGTGGGACAGGAGGCAGGAGTCCGGTGGGGATTCTGGGGATTTATTATTCTCTTCACTCCGGGCTCTCTCTCCAGGGGTCAGTCCAGATGAAGTCCCTCAGAATGATGCTCCAGCAACTGTGGAGGGCAGGTACCCACAACCCTCCCCGCCTTACTCCTACCTGAGGGCAGACTCTCTGCCGTCCTGCTAAGGCCCACCTCCACGAAGGTGGAGTGAAGGCGGCCCGGGCTCTAGAGACCAGCAGCCCTGGTTTCCAATCCCAGCGCTGTCCCCTGTCAGCTCTGTGACCTTCTGTAAGTCACTTAACCTTTCCGGGCCTCCGTCTCCTCATCTGTGAAATGGGGGTAAGCATACCAACCACATCATAGACTATAACATTGGTGAAGAACCGGTCCCTAGTAAGTGTTCTATTGTAGTTCCCCCACCTTAAGCCTCTATTGTAATTATTGTCTGCAAGTCTATTTGGCAACTACGGTAAGGCGACCAGACGTCCCCATTTTTAACAATTTGTCCAGCGTCCCGTGGCATTTTAAAAAAGTCCCAATTTTTAAAAAAAATCCCGCGAGACAAATTGTTAAAAATCGGGGACTGTTGTCACCTTAAACTAGGGACACCTTGTCTGGGCTTGTTAATGATCCTAGATTCCCCACCACTCTCAGAGCTCACCTGAGCCCATTCATTTATTCCACAAGCATTTACTGGTGTTAGCTCTCCTGGGGTTTTAGCTTGGGGGCATGGGTGTGTGGTAACCAGAACAGGAGGGACAGGGCTGCGGGGGAAGGGAAGGAGTGAGATTGGGTTTCCCAGGCTGAGTCTCCCTGAGACACAGAGGACATTTCAGATGGCGATTGCTACGGGAGAGGGCTGGGAAGATAAAGACCTGGACGTCTCTGGTACACAGTATTGGGACAACGGGAGTAGATGGAGCCCGCTGAGTCAGGGCCTCCCATACGACAGGCGCATAAGTATACCTGGGGTGCCAAAGCCGGTTTGGCTCAGTGGATAGAGCATCGGCCTGCGGACTGAAAGGTCCCAGGTTTGATTCCCCGGTCAAGGGTATGTATCTTAGTTGTGGGCACATTCCCAGTAGGGGGAGTGCAAGAGGCACCTAATCTATGATTCTCATCGATGTTTCTAGCTCTCTATCCCTCTCTCTTCCTCTCTGTACAAAATCAATAAAATATATTTATTTATTTTTTAAAAATATATTTTATTCATTTTGTACAGAGAGGAAGGGAGAGAGATAGAGAGTTAGAAACATCGATGAGAATCACAGATCAGCTGCCTCTTGCACTCCCCCTACTGGGAATATGCCCACAACCAAGGTACATGCCCTTAACCGGAATCGAACCTGGGCCCCTTCAGTCCCCAAGCCGATGCTCTATCCATTGAGCCAAACCAGCTTTGACAATAAGATATATTTAAAATATATATATACCTGGGGTTTGGTCTGGGGAGGCTCCAGGGCCTCCCGCACTCAACCTAACACTGTCACGTGAATGGCGCCCCTGGAGGTGTGCGGCAGGGTCGGCTCTGGGCGGACTCCGTCCCTTTTTCTGTCCACAGGGATGAGGGCCTGAAGGAGCTGAAGGAGCAGAACTGGGAGGTGCCGCTGCAGGATGGTGAGCCTCTGGGCCTGGGGCCCCCCCCGCTGTGGCCAGCAGGCCGGGGGAAGGGCTCCGGGGCCCTGGACTTCCCTCACGTGCCGGCTGCTCTCCAGAACCCCTGTACCAGACCTACCGCGCGGCCGTGCTGTCGGAGGAGCTGTGGGGGGTCAGCGCGGAGGGGAGCCCCTCTCCAGCGAGCCCCGGAGAAGCCCCCGCCTTCGCCCGGCTCCCTGGCCCTCGGAACACGCTGTGGCAGGAGCTGCCGGCCGTGCGGGCCAGCGGCCTCCTGGACACGCTCAGCGCCCAGGAGCGGCGCCTGCAGGAGGTGGCGTAGCGGGGGGCTGGCCCGGGGCAGGCGGGAGCGCGGCTGGGCCCTGGGCTGGCCGGGCACCGGTTCCACGTCCCCCCTGCCCTCCCTCCGCAGAGCCTGTTTGAGGTGGTGACCTCCGAGGCCTCCTACCTGCGCTCCCTGCAGCTGCTGACCGACACCTTTGTGCGGAGCCAGGCCCTCCGGGACACGCTCACCCCCCGGGACCACCACACCCTCTTCTCCAACGTGCAGAGGGTCCAGGAAGTCAGCGAGTGGTCAGTGGGGCCCTGCCCTCTGGGCGAACGGAGCGCCTCTTCACTTCCAGCCTGTCCCAGGGCCCCGGGCTCTCTGCCCCCCACCACCCTCCACCCCTCCTGACTGACTGCTCCCCACCCCTCAGGTTTCTGGAGGCGTTACTGTCCCGCGTGCGCTCTTCCCCCCACATCAACGACCTCTGTGACGTGGTGCATGTCCACGCCGTGGGCCCCTTCTCCGTGTACGTGGATTACGTGCGCAACCAGCAGTACCAGGAGGAGACCTACAGCCGCCTTATGTGAGCTCCAGGGCAGGGGCCAGGCCACAGCTGTGGGGGAAGGCCGGGGTGCAGGGTGGGGGGGTGTGGGCCAGGGCAGGCTGGGGGACCGGGCCTCCAGGCCCACTCCAGCGGCCCCGCTGCTCCTGCAGGGACACCAACGTGCGCTTCTCGGCGGAGCTGCGCCGGCTGCAGAGCCTCCCCAAGTGTGAGCGGCTCCCGCTGCCGTCCTTCCTGCTGCTGCCCTTCCAGCGCATCACGCGGCTCCGCATGTTACTGCAGGTACCGGGGCCCGGCCTCTCCTGCCCACCAACTCCCGGGGCCTCCTGCCCCGCCACCGCCACCCCCCCCCCCCCCCCCCCCCCCCCACGAACACGGGCTTCCCTAAATCAGACCCCGTCGGGGCCTCATAGTCCAGGACCCACCAAACTCTGCCTCGAGCTCCTCCACTGTCTCAGGGAGCGTGCTGGGGGCAGGAAATGGACCTCTGGCTGGAGGCAGGAGGTCTCGGCTTGCTCTGCCACCAGCCGGCTGACTGACCTTGGGCAAGTCCCTTTCTCTCTCTGGGCCTCGGAGGGAACGTGGTGGTCACCTCGGCGGAGCCTCTCACTGCATACCTTCCCAGTGGGGGTGGTATCACGCACAAGGAGGCAAAGTTCATTCTTTGGGAGGTAAAAAAAAAAATCTTAAACATTCCAATGGTTGTGGTACTTCAAAGGGCCCCGGTGCATGAAAGATGTACAGCATATCTGTGGTATTACATTTCTACAAAGGCTCCTTAGCGGGGTGATACTGAGTTAAAAAAATAACAGGTTGAGCCCTAGCTGGTTTGGCTCAGTGGGTAGAGCATCGGCCTGTGGACTGAAGGGTCTCAGGTTTGATTCGGAACAAGAGCAGATGCCCAGGGTGCTCGATCTCCAGCATGAGTTGGCCAGTCAATGATTCTCTCTCACCATTGATGTTTCTATCTCTCCCTCTCCCTTCCTCTCTGAAATCAATCATATATATATATATATATATATATATATATATATATTTAATATATTTTATTGATTTTTTACAGAGAGGAAGAGAGAGAGATAGTTAGAAACATCGATGAGAGAGAAACATCGGTCAGCTGTCTCCTGCACAGCCCCTACTGGGGATGTGCCTGCAACCAAGGTACATGCCCTTGACCAGAATCAAACCTGGGACCCTTCAGTCCGCAGGCCGACGCTCTATCCACTGAGTCAAACTGGTTTTGGCAAAAATATATTTTTAAAAAAGGTTGAGAAACTCTATGGCAGATTAGAAGCTTCTCCCTAAACCAGGTCGCTCAGTGTGGGGATGCCAATGAGAAGCGTTCCCAACTAGATGGGCAGTATTTTCATATCTCCCCAGTTTACTGGGTCTTCCTCAGCTTCTTACACCCCAACGCAGGCAAAATAATCACACGTCACCATAGCAATTAAACAGCCGTTGAGTGCTCTGTTCTTGGCATGGTTCTAATATAGAACCTACCCATGACTGTATGAGGGTAGGAAAGATGACTGATCCACTTTCCAGATGAGGAAACTGAGGCACAGAGAGGTTCAATCACTTGTCCAGGTCATCCGGATAATCACTGATGGAGACAAAGTTTACCGTATTTTTCGGACCATAAGACGCACCGGACCATAAGACGCACCAGTTTTTAGAGAAGGGAAATGAAGAAAAAAAGATTCTGAAACAAATAGTGTCCTAAAATATTTTATGTGCATTAAAACCCAACATCACAGTCATAAACACATGTAATCAACCCTGTAAAGTAAACAGCAGCATTTAGAACCATTTTAGAGCCGGGCAAGCACACAGAGACCACACAGAGCCGGGCAAGTAAAAAAACTTTTTTTTTAAAGTATATGTGTAGGCTATATTTGGACCATAAGACGCAGGGACTTTTCCCCCCCACTTCTGGGGGAAAAAAAGTGCGTCTTATGGTCCGAAAAATACGGTAATTCCAGGCACTCTAACCACTGTGCTTTACTGTTTTCACTGATAGTTGTGGCTGGTAATTATTAAAATAACAGCCACCTTCTTTCGGCACTTAGTATGCGCCAAGGACTATGTGAAGCACCTTACATATATTACGTTGCTGCATCCTCCATTGGTAGGCTAGGTGGGCACTGTCCCCAATTTACAGATGCAGAAACTGAGGCTCAGAGAGGCAACGTGACCTGCTCAGGGTTAGGCAGACAGTGAGCGGTGAGGTCTCTCGGCTTTGCTGAGGCTGGTTCCTCAGCCCTGCGAACCCCAACCCCCTGTGAGCCCTGCGAGCATCCTGCCAAGCCCCTCTGAGCCCCAGGGCCGCCAGGCAGGGCCCAGTCACCCTTCCTCCTTGTCCTCAGAACATCCTCCACCAGACAGAGGAGGGGTCCAGCCGCCAGGAGAACGCCCAGAAGGCCCTGGGTGCCATCAGCAAGGTGGGCTGCGGAGGCCCGGGGAGGCGGGGAGGGGGTCGGGGAGAAGGGAGGGTGGGAGGGAATGGGGGTGAGTGACTCCCTCCCTCACCCAGATCATCGAGCGCTGCAGTGCTGAGGTGGGGCGCATGAAGCAGACAGAGGAGCTGATCCGGCTCACGCAGAGGCTGCGCTTCCACAAAGTCAAGGTCAGCCCCCGTCCAGACTCCCCGCGCCCCCCCCCCGCCCCCCCGCGGTGTTCTGCGAAGAAGCCAGAACCTCCTCCCTGCTTCCTCCCAGGCCCTGCCCCTGGTCTCCTGGTCGAGGCGCCTGGAGCTGCAGGGGGAGCTGACGGAGTTAGGGTGCCGGAGAGGGGGCATGCTCTTCACCTCGCGCCCCCGCTTCACCCCCCTCTGCCTGCTGCTCTTTAGTGACCTGCTGCTCATCACGCAGCCCAAGAGGTGGGTCCCAGGGAGGGCGGGAGCCCAGGCAGGGGTGAGGAGGAGGAGTCCGGCGGGACTTCTGCCCTCCGTCTGAACGCCCTCTTCCCTGGGCAGTGGGCAGCGGCTGCAGGTGCTGGACTACGCCCATCGCTCCCTGGTCCAGGCCCAGCAGGTTCCGGACCCATCTGGACCCCCTACGTTCCGCCTCTCCCTTCTCAGCAACCACCAGGGCCGCCCCACCCAGCGGCTGCTCCAGGCTTCCTCCCTGTGAGTTGTGTCTCCTAACGGGACCCTGATCTGACCTCTCAGCGCCTACCACCCCCTCCCCAGTCTCTCTCCTCCGTGGCCCCTGCCTCACCCCCAGCAGGATCTCCTGGGCCAACGGGAACCCTCCCTTGTCCCACCAGATCAGACATGCAGCGCTGGCTGGGAGCCTTCCCCACCCCTGGCCCCCTCCCCTGCTCCCCAGACACCATCTATGAGGACTGTGGTGAGTAACCCCTGGAGGGAGAGGGAGGGAAAAGTGAACCTGAAGGGGAAATATGGGTGAGAAGCTAAATAACCTTGATCCTGCGGTAATGTCACCCCACCCCCACCAGAATGTTCCCAGGATACCTGTTCAGAGCCTTCTACACCAGTCAAGACTGAGGGACCGAGTCCGGAGTCCAGGGCTGCCCCCAAGAACCTACACAAGAGCCCTGAAGGTGAGAGATTCTTCTGTTTCTTTATTTTTATTTTTTTATTTTTAAAAATATATTTTATTCATTTTTTACAGAGAGGAAGGGAGAGAAAGAGAGCCAGAAACATCGATGAGAGAGAAACATTGACCAGCTGCCTCCTGCACCCCCCCCACCAGGGATGTGCCCGCAACCAGGGTACATGCCCTTGTCCGGAATCGAGCCTGGGACCCTTCAGTCCGCAGGCCGACGCTCTATCCACTGAGCCAAACTGGTTTCGGCAGATTCTTCTATTTCTTCACTCAGTAAATGCTTACCAAGCACCTGGGAGCTGCCGCTCGCTCTTCTCGGCTCTGTGAACCGAGCACACGGATATTCCTGTGTGCAGAGCCCGCATTCTAGGGGAGGAGAAACAAGAGAGAATAAACAAGATAAAAAGTAAATGGCATGCAGTGCGCCTGAAGGTGCCGAGTCTGTGACAAAAGGAAAGGGCAGCAGAGTCAGGGAGGGCAGGGGTGGCGGGGGTGGGTGGGTGACCAGTTTAAACTGGGAGGTTAGGTGGACCTCAGCGAGGAGGCACCATGTGTGTCAGCCATGACCGGATGGAGCTGAGGCTCTTGGGCCCGGGGCATCCAGAGGAAGAATGTCCCAGTCGGAGCCGGAGTCAGCGGCAGGCACTGTGGGTGGTGTGTTTAGGAAACAGGAAGGAGACGTGTGTGGCTCAGGGGAGCGAGGAGAAGGGAGAGAAGCAGGTGGGGTCAGAGAGATCACAGGGACCAGGTCATGTGGGTCCTCAGAGATCCCTGCAGGGGTTCTGGCTTCCGCTCTGAGTGGGATGAGCAGCCACGGCAGGGCTTGACAGAGAAGTGACCCTGACCTGACCCTCTCTGGTGATATTGTCACCTCCACCTCCAATGGCCTTTCTACCAATGCTCACCATGACCCTCAGACACTAGACCCCATGGTGCCTCCTTTCCCTCCTGACCTGCCCCTTTTCCCGGCTCCCCTGGGGCCCTCTCTCTCTCTCCAGGGTGGCTGAAGGGGCTTCCCGGGGCCTTCCCTGCCCAGCTGGTGTGTGAAGTCACAGGGGAACATGAGAGGAGGAGGCACCTGCGCCAGCACCAGAGGCTCCTTGAGGCTGTTGGACCCTCTTCAGCAACCCCCAGTGCCCCCCAATCCTAATGCATGCTGGGGAGGGCGCGCAGGCTGGCAGGACAGCTGGCAGCGTGGCACCGAGAGGACAAAGCTCATCTATCTATTGGATTCGCTGTCAAGTGGAAATACTACCTCTAGTGGCAACCAATAGGGACCAAGCTTCGGGACAAGGCAGCCAATGAAATCAGGACGGTCGGAGCCCAGGCAACGAGGGAGAATGAGGCTGGTCTGAGTGTGTTGCCAGTGGAGACAGAGGCTTAGAGCAGAGCTGGCTCACCTGGACCCAAGAGATCAGCAGTGACTCTCTTTGGTTCTATAGCAACCACCAGCCCTGCCCTTTGAACCTAAGAAGTATTAGATTTCATTCTCAGGGTGTTTCCTGTGTCCTCTCAAGCCAAATTTTCTTTTCTAGAAGAATCCAGAGTGTGTTTCTCGGAGAATGTGTGTGTGTGTGTATCTGCTGAGTGGTGTGTGTGTGTGTGTGTGTGTGTGTGTGTGTGTATCTGCTGAGTGTGTGTGTGTGTGTGTGTGTGTGTGTCTGCTGAGTGTGTATGTGTGCGATCTTGCCTCCTCCCAGATGACTGACTGCCCCGTTCTCCCCTCGGCCCCCGTTTTAACTATTATTCTCTCGGAGAAAGACCGCAGCCTGAGAGCCAGAGGAGAAGGAGCTGGATGTGGCTTGGCAGCCGGAGGCCAGAGCCGGGGCGAGAGCCCTGGGATCTGGCTCTCTTGGGGGCCGGAGTCCCTGACACTGGAGGGTGATGTTCTGGAGCAGACAAGCAGCCTGGCGGAGCAGCCCCAGGGGCTTGTGAAGATGGCCAGTGACTGGGGTGCGAGGGCCCCCGAAGCCCACCAGCCCTTCTCCTCGCCCCAAAGCGTGGCATCTGTGATCTTTGCTGGGAAAGCCCCCAACTGAACTGTAATCAGTGTCCAGCCGTGGCCTCGGACCCCAGGACACGGAAGCTGTGGATCAGGGGCCAGCTGAGGAGCTTCTGGGCTTTCCTGCCTTCATCCCGGTCCTCTCACAGAGACGTGGGGCCAAGCAGTGGGCAGAGAATGGAGGGCGTCTTCTTCTGGATGAGAAATTGCCCCCGTGCGAGGCCAGGAGGAGGCGAGGGACTGACAGAGGAGCAGACAGTGGCCGGCGGCGAGTGGGGCCCGGGCCTGGCACAGGCCTCTGAGCGAGGCCTCTGCACCTTCCCTTCACTCACGCACAGACACTTGCCCGGGACAGAAGCCGCCACGCTGACCACGGGAGGCGCAGGGACTGTCAGAGACGCAGAGGGAGAACGGCGCTGGCATTGGCGTGTCTGTGACTTAGGAGATTCGCCGGGCACAGGGCCTGGCATATGAGAAACCTTCAATAAATGCTGGGGGCTGTACTGAGGTTCTCTGGGGGGCTGTGTGCTTAAGGGAGCCGTGGTTTCCCGGTGTGGCTCTGTGAGGTGGGTGGGGCTGGCTGGAAAGGGATTCTTCCAGAGCAGTCAGTTCTGCTGGGAACTGGGCTTGGAGACGAGGCACAGGCTCCAGCGTGTCGGCCCACGCACCCCTGCCCGGGGACCCAGGGCTGCGGTGGCGGGGCGTTTGCAGGTGGCGGGAGGTGGGGGGCTCCTGCAGGGTCGGGGAGAAGATAGGGCAGCGCCAGGAATGGCTGGGGCTCCAGGGGCGGATGGAGGTGCGAGGAGCAGGATGAAGAGGGCAGTCAGCAATAAAGGTCTTTCCCGACCAGCCAAGCAGCCCTGGGTTTAATCCAATCAGTTCCACACCTGTTTCCCGAGTGCCTCCTATGTGCCAGGCACTGTTCTAAGATCCGGGGACACAGAGATGAAGAACACAAGGGCCCTGTCCTCCAGGAGCCTCCATTCTGGGTTATGGGCCAGGTGGGAAGAACGAGTCCCAATTGTGAACAATTTAATGAGCAAGATAAAGGCAGGTGGCAGCTATGGAGAAAATACAGCAAGGGCTGTGATACAGAATACTCCGTGTGTATGTGTGTGTGTGGGGGGGGTGGGGGGGAGATACGCTTTGGAGAAGATTGTGGAGGTGACAGTTGAGCTGAGACACAAATGACAAGAAGGAAGCAGCCCTGGGAAGGCGTCAGAGGGATTGAAGTCTGGGATATGAAGGTGGTGGTCGGGGGGAGGTGCATTTCCTCCCTAAGTTTCCTGGTTGGGGAGCCTCTCTCCACCAAACTCCCTCTCTGAGATACTCAGAGAAAGACAGACAGACATAGGAGGCTCACACAAAGACAGACAGACATAGGAGGCTCACACAAAGCTACACATGACCCATGTATGGTACTGCCTAGCTCTGCTGCTGAGGAGGCCCCCGTAGCCCACTTCAGGTGCCCTAGAAATGCGGTAATGACTAGTGGAGGACAAAGACCAGGTAAGAGTTGTTTTGGGGATGTAAAGGCACATAAAACACCACCACACGTTTCAGAAAAGACAGGAAGGAAAGGAACCTGTCTGTTTCTGCTATCTCAGAGCCCCTTTCCATTTTGGGGTGACAAGTGAGTGTGTGCAGCTTGGGAGGGGTGTGCATTCGGCAGGCCTGTCGGAGAGGGCGAGGGGCACGAAGGACAGCTATGTGGGCGCGGGGTGGATGTGGGGCAGCGAGACCACCATGAGTGTGGAGAAGGTGGGTGGGAGGAGGGCTGGGGCCGGGGTGAGGAAGACAGAGGGGGGATGATGGGGGTGGTACAGGAGGCACCATGGCTGTAGGTAACTTGGCGAGCCGTGAATTCTCTCCCTCCACCCCCTGCACACCTCCACGGGGATCCACCTGTCACACAGCCGCACTCCTGCCGGCCCCGCATCCTCTCCATCCTGTGGCGCTCCTCACCCTTCCCGCCCCTCTGAGCACCTTCTGCAGCTCCCTCGTAGGTGTGGGGGGCGGGTTCACGGGAGAAGCCTCCCCGTGCTGCCCTGTCTGGTGTTCCAGGCATGGTGGTGGGGGTGACGGGGGTCGGGACAAACGTTCCAGGTGGCAGAGAGGTTCATTGACCCCTTCGGGGGGCCCTGAAGCTGCCGTCATTCCATGCCTTCACATTCGATCGTGCTGGGGAGGTGGATGAAAGTCATATTTCATAGGCTCCGGGGAGGCACAGGTGTGTCTCTGGCCGGGGGAGGTGCCTGGGAGGACAGGTTGGGGAAGCCAGGCCCCATTGGTAGTCTCTCTCTCTCTCTCTCTCTCTCTCTCTCTCTCTCTCTCTCTCTCTCTCTCAGTATGTGCTCTCTCCACCCCCCCAGTCCTGCTCCTCATGTTTGTGGCCTCCATATACGGGGATTCCGTGAGAATGCAGATAGGACAGGGCACTGACCTGTCTGCACTGGCCCTTCTATGGCTCTGGGTCCACATCGTTGAGGCCATTATTACTGCTGAGCTGAGGCGGGTTGCAATCCTGACCACAAGCAACAGGTGGACGAGATCCCCCCTTCCCCTGCAGCCTGCTCACTAGCCCTCTGCCATCTCCTTCTGGCCGCACAGGCCCTCCAGCCCGCTCCCTGAGGTCCTTCCCAGGCCCTTCAGCCTGGTCTGTCCACCCCTGAAAGCTTCTCTCTCTCTGTCCTCCTTCCTTCCTCGCTGGACTCGCCTCTCTCTTCAGCTCCCTGGGTGTCTGCTGGTCCCTGCTTTACGGGTCGGCCAGGCCACCAGGCAGCAAACCACCCGGAGCCGGAGTACGGCTCCTCCGACTGTCCCCGCACCAGCCTGACAGCCCCGCAGGCCGCCCGACCTTGCTCCCCGGCTCGCCCTCCCCAAACCAGCGGCTCCCTGCCCCGCAGCGGCCCGAGACAGTCTGGGGCCAGAGCAAGGGAGCAACGGGCATCAACTCCCCTGTGGATCTAACCGGGACGCCCTTGTGGCCCCGCCCCCGGACTGGCCCCGCCCCCAGGACAGGCCCCTCCCACGCCAGGCCCCGCCCCATGCCAGGCCCCGCCCCGCCCCCGCCGCGCCCGGGCCGGGTCCGCGGTGCACCCAGACCTACCTGGCGCCGCCGGTTCCCAGCTCGCGGCCTTGGCGCTTCTCCCGGCCGAGCTCGGCGGACTGGTTCTCAGCCTCGCCTCCCCCGCGAGGCAGGACCCGGGGGCGGCCGCCCCGCGAGAAATCCTGAGGACTTTGGGGCGACGCCCCGCTCCCCGCAGGGCTGGCTCCCCGGTGGCCTCCAACTTCCCAGGTCCAGGGCCGGCGTGCAGCTGGCTGGTCCCAGCGCCCCAGCGTCGGCGGCGGGGCAGACGTTTCCCATTGTTCTCTGCACCGACTTCTGTCTCTGGGGCTCAGCCTTGCCGAGTGCCTAAGCCCACACCGCTCCGCAGTCGACCCGGAGTCGCATCTCACTCCTCCTGGTCCCAGTTTTCTCCTTTCTCCTTCCCATACTCCGCTGACCCACCGGCCTCCAGCCCCCTGGAGGCACCTTCCCCTTCACTCCTGAAATCTTTTCCCACTCTGCCCACCTTTGGAAATCTGAAGCTGCCCTGTGAGGGAAGGGGGTTGGGCTGAAACCCGATTTTATGGGGTTCTTCTAAAGAAAAAGAATACAAAATATGAATTAAAAACTGGGTACAAAAGTGAGTTTTATTTAGAAGGATAAAAATAATTAATCACTTATTTTTATTTATTTAAAAAATATATATTTTATTGATTTTTTTACAGAGAGGAAGAGAGAGGGATAGAGAATTAGAAACATCGATCAGCTGCCTCCTGCACACCCCACACTGGGGATGTGTCCGCAACCAAGGTACATACATGCCCTTGACCGGAATCGAACCCGGGACCTTTCAGTCCACAGGCTGATGCTGTATTCACTGAGCCAAACCGGTTTCGGCTTTTATTTTTAAAAGCTGACAAACATGAACAATGTAAAAACCCAGAATGGTTTTTTGTTTTTCCCCCCCCCCCCATTCTAATAGGTGTGTAGTGGTATCTCATTTTGGTTTTATTTATTTTATTTATTCCTTTTTAGAATTCTTTGTTGTTGAAAGTATTACATATGTGTGTGTGTGTGTGTGTGTGTGTGTGTGTGCCCCCCCCCCCCAGCCATTGACTTCTCCCTGCCTGCTCCTGCCCCCAGCACAGACCCTCACCCTTCTACCGTCTGTGTCTAGGGGTGTCGAACTCAATCAGAGAAGGGGCCAAAATCTAAAATCCAGCCTAAATCTCGGGCCGAATGGTTTACTGAACAGTCATAAACTGTCATTGTAATGGAAACGCAGCGGAGTGCAGTGATGACAGCGCGGTGCGGGCCACATTGCAAGGCCTGGCGCGGGCCACATTGCAAGGCCTGGCGGGACGGATTTGGCCCGCGGGCCTTGTGTTTGACACATGTGGTCTGTGTCCATGGGTAATGCTCATATGCATGCACACAAGTTCTTTGGTTGATCTCTTAATGGCCCCGCCCCCTTCCCCCCTCCATCCCCGCTTTCCCTCTGAGGTTTGAGGGACTCCTATGTCTCTGGATCTATTTTTGTTCATCAGTTTATGTTGTTCAATATATTCCACAAATGAGTGAGATCATGCGATTATGTATTTATCTTTCTCCAACTGGCTTATTTCACTTAACATAATGCTCTCCAGGTCCAGCCATGTGGTTGCAAACTGTAAGAATTCCTTCTTTTTTACAGTAGCGTAGTATTCCATTGTGTAAATGTACCACTGTTTTTTAATCCACTAATCTGCTGATGGGCACTTAGGCTGTTTCCAAATCTTAACTATTGTAAATTGTGCTGCTATGAACATAGGGGTGCATATATCTTTTTTGATTGATGTTTCTGATTTCTCATAGTTTTAATTTGTGTTTTCTTTTTAAAAATTTATTGATTTCAGAGAGGTAGAGAGGAAGAGAAATAGAATCATTGATCAGCTGCCTCCTGCACACCCCCTACTGGGGATTGAGCCTGAAACCCGTGCATGTGCCCTTGACTGGAATCAAGCCTGCAACTCTTCAGTTTGCAGGCTGACGCTCTACTCACTGAGCTTTACTGGCTAGGGCTAATTTGTGTTTTCCTAATGACTAATGGTCAATCTGTGCATCGTCAGCTCTCTCTCCAAGCCTTTGAACCCGAAAGCCACGCTGGCTGGGGCTTTTCATAAGCAAGTTCCCAGGCCCCTGGCATTCCAGGGTGATTCTGATGTGAGAGTCCTCTCCTTTGCATCTGGTAAAGGATGCATCCTTCTTTCCTGTGGGTCTGTTGGTGATGGTGTGTTCCTCAAACTCTGGAGAGTGTGCTGAGGACTTGGGCATCTCCTTACAGGTGCGGCCCAGGCTGCTGGCCCGAGGCTCACACACCGGGTAGGGAAGCTGTAGAAAGCCCCACAATGTTTCCCAACCTACAGGGTTTGGGCACTGATACAATAATGTAACCCCTCTAATTAGTGTGGGAATTGTTTGCTATATGGAAACCCCCAATACTCTGTAACTTCCAAAATGAATGAACACACCAATATCTTTTTAAAAAATATATATTTTATTGATTTTTTACAGAGAGGAAGGGTGAGAGGGATAGAGAGTTAGAAACATCAATGAGAGAGAGTCATCGATCAGCTGCCTCTTGCACACCCCCCACTGGGGATATGCCTGCAACCAAGGTACATGCCCTTGACCGGAATCGAACCCGGGACCCTTCAGTCCCCAAGCCGATGCTCTATCCATTGAGCCAAACCGGTCTTGGCTGAATCTGTGTTTATTCAGTATCGCCCCGATATGTTCCTTTTTCCCTAACTTCGTTCGGCTTTGAGTTGGCAACCTAAGAATTCTCACTGGTCACACAGCCTCATAAGGCAGTTGGCCAGGAAGGTGCCTTTGTGCCTTTCACCTTGTGGCCAACAGACAGCCCCTCGGAATGGATGTGGGGGTCAAGGTGTGGTGGGAGCAGCACCTTCATGAAGCAGAGAACAAGGTGCCTCTTCCTTCAGGCCAGTGGGCATGGCTTATCCAGCAAAATGCAGCCTGGAGCTCAGCTCTCACTCCCTCCCTCAGCCATATGCTCTGCAGCACAGGTAACACAGCCTTATGTAGAGACCCTGTTGTCAGGCCTCCCACCCTCCCCCTCAGCTCTCTTCTCTTTCCACCTTCCCTTCCCCTCTTCTAGGCTTTTACTTGGGCCACATCAAAGCTGATGACCGCTATGTTTACTTCTGTAGCAACAGCGAAGTCTTCCGTGCTTTGTCCATCTGTTGATTCTAAAAGCTGAAACTCAATTAACAGTGTTTAGTTTATGTATTGTGACTTATAAATATCTCTCAAGGCAGAGCTAGGAATCACTCAGATTCCATTTCCTGTCTTGAACTGTTTTAATTACCTTTTGAAAAACAGTGTTTGATAGGTTCACAGGATTATATGAAATATATGTTAGTTATAAATGATTCTAATAGCATGAATACCATGTACCTTTCACCCAAATCAGGAACCAAGAACCTGTTGCCAGTAATGTGTGTGTGCCAATGTAATCCTCCTTGTCCCATTCCCCTGCTTTGCCTGAGAAATAGGCAATATTATTTTTTGTGTGTGTGTTTATCATTCTGCTGCTTAAAAAAAACAACACACCCATGCAATCATAATAGCATGTATGCATAGACAATGCTTTGTTTAGTTGTGTTTGTTTATGAGCTCTATAAAGATGTTTACAGTGTAGTCTTCTGGGAGTCTGTCTTTCAGGAAGCATTGTATTTCCAAGGTTCTTCCATGTTGTCTTTTTTTTTAATTTTAATTTTTTTTTATTTTACACATAGAGGAATTGAGAGAGATGAGAGAGAAACATCAACTAGCTGCCTCTTGCACTCCCCCACTGGGGATGTGCCCGCAACCAAGGTACGAGCCCTTGACCAGAATCGAACCTGGGACCTTTCAGTCCGCAGGCCAATGCTCTATCCACTGAGCCAAACCAGTTTCGGCTTCCATGTTGTTTTGTATCGCTATTGGAGCTGTCTATTATGATTAGAAACTCTTAGGAACTCCAGGAAAAGCGAAAACAGAACCAAAGAAGGAAACACAATCCTGATGGTCGCTATCTCTGTATGAATGACATTCCCAGTAGGCCCAGCACGCCCTTCATCCATCACTGCCCCCTCCTAGTGTAGAACAGAGTTAGCACAACCCATGGCCAAGGAAGTTAGGGAATTTGTTCACCAGCTCCCTCTCTGTCGGCCTCCACATCCGGGTGCCCCCGACCATGGCGGATTGTTCTAGGGATGACACTGGTCCCTGGCAGGGCCAGAGGATGTTTGGACTGAGCGGACTCCTCTCTAACAGCCAAAGGTGGGTAGCTGAGGTGTCAGGGCCACGTTTCTCACTCCGCGGACCAGAGGAGAGGAGGAGGTTGGCCTGCAGAGGAAGAGCAAGATATTCAGGGAGAAGGAAGACCAGAGTCAGAGTGCTATGGTCTGAATGTCTGTGCACCCCCAAATCCATATGTTAGAAAACTATGCCCCAAGTTCATAGTACCCTGTTTCCCCGAAAATAAGACAGTGTCTTATATTAATTTTTTCTCCCAAAGTTGCTCTAGGTCTTATTTTCAGGGGATGTCTTAACTTTCCATGCACTAGGTCTTATTTTTGGAGGATGTCTTATTTTTGGGGAAACACGGTAATAGGATGTGAGCCTTTGAGAGGTGATTAGGTCATAAGGGTGGAGCCCTTTTGAATGGAATTAGTGCCCTTATAAAAGAGACCCCACAGAGCTCCCTGTCCCCATGTAAAAAGACACAGCAAAAAGTCTGCAACTTGTGCCGAATCTGGTTTGGCTCAGTGGATAGAGCATTGCCCTGCGGATTGAAGGGCCCCAGGTTTGGTTTTGGGCAGGGGCACGTACCTTGGTTGCGGGCACATCCCAAGTGGGGGTGTGTGTGTGTGTGACATCGACCAGCTGCCTCTTGCACACCCCCTACTGGAAATGTGCCTGCAACCAAGGTACGTGCCCTTGACCCGAATCGAACCTGGGACCTTTCAGTCTGCAGGCCGACGCTCTACCCACTGACCCAAACCGGTTTCAGCCAATGAGTTCTTTTTTGTTCATTCTCCCATTCAACACCCAACCCAAGACTGAGGCATGTATTATTGTCTCTGTGTTACAGATGGTAACTAAGGCATAAAGAAGCTCTAATTCCCAGTCAGAGAAAGATAACTATCACATGATCTCACTCATTTGTGGAATATGTAATGAACAACATACACTGATGAACAAAAACAGATCCAGAGACAGAGAAGCATTGGTCAGACCGGGTAGGGGAGGGCAGAGGTAAGGGGGAGAGATCAACCAAAGGACTTGTCTGCATGCAGATAAGCCTAACCAGTGGACACAGACATCAGGGGGTGAGGGCATGAGTAGGGAGGGCCATGGGGGGGAAAGGACACATATGTCATACCTTAATCAATAAAGAAAAAAAAAGAAGCTCTGACTCATGTAGGTTCACAGGGCTATAAAGAGGATAGCCCAGCCAGAACCACTTTGGCTCAGTGGATAGAGCGTTGGTCTGCGGACTGAAGGGTCCCGGGTTCGATTCTGGTCAAGAGTATGTACCTTGGTTGTGGGCACATCCCCGGTGCAGGAGGCAGCTGGTCCATGTTTCTCTCTCATTGATGTTTCTGGCTCTCTGACCCTCTCCCTTCCTCTCTGTAAAAAAAATCAATAAAATGTATTAAAAAAAGAAAAAAGAAAAAAAGAGGAAAGCCCATCATTCACACCCTACAACCTGTGTGCTTCACCAAAGCAAGCCACCTCTGGCGGGACTCAAAGTCACACCACATTTGAAAGGCTCTCTCCTCATGAGAATTCCAGGAGCTGAGTGAGGTCCAGAGGCCACTATGACAGGGCCACCATGGGTGACTCAGATTTCTTTCCCTATAACTTCAAAGGGAGATTAGGAAAATCTTCTCAGATGGCATGAAACCACATACCCTGTCCTTATCCTACCTGCCCTCTTCTGAGGCTGAAAGAAAAGCAGAAAGAAAGATAGAAGAAGGCTGAAACCAGTTTGGCTCAGTGGATAGAGCGTCGGTCCGAAAGGTCCCAGGTTCGATTCCGGTCAAGGGCATGTACCTTGGTTGCGGGCACATCCCCAGGAGGGGGTGTGCAAGAGGCAGCTGATCGATGACTCTCTCTCATCGATGTTTCTAACTCTCTGTTCCTCTCTTTTCCTCTCTGTAAAAAAATAAAAATATATATATTAAAAAAATAAAAGAAAGACATAGAAGAGGGGAGGGAATGGCAGCCGCCGCCTGGAAGTGGGAGCGGTGGGAGGGAGGGTGGGGAGGAGCGAGGTGGATTACCCCCCAGACCACACTTCCAGGCGTTTTCCTGGGGACAGACCTCTCCCTCCTCCAGCTCCATCAGTGAGCCTTTGGGGTTGGGGTCAGGGCAGACGAAATGGGGAGAGAAAGGAGCCCCTCCGAGACCGTTGCTCTTAGGTCAGTGGTCGGCAAACTGCAGCTCCTGAGCCACCTGGGCTGCTCTGTTGACTCATGAGTTTGCTGACCACTGCTAGACTAAATGTTACCGTGTCGTTGGCAGCTGTGAGGGTTAGGCAGTTGTGGCATCTTGGGTGCAAAGAGGCAAAGGGCAGTACATGACAGGGGTCGGCAAACGCATGAGTCAACAGAGCAGCAAACCCAAACCGCCGCCCTTGAGCCGCCTGTGGCTCCAGGGCCGCTGTTTGCTGACCACTCACTGTCTTAGGAGGAGGGAGGCATCCGAGCCACAGTTCTGAGCTGAGCCCTGAGGAGCAGTGTTTCCAGAAGGAGCTGGAGGCGAAGCCGTGGGCCCCTCCCCCATTTAACTGACCCCCAGGAACATTCCACGGCCGTTAGGGGCCCTGCCCTGCCGATGGGAGGTTCTTTTCCCAGCTCCCGAGCCCCGTGGTGGCACCTGCTCCGCTTGATGGAAATCTTTTGAACATGAGGGACAGCTGAGCCTAGGAAGGGAAGGGGCGGCATGGGGTGGAGGATGGAAGGGGAGACAGGGGATGCTCAGGATGGGGACAGGGGACATTAGGGGTGAGCTCCCTGGTTCAGGAGGAGAGAGTGATGGACTCCAGAAGCCTGGAGAGGACAGGGGCAGAGAGGAACCGGGGACAAGAACGGGGGGCGATGGGGTACCACCGGCGGGACTCCTTGTTGCCCCTGAGGTGGAGGGTCGCACACACTTCCCGCTGGAAGGTGCAGGTGCTCACCTCGGTGCTCAGCCTGATTGCCTTCACCATGCTGCTGATCATGTCCTTCTCCAAGGGCTGGCTGTACCTGTCCACCATCCGCTTCCTACAGCGCTGGCCTGAGCACGTCAGGCAGAGCATCATCATCTCTGCCGGGATCTTGTCCCACGGACCCCTGCAAAACTGCATATTCCAGAGCTGTTCCTACTCGGAGGAGGAAGGTGAGACCCTCCACGCCCCCAATCCCACTCCAGGCCTCCAGCCTGCCTTGGCCTCTCTGTTTTCACCCCGGTATTCTTTCTTTCTTTTTCTTTTTTAAAAATATATATTTTATTGATTTTGTACAGAGAGGAAGGGAGAGAGATAGAGAGCTAGAAACATCGATGAGAGAGTGTCATCGATCAGCTGCCTCTTGCACACTCCCTACTGGGGATATGCCTGCAACCAAGGTACATGCCCTTGATCAGAATTGAACCCGGGACCCTTCAGTCCTCAAGCCGACGCTCTATCCATTGAGCTAAACCGGTTTTGGCCACCCCAGTAGATTAATAATAAATAAATTATTAATAATAAATCAATTATTATTTATTATACACTTATTTTATTTAGTTAATTGAATCCTCAACTGTGTGATGGGGCTCTTCTCCTCCTCCTCCTTCTCCTCCTCCTCCTCCTCCTCCTCCTCCTCCTCCTTCTTCTCCTCCTTCTCCTTCTCCTTCTCCTTCTCCTTCTCCTTCTCCTTCTCCTTCTCCTTCTCCTTCTCCTTCTCCTTCTCCTTCTCCTTCTCCTTCTCCTTCTCCTTCTCCTTCTCCTTCTCCTTCTTCTGTCCCCTCCATCTGCTCATCCTCACTGAGCCCACAAGATGACTCCACTGGCACTGGGGCTGCCAACTGTCTCACACACACACACACACACACACACACACACACACACACACCCGGCCATGCCGATGTGCCCGACCCTTCAATGGGAAGTGCTACTGCTTTTGGTAAGGCTTGCAGTCAAGTCTGTGCTTTTAATAAACATGTCGTGAGGGGCCTGGACTCGCTTGCAGTGCATGAGAATCACTCATTAATCACGTAATTCACCCTGATCCTGGGAGAAGAGCCCATCGAGGTGAGATGTCTTTTCTCCAGGCTTGCATACCCAGAGTTTTGGGAGGAGTCGACCTCAGGCCCTGGTCCCAGCAACTGCTCTTGCCTTTGGCTCAGGCTTTGGTTTTCTGGGCCAGTCCTGGGTTTCCACATCCGGTTTTCCCTGCCCTTTCCTTCCTGGCTTCTTGCAGGTGCCTCATTCCTCGTTCTTGTTAATCTTACATCATGCTGTCCTGTCACTTTCAGATTTGTGGGAAATGAGAACCTTTGACCTCCCCGTTTCCATCTCTGCGTTGTCATTTAACATTTTCAAAAGTTATGAAGCCCGGCTAGTGTGGCTCAGTGGTTGAGCGTCAACCCATGAACCAGCAAGGAACATTTGATTCCCAGTCAGGGTACATGCCCGGTTTCTGGCTTGACCCCCAGTGTAGGGTATGCAGGAGGCAGCCAATCAATCCTTCTCTCACCATGGCTGTTTCTATCTCTCCCTTTCCTTCCCTCTATGAAGCCAATAAAAATATATATACATATCTTAAAGTCACATTGCTATTATTTTCTTCCATTATGAAAGCAATGCACCCTTATTATGATACATTTTGGGAAACAAAAATTATTATTTATTATACATTTATTTTATTTAGTTAATTGAATCCTCAACCGTGATGGGGCTCTTCTCCTCCTCCTCCTCCTCCTTCTTCTTCTTGTTCTTGTTCTTGTTCTTCTTCTTCTTAATATATCTTATTGATTTTTTACAGAGAGGAAGGGATAGGGATAGAGAGCTAGAAACATCGATGAGAGAGAAACATCCATCAGCTGCCTCCTGCACGCCCCTCTCCCCCACTGGGGATGTGCCTGCAAGCAAGGTACATGCCCTTGACCAGAATCAAACCCGGGACCCTTCAGTCCACAGGCTGACATTCTATCCACTGAGCCAAACTGGTTTCAGCGGGGCAATTATTCTTATTTTATAGATGAAAAAATTGAGACTCAGATTAAGTACCTTGTTCAGGGTCATAAAGCTAGTAGGTTGAACCACATGTAAAGGCCAATATTTGACTGCATTTCCTCTACAAAAAAGAGCAAGTTCATATGGATCAACCTAATAACGGCATGTTTACAATTATAACTCAGGTGTGTCTGGCTCCAAAACTCATGTAAGCACCCAACTTGCTCTCTAGTGCTGCTCAAAGGCAGCCACTAGCAGCAGTGTGTTGAACACTCAGTTTTTTCTAGGCTTTAAAAAAATTGGACATGTTTTAAATGACTCTTACATAGATGTATTTATTCTTCTAAATAATTTTGTATATTTTATTTTTATTATTTAATTTATATTATTTTAAAATTTATATTTATGCAATATAATAAACATTTTCTTATTATAAGTAACCTATAGTATTCAACTTAATAAATTTATCACCTCTTACTTGACTATTTTATTTTCTTAGCAAATGCATTTCTAACTTTATAAAAAAATTTTTTTTAATAATCTTTATTGTTTGGATTATTTCCCCCCCAATAGCTCTCCTCCACCTGATTCCCCACTCCACCCCATGCCCTTACTCCCCGCCACTGTCTTCATCCATAGGTGTAAGATTTTTGTCCAATCTCTTCCTGCACCCCTCAGACTCCCTTCCCCCTGAGTCTTGTCAGTCCACTCCCTTTCTATGACCCTGATTCTATTATATTCACCAGTCCATTTTGTTCTTTAGATTTTTTATTCACTTGATTTTTAGATTGTTGGTAGGTATGTATCTAATGTCCTTTTGTTGTTCATAATTTTTACCTTTACCTTTTTCTTCTTCTTCCTCTTCTTAAAGAATACCCTTCAGCATTTCATGTAATCCTGGTTTGGTGGTGATGAACTCCTTTAACTTTTTCTTGTCTGTGAAGCTCTTTATCTGACCTTCAATTCTGAATGATAGCTTTGCTGGGTAGCGTAATCTTGGTTGTAGGTTCTTGCTATTCATCACTTTAAATATTTCTTGCCACTCCCTTCTGACCTGCATAGTTTCTGTTGAGAAATCAACAGATAGTTGTATGGATATTCCCTTGTAGGTAACTAGCTGTTTTTCTCTTGCTGCTTTCAAGATTCTCTCTTTGTCTCTTAGCATTTTAAGTATGATGTGTCTTGGTGTGGTCCTCTTTGGATTCCTCTTGTTTGGGGTTCTGTGCATTTCCTGAACTTGTAAGTCTATTTCTTTCATCAAGTAGGGACATTTTTCTGTCATTATTTCTTCCAATAGCCCCTTCAGTATCCTGCTCGATCTCTTCTTCTGGCTCTCTTCTTCTGGCACCCCCAAAATCTGGATATTGGTATGCTTAAAGCTGTCCCAGAGGCTCCTTACACTATCCTCACACTTTAGGATTCTTTTTTCTTTCTTCTTCTCTGGTTGGGTGTTTTTTGCTTCCTCATATTCCAGATCTTTGGTTTGACTCGGGATACGTTGATCTACAGTTGAGTTTCTGTATATTCTTTATTTCAGCCAGTGTATGCTTAATTTCTGACTGGTCCTTTTCCATTTTTTTTGGCATTCTCATTAAGGTCCTTGAAGGTCTTAATAAACTTCTTGGAGGTCTCATCAAGCTTCTCAAAGGTTTTTAGAAGATTCTTGAGTAACCTTATAAATGTGGTTCTGAACGCTGTGTCGTCTAGTAGTTTACTTTCCTCCATCTCCCATTCGTGACATGCTTCTGTATCTCCTCATTTGGCTGCCTCCCTGTGTTGATGAAGTGGCTTTGTGTGGTTGGTGACCTATAGGGGCCAGTAGCTCAGCTTTCCCAATCTCCTGAGGTGGTCGCTCTTGGTACACCCTTTTGTGGGCTGAGTGCAAAGTCTTGGTGTAATTAATCCTTGATTGCTGTTGGTACACTGGGAGGAATTGACCTCCAGGCCAATTGGCTGTGAGGACATGCTTATGATGCAGGCCTTGTTTCAGTGGGGCTTTGGTGCTCACTGAGTCTGTCTCCCTAATGTGTCACTTATGGATGTGAGAAGTTGAAATCTGATGTCTTACACTGGCCACCAGGTATACTGGCTTCTGGATCTCCAATGGGGTGCAGTTCAGCTATTGTCTGAGGCCACCCTGCAGGAGCTACAGCAAGAACCACAGTCCTCTCCTCCCTGCTTGGAGTTTGGAGGCTTTGGAGCTGTCTGCACCAGGTTGCAAGTTTGCTAGCTAATACTGCACTAGAGAAGGCCATTCATATGCAAAAGCTGCTGCTTGGAGCTTGCGTGTGTTTGTAGATTGTGCGGGATGAAGTCTCAGGGCGGGGTCTTAGAGCATGCTAGGCTGGGGCGTGGCCAACAGTGATGGCTGCCTCTCTGACCACATCCCTGTGCCTTGTGCCCCCACACAGCAAACAATTATTTTTGCGCGCAGCTCTGCAAGCAAGCCACCCTCACTTTCTGACCCGATGGCAGACAGTCTAGCTTCTCCCCAGAAACTGGACCTCAGAGAGCTTTGGAGCTTGTCTCTCTTCAGGTTGAAGAAAGCAACGCCCGCCTCCAGCCGAGATCCACTGCCTGCCCATATTGTGCGCCCGCCATACCTCAGTTTTTCAGTGCTTGTGCCCTGAATGCTCTTCTCTCTCTCAGTCTAGTTGTAGAGCTTCCTCTCAGCCAGCTTTCCCGTGGTTATGGGTGATAGATGTTTTGTCTTTCAGTTGTAGTTTTGTACAATAATTGTTGTGCCCGGCAGCAGTTTAGATGCCCACCTACACCGCCATCTTGGATCTCCTCTAGCTTTATATTTGATGAAAATGGAAGGAACAAAATAAAGCTTTTTTTCCTGTGTTTAATATTATTTATTATACATTTATAATAACTAAAACATTCTTTGGTATTGATTTCCCAAAATGGGTTTACTGGGTCAAATAGTATAAGTCTTGTTTCCTTGTATCTTTGCCAGCAATGACTATTAACTTAAATATATATATATATATGTATTTAGCTCTGGCTGGTGTGGCTCAATTGATTGGGTGTTGTCCTGTGTACCAGGTCATTGTTGATTTGATTCCTGGTCAAGGACATATGCCTGGGTTTTAGGCTAGATCATCCTGGGGTGCTACAGGAGGCAGTTGATTAATGTTATGCTCACATAAATGTTTCTGTCTTTCTCCCTTCCTCTCTCTCTAAAAATCAATAAACTATTCTTTTAATATACATAATTAAATTTAAATGTGTAACTTAATTTAAAAAGAAACATTGCATAGTTATTGGGGGAAATACAGAAAGTTTAAAAAATAAAATAAGAATCACCTAAAATTCCCCACACAGATATAATCACAATGACATTACAATGGATGTAATTCCAGTCTTTTGTGTGTATATATACATAAAATAAATACAGTTAAATAGATATGTTTTTATTTTATTTTATTTTTATTGCATTTATTGGGGTCAACATTAGTTAATAAAATGATATAGGTTTCACATGTATTATTTTTATTTTAATAAATGGTATATCATTTTTAAAAAATGCAATCATTCTACAGGCCCTGTGTTGCAAACTCCACTTTTCAGTTGTGAGCATTTACTTATACTGTACCTTTAAATACTTATTCTATAGCATCACCGATGTTTACAATTTGTCCGATTAGGTAGCATGTAAACAGAGTGAAAATTCAAAACATTCGGAGGATTATATAGCGAAGTGAGCCTCCTGTTTCTCTTTTCTTCCTAGAAACACTATTCAGAGACAATCAGCTGTCTTGTCATCATTTTGTTTGTTAATCATCACCGGAGGATTTTCCCCATTGATTTTTAGAGAGAATGGAAGGGAGAGAGGGAGAGACAGAAACATCAAGCAGACACATTGATTGCTTATGTTTGCACACTCCCCAGCCAAGGTCGTGAGATAGAGCCTGCAACAGGAATCCAACCCAGAGCCCTTCAGGCTGCAGCTGACACTTTGCACTGAGCCAAACCGGCTAGGGCCATATCATCATGTTTAATGAACATATAATAATCCAATGTATGAACACTTTAGTTCATTTAACAAATCTCTTGTACATATAAGTATATACTTTATAGTGCTATCTTGGATGATTTCCTTAATGGAAATTCCGAAAAGAAACATTCCGGGCCAAAGGGCTTAGCAATTTAGGGTTTTTGTTGTTGTTTTTCATTTTATGCCACATCACTTACTAGCAATGCTGCTACTAATGGTATGTGAGAGTACTTCTTTCTTCTAAATCCTTTCCTACACTAGATATCATCACTTTTGTTTTGATCTCTCCTAATTTAATAGATTTTTAAAAATCACATTTTGCCCTGGCCGGTGTGTTCCATGGTTAGAGCAACAGCCTGCTCACAGAATGGTTACAGGTTTGATTCCTGCCCCAGGTTGGGGTGAGTGCAAGAGGCAATCAATTGATGAGTCTATGTTTCTCTCTCTCCCTCCCTTTCACTCACTCTTTTTTTTTTTTTTTTAATATTTTTTAAAATTTTTATTTTATTGATTTTTTACAGAGAGGAAGGGAGAGAGATAGAGAGCTAGAAACATCAATGAGAGAGAAACATCAACCAGCTGTCTCCTGCGTACCCCCAACTGGGGATGTGCCTTCAACCAAGGTACATGCCCCCGACCGGAATCGAACCTGGGACCCCTCAGTCCGCAGACCAATGCTCTACCACTGAGCCAAACCGGTTTCGGCTTTCACTCACTCTTAAAAAAATAATAAAATAAAATAAAATAAAAAAATCGGTGGAAAAAAATAGCCTTGGGTGAGGCTTATCAGCAACAATCACAATTAATTTGCATTTCTTTGTGTTGAGCTTCATATGTTTATTGGACTTTCTTCTTTGAGAATTGCAGTTCAAGTTTCCTGCCTATTTTTTTCTATTGAGGTATTTGATTTTTTATGGTTAGGATTATCAAACAATTTCCATCAAAGACTGTTGCCTGGCCCTAACCGGTCTGGCTCAGTGGATAGAGCTTCGGGCTGAAGGGTTCCAGGTTCGATTCCGGTCAAGGGCATGTACCTAGGTTATGGGCACATCCCCAGTAGGACGTGTGCAGGAGGCAGCCGATCGATGTTTCTCTCTCATCGATGTTTCTAACTCTGTCTCCCTCTCCCTTCCTCTCTGTAAAAACCAATAAAATATATATTTTTTAAAAACGGTTGCCGGTTTAAGAAGTGATATTTCATTGTTATCTCAAATAGGCATTCCTTTGGTTATTAAGGGGGCCTGAACATTTTCTCACATTTGCTCTTTGGATTACATTTTGTCCTATCCTTAGTTTATGCTGTTTTCTCCTTTTCCCCAGACTTTTTGGAGCTGTGGACGGATCACCCGTTCTTTGGAGTGTCCAAGGTCACCTTCAACCTGTCCCTGTTGGTGGGCTTCCTCCAAACCGTCTGGCTGTACCTGCCATACGTCCCCAGCCTTCGCAGAGTGCCCTTATTTGGCTGCATTGGGTGTATCCTTAGCTTCTGTGAAGGTGCCCCTCCACCCTGGGAAAGAGCCTCAGTGCCTCCTAACCCCGTCTTCCCAGGCACTTCTCCTCTTTCTTCCTCTAGTGGTTGGGCAGGGGCTTTGTGGGCGGAAAAACAGAACAGCTACCCTGTCTCCCCAAAAATAAGACAGTGTCTTATATTAATTTTTGCTCCCAAAGATGCGCTAGGTCTTATTTTCAGGGGATGTCTTATTTTTCCATGAAGAAGAATACGGTACACATTTATTGTTAAATGAAAATAAAGGACATTTATTACCTGTATATGGTACGGTAGTACGGTAGTTGTCAACACAAACCAAACTGTGAATCCTACAGTATCAAGAATTTACTCATTTATTCAATGACAATCATGTCATCATCTTCTGGAACATCATCCTAACAATCCAATTCCTGAATTTCCTGGTGAATTTCTTGTGACTCCATTTCTTTCAGAATCAGTGGACCAAATCTCTCACGTTTAGCCTGGGGGGGGGGGTGTGCTTATTTTCGGGGGGATGCCTTATATTTCACTCAGAAGGAAACCTGTAAGTAGGTCTTATTTTCAGAGGATGTCTTATTTTCGGGGAAACACGGTAGAACTGACGGTTGTTGACTGAAAACTGATTTCCATCATTTCCTGGTCGCTAGAGAGGCGGAAGTGAGGGGCTGACAGAGGCTCCTTGTACTCCGTGCGCACCAATGGGAGTCGTGCTTTGCGGCTGTCAGCACAGCGGATGAGGAGGAGCCCCTGTAGGGCACGCTGCTGGCATTGACCTTTCTGTTTCCTGTCTCCTAGTTGCCTGCCTTTTCACCAGCCTCCACTGTTTTTCAATTAATATCTGGCTCTACGAGTTGAAGCAGAATTTCTCAGTCTACCTCGGGTGGAGCTATTTCATCGGTTGGGTGGTGTTTATGCTCTATCTCATCTGCGGTGAGTGTGTGTGTGTGTGGGGCGGGGGGAGCTGTGGGAAGGAGGGGCTGTGGGTGTGGGTCAGGGCAGAGAAAGTGTGGAGGAGTGGCTGGCCGTCACAGGGGTAGGCTCTTAGGGACTTCCTTGTGGGCTCACCTTGCTGGCCACTTTCTTCCCACTCTCTGACTCTCCTCTCCCCCATCCCCTGGTCTTTCCCCAGCGTTCCTCTGCTACTTCAACAATAAAAAGTTCTGGAGTCTGATTGTCAGCACTACCTCTAGCATCATCTCCTTCAGCAGCAGCAGAAGCAGGTCAAGGTCATCTTCTCTGGTTACAGAGTCCTAAACATCTCTGTCAACTGGGAAGAAGCCCGGGATCTGATCAAGGCAAGGGCTCTCTGTAAGCTTTTCTGGCACCTGGTTCTGTCCCCTTTCATCTGAGTCACCCTCCCCATTCTTTTTTAAAAAATATATATATTTTATTGATTTTTTTACAGAGAGGAAGAGAGAGGGATAGAGAGTTAGAAACATTGATGAGAGAGAATCATCGATCAGCTGCCTCTTGCACACCCCCTACTGGGGATGTGCCCACAACCAAGGTACATGCCCTTGACTGGGATCGAACCTGGGACCTTTCAGTCCGAAGGCCGACACTCTATTCACTGGTCCAAACCGGTTTAGGCAACCCTCCTCATTCTTTCGACAACCCTTATGTAGTTCAGCCCTCCTCACTGCAAATCATTAGCAAGCAAGGATTTTGGACCAGCTTTGCACTCCTCTTCTTTGTTCCTGCGTTGCCTGAGTTTGGGTAATGTGGAATAAATCGTCTGTCGTTTATTTACCATCGCTGGCAGTTGTTGAAGAAGGAGAGGAAGAGAGAAAGAACAAGTTTGTTTCCGAATTCTTTCTACCTAGGAGCCTTTTGGCACCCTTTGGTCCCCAAACCTGCCCAACCTCGCCCACAGCACACTGTACACGGACAAGTATCTTTCAAGAGTTAAGCCTCTTTAAACTTTTTTACCCCCATCTCAAAATGTGTTAGTTAGGAGATAGCGGGGGATGATCAGGAGAGAGCTATCACTTAAGAATTCGTTGGCATAATTATTCACAGTGAAGAATTCAAGAGCAAATGGCATTTGGAAAGAGGCGGGTTAAACAGTGAGAGCACTATAGGGGGTTGATGCATGTGCCCTGGACAGCAGTCCAACCCTCTGTCTAGCTCAAATGACTAAAACTCACGAGCACTCTGCCTAGATAACACCAGCACCGGCCTCAACTCTACCTCCACCACCTCCTCCACCTTTACCTCCTCCACCATCACCATCACCACCTCCATTTCTTTTTCTTTTCTTTTCTTTCTTTCTCTCTTTTTTTAAAAAAATATATTTTATTGATTTTGTACAGAGAGGAAGGGAGAGAGATAGAGAGTTAGAAACATCGATGAGGGAAGAGTCTTCGATCAGCTGCCTCTTGCACGCCCCCTACTGGGGATACGCCCACAACCAAGGTACATGCCCTTGACCGGAATCGAACCCGGGACCCTTCAGTCACCAAGCTGAGGCTCTATCCACTGAGCCAAACCAGTTCTGGCTCTCTTATCTTCTTGCTTCTGCAAAGGCGTGTCCTCTGGCTCTTTGTGTTCTAAATCTTTGTCTTGATTTTTGTGATCTTCCAGTCTGTTTTTAGGACTCTGTGTAATATTTTTTATTTCAGACAATGTTTTCTTTATTTCTAGTTGATCCCTTTTTATTTCTAGTTGACCCCTTTTCATATCCTCATAGGTCTAATTTAATTTATCGGCCTTTTTAAGGATATTCTTGAAAAGCCTTATAACTGTAGTTTTGAACTCAATGTCCATTCTTTTCTTTTCCTCCATCTCCTTCCTTTGTGTCCTGTGCCTTGTCTGCATTTTATTTTTATTTTATTTTATTTTAAAATCAATCTTTCTTGTTCATATTATTACAAAGGTTCCTCATTTCTTCCCCCCTCCACCAGGTTCCCACTCCACCCTCCACCCCCTCCCCATCCCCCATTGTCCTCATCCATAGGTGCACAGTTTATGTTCAGTCTCTTCCTCCCTCCCTTTCCCCAATAGTAAATCCCTTTTCAGATAGTAAATCAGTTACTTAGCATTTTCTCATATCAATAATACCTCCACATGCCCAATGATACACTTCACACAAAAGACATTTCCAAATAGGTCAACCAGCCTCATCCAGGCCCCACCCAAGGCACTCACAGATCAACACCTCAGCGCTATACTAACTCAACACATCCAGATCTAAGCCTTCATCACTTGATTCAGCAGACCCTCAAGTTCCCACAAAAGTTTCCAGCCATGTCTGAGAGGCAGCCTTGGGGCAGGGGCAGGCGAAGAGCGAGCTGTTCCGGGTCTGGCTGCTTCTGGTCTGGCCTCTGTTGCTCTGGTTCGTTCCACAACCAGCTGCTCCAGGTCTGGTCACTGCCGCTCCTGACCTAGTTGCTCTGGACTTGGCTGCTACTGCTCTGGGCCTGGCTGCACCCAACCCGGCTGCTCTGGGCCCGGCTGTTCCGGGCCTGGCCGGTCTGGGCCTGGCCGCTCCCAGCCTGGCAGCCGCTGCTTCGGGCCTAGCTGCATCCAACCTGGCTGCTCTGGGCCTGGCCGCTCCCAGCCTGGCAGCCCTGCTCCCGGGCCTGGCCGCTCCCAGCCTGGCAGCCGCTGCTCCGGGCCTGGCCGCTCCCAGCCTGGCAGCCGCTGCTCCGGGCCTGGCCGCTCCCAGCCTGGCAGCCGCTGCTCCGGGCCTGGCCGTACCAGACCCGGCTGCTCCGGGCCTGGCCGCTCCCAGCCTGGCAGCCACTGCTTCAGGCCTGGCCGCACCCGACCCGGCTGCTCTGGGCCTGGCTGCCCCGGGCCCAGCCGTTCCGAGCCTGGCTGCTCCCGGCCTGGATGCTCCGGGCTTGGCTACTGCTGTTCTGGGCCTGGGTGCTCCTGACCCGGCTGCTCTGGGCCCAGTTTCTCTGGGCCTGGCCACTCCAGGTCTGGGTGTTACTGGACTGGCCACCCTGGGCTTGGTCGCCTCCGCCTCAGGCCTGGCTGCCACTGCCCCAGGTCTGGCTGCTCCAGTGCTGGCTGTTGATGCTCTGGTTCTGGCTGCTGCTGCTCTGGGGCCTGGCCATTGCTGCTCCGGGCCCAGCTGCCACTGCCTTGTGCCTGGCCTCTCTAGGCCTGGCCATTGCCGTTCCAACATTCTGTCCTTTTTTTTTTTTTTTTTTAAATGCATTTATGTTGCAATGTTGGCTGGTGAGTTGAGTTCTGACTTAGTCTTTGATTTTTCAAGATCTTCTTTGTATTCTTAAGTAATTTTACTATCTTTTTCTCTCACTTGATTTCTTCACATTGAGAACTTCTTTGGTTTCTTCCTCCTTGTCCTGGGAGCTCAGCAGGTTGGCCTGTGGCACCCCTTTGTTCTCCGCGGGCTCCTGCGCTGCTTCAGCCTGTTGCCAGGGTCGGCGCTGCCCAGGAAGCAGCCCCTGGCCTTGGCTCCGTTGCCCGCGCTCAGCGGTCAAAGGCTCAGGGGCACCCCCCAACCCCCGGGGACCCCGTCGCCTGGCTCCTTGCTGGTGCCCGGCTGGCCGGTGTCTGGCAGGGGCTCCTGCTCCCTGTCGCATTCCTCCAGTCTGGAGCTTTTTTTTCTCCTTCCCGCTAGGGGAGTCTAGGATCAGAGTCAACAGACTGTCCTCTGCACGCAGTGTGCGCGACTCTGGGGGCTCCGCTTTTCACCGCTCCCCTGGGATTCCGCCTCACAGCCCCGTCTCCCCCTGCCTGAGGCTGGGTCCCCAGGGTCTGGCCTAGGACTGGGGTTCAGAGCAGTCGAAACTGGGGCCCAACAGGGCCGGGGCTCCTGTTTCCTTCCCTCCAGGGCAATCCCGCATCAGAGTCAACATTCCTTCCCTTGCAAACAATGTGTGCGACTCCAGGGGCTCGGCCTTTCGCCTCACAGCCCCGTCTCCCTCTGCTTAAGCCTGGTCCCCAGGGATTGGCCTAGAACTGGGGTTCAGAGCAGTCTGGACTGGGGCTCAGCACCGCCAGAGGCTTTGTTTCTTCCCGCTAGGGTAATCCAGCATCAGAGTCGCAATGTGCGCGCGACTCCGGGGGCCCTGCTTTTCGCCGCTCCCCTGGGATTCCACCTCACAGCCCTGTCTCACCCTGCCCGAGCCTGGGTCCGAGGGTCTGGCCCATAACTGGGGTTCAGCGCTGCTGGTTCGGGGGTTCAGCCCAGGCCGGGGGTTTTATTTCCTTCCTGCTAGGGAACGCCAGGCAGGCCCCCAGCCTTCTCCTCCTCTCCGGCTGCGACCTCTCCAAGCGTGCGCGCATGCGGGCGCACAGCATGTCTCCGTACCTTAGGCTTTTTTCAGCTCCTCTGATTTTCCTTCTGGTTTTCTCTTTCCTTCTTGTTGTAGAATTTTTAGTCAGTCGACTACCTGTAGCTCTGGGCAATGTCCACTCTACATTTTAGTTGTATTCCATTGAAATTGTTGTGTGCAGCTGCGGTTAGATGTCTACCCAAGCAGCCATCTTGGATCCTCCTCTGGACCTGTCTGCATTTTAGTTGTTTTCCTGATTTGATGGAATAGTTTTGTGTGTTAGGTGTTCTGGTAGAGCCCAGTAGCACAGCCTTTCCAGTTACCTTGGTCAGTCTTGGTGTAGCCCTTTGTGGGCTATGTGTGCAGCCTTGTTGTTAAGCCTTGCTTATCACTGGGAAGCGTTGATTTCCAAGCTAATTGGCTGTTAGGATCAGCAGTGTCTCAGCTAGGAGGGCTTCTGTACTCCGCTTGGATGGGGCAAAGTCTCGGGGTGGCGCAGGCAATCTTTGGTTCCCTGTCAGTCTCACCTTAGAAAAGTCCTATTCACGGTGAGTCTCACCAGATTGGTTGCAGGCTCGTGCACATCTTTGGTGAAGGCACAGACAAGCTTTAGATTCCGGCCAGTCCCTCCTTAGAGAAAGCCAGCCTCTGGGAGAGCTTCTGTGCTCAGCTTGGATGGGGCGGAGTCTGGGGTGATGCAGACAAGCTTTGTTTTCCCGTTGGCTCCTCCCCAAGTGGCTCCTCCCCAAGTACTGCAGTAATGGCCTCTGGCTTCACACACCTCTGAGAGATCTCTGCCCGCTGCCTGACAGTCTGGCTTCTCCCTGACTGGGGCCGTCTATCAGAGCAATAGGGTGATTCTGTTTTCCTTCAGAACAAGAAAGCCAGCAGCACATTAGCTGTCCGCCCTCTCCGCGCGCCGGGAGTAAGCCAGTAGCGAACTTGGCCCTGGCCCTTCCTTTCTGCACGCCGGGATTAAGCCTTTTTGTGCGCACAGTTCTCTGTACCTTCACAGTTCCTGAGGTTCAGCGTGCCTTCTCTCTCCTTCCCAGATGGCAGAGCCATCCGGTGCTTCAGGGCAATGCCTCCCCTGTTTTCCAGTTCTAAATTCAAATTTGTTGTGCGAGGCTGCATTCGGGTGTCTACCCTATGCCACCATCTTGGTTTCTCTCCAGAATTTAATTTTTCTTAAGGCTGAAAATATTCTATTGTATGTATAGGCCACATTTTGCTTGTTCATTCAGAAGTTGATGTACACTTGGGTTGTTTCCATCTTTTGACTATTATGAATAATGCTGTTATGAACATTGGTGTATAAACCTCATATGTGTAATGTTAAGCCAGAGTCTGATAGATTCAGTACTAGCCATTCAGGTTCATATTGTAGTCATGAATGCTGTTCACCAAACCTTTTTAGCTTTCTGCCTTCAGGGAATATGCTAAGATTTCACCTTCTGACTCCCTTATGTTTGGGTAGAGTTATGTGACTAGTTCTGGCCAATGAATTGTGAGACATACCTTCTCTTCTGGATCAGGGTATTTATTTATTTATTTATTTATTTTTTAATTAAAGGAAAGTTTATTCCCCAGTAATGAGTGGGACTCATTACGGAGATAGAGAAATCAGAATTAAAGGAGTGGGGCCCTAGCCGGTTTGGCTCAGTGGATAGAGCATCGGCCTGCAGACTGAAGGGTCCTCAGTTCAATTCCGGTCAAGGGCATGTACCTTGGTTGCGGGCACATCCCCAGTAGGGGGTGTGCAGGAGGCAGCTGATCAATGTTTCTGACTCTGTATTCCTCTCCCTTCTTCTCTGTAAAAAAAAAAAAAAAAAAGGAAAAAAAAGAATTGAAGGAGTGGGGAGAGGAGAAAGGACCCAGCCAGGCTGCCTCCACAGACAGAGATGGAGAGAGCAGCACATGGAGGGTTGGGGGAGCCTTTCTGAGGGGAGGAACAGGAAAGGGTTGGACCCAGGGCAGAACAGGAAGGGGTGGGCCCCAGGGCACTTTGGCACGTGCTGATTGGTGGTTCAATTGGACCGGAGCATTTAATTGCCAGTGGAGCAAGCACGTCAAACACAAAGGCTAACACGGGCCAAATAAACAAGGTTTAAGTTTATGTGGGCAGCGACAAAACAAAAGCTTCAGTATTCATAGGAACGTAGATTTATTTAGAAAAGTAAAGTATAGTATAAAAAAAGAACAGGAGCAATGATAAAATTAGTGTTTTCTTCCCGACACTTGGCATCTCTTCTCTGCTACTATCTTTCCTACTTCAGGGGAAATCTTGTTCGCAGTGATTACTTTCAAAACTGACCCAAAGGAATCGTCAGTAATTCTGGATCTGACCGCAGACTTATTTTCCTTTCATAATTGTAAATAACTGCTCACACCGATAAGTACTTCCACACATGGAAATAATCTCATATGCAAATTTTTGAGTATTTTCAAACCTGGCAGGTAAATATTTGTAAAACTCAGACACGCCAACTTCACTGACTTTTGCCTTTAAATCTGAATCGCACTGGATCTCAATGGCCTCCATTTGCATTTGATTAGGTACTGATTCTATATTTATTGAAAAATCTAAGAAAACTTGTCTTCCAAAAACTTTAAATCTGCCAACTTTGTTTCAAATTCAGTTCTAAAGGTTAAATTTTCTTTCTGAGTGTCTTTTTGATATGATGCAGCTTCACCTAAACAGATTTGTTCATGTTGCATGCCGGAAAGTGCGTTAAATCTTCATTTTTCAATTGCTTTTCCCAAAGAACTAGCTTACATTTGAATGCTTTCACTTGGTGACATGTTTGTAATAATCTGATCTCTTCCTTGCAGTTTTAAGTTATAACAAAACATATAATGCCCTAGCTGGTTTGGCTCAGTGGATAGAGTGTTAGACTGCAGACCAGGAGGTGGAGGGGGGTGAGGAGGGGGGAGTGGGGGGTGTCCCAGAATTGTTTAAGAACCTTGGAGCAGGATAGCCAACGTACCTCAGTATAGTAGGACAAGCTGAATATTCGCTGTCTAATTCATTTAAGAAAGCAGAGAACTGTCATTGATTTAAACTTTGAGATCTTATGAAATTGGTAATTTTTTTTGATAGATGTCAACACACTTTCCATGTTTATTACCTTCGAGCATAATACTTTTTGATGTATAATGCAATGCGTATGATCAGTCATGGATCTGTCGTAAATTTCACTTTATTTTTTTTTTTTTGCAGTAATTCCACGAAACCATTGTTTCCGGTCATTGAAGGAGCTCCATCTGTAGCTACAGAAGTCAATTTTGAGAGAGGTAGATTGTATATTTGCAGAGGTTTAAAAACACAATTAAATATATCTTGTCCTGTATTAGTGTTATGCATCGGTACTAGTTCCAACAATTCCTCAAAAAATGTTGAAATCCGCTGAAACCGGTTTGGCTCAGTGGATAGAGCGTCAGTCTGCAGTCTGAAAGGTCCCAGGTTCAATTCCTGTGTAGGGCATGAACATTGGTTGTGGGCACATCCCCGGTAGGGGGTGTGCAGGAGGCAGCTGGTCGATGTTTCTCTCTCATCGACATTTCTAGCTCTCTATCTCTCTCCCTTCCTCTCTGTGGAAAATCAATAAAATATATTTAAAAAATGTAATGTATAATCATCTATACCCAACAAATACATTAAAAAAAAAAAAAAAAGTTGAAATCCGTGTCACAAGCGCGAAGAAGCACAGCTAAGTGAGCCACGCTGCCAGCGTCCGTCACAGGCAATGGAGACAGCTTTGAAACTAGATGGTTTTGCTTTGCTCTGAATTTAATTTTTCTTAAATACTTAAATTGTCGGCCAAATCAGTAACTCTTTCTGTAACTGTATTTTGAGACAAAGGGATTGTTTGAAAAGACTTCACATTTCCAGGACAAATAATTTCTGCAGCTTTAATTAGACATTCCTTGATGAAACCACCTTCAGTAAAAGGTTTCGAGTGTTTAGCTATCAACTCAGACAAGACGTAGCTTGCATGCACCGCCGCTTCACTTTCTTGAGATACGTTAGTAACCACGAACTGTTGTTTATTCAGTCCCAACTTGAGCTCTTTCAACTTTTCTTGTCTCATTAATCCCTCGTAATGATCATATTTTTATTTATGTTGTTCATAGTGACGGTTAATGTTGTATAACTTTGGTACGCTAATAGCATCATTACATATCAAGCAGATTATTTTATTTTTTACTTCACAGCAAAAATACTCCAATTCCCACTTTTCTTGGGAAATTTTGCCATTCATCAGCAATTTTTCATTTATTTATTTATTTAAATATTTTTTTATTGATTTTTCACAGAGAGGAAGAGAGAGGGATAGAGAGTTAGAAACATTGATGAGAGAGAATCTTCGATCAGCTGCCTCTTGCACACCCCCCACTGGGGATGTGCCCGCAACCAAGGTACATGCCCTTGACTGGAATCGAACCCGGGACTTTTCAGTCTGCAGGCCGACGCTCTATCCACTGAGCCAAACCGGTCCCGGCAATTTTTCATTTATTTTTACTACCACTTGATTTTGATAGAGATATGCTGAATACAAAATGCTGAAATAAACGAGTAATCATTAGCATAATAGAACATTTTAATAAAGATTAATATTTTTTCTTGAACATTAACTTACCAGACACTGAATAACTGCACAAGTTAATAAGCGTGATGCAAGTAAACCTGTTTTTCTTGTTCTCCGAAAGCGAAATATTTCCCGTTGCGCACACCAAACAAGTCAGTCCAAGACTAAGGACGTGGCCATTGGCTGCTAACATATTCGCTGCCAGTATGAGTGGAGAGAAGCCTGCACTGCATATAAGGCGCTTAAGGGGAATGAATGCAGGATGATGACAGTGATCAGTCCTTAGGGAACGTGCAGAATCAGGAGGAGTATATATTGTAGCAAATACATACTCCTGGACTAAAGACTTCACGGTAGCTCATTACTGGGCTCCCCTCCCCGCGAGCAGAGTCTGAATCTGCTAGGTCCACCTCATTTCGGGCAGAGAGGCGGTGTTTCCGGACTGGTGATCTGGTTATGTGTTCAGGCAAGATCCTACTGGTTCCTATATTTTTAAAAATATATATTTTATTATTTTTACAGAGAGGAAGAGAGAGGAATAGAGAGTTAGAAACATCGATGAGAGAGAATCATTCATCAGCTGCCTCCTGCACACACCCCCACTGGGGATGTGCCCGCAACCAAGGTACATGCCCTTAACCAGAATCGAACCTGGGACCTTTCAGTCCGCAGATCTACGCTCTATCCACTGAGCCAAACTGGTTTTGGCTGGTTCCTACTTTTAAGGGAGCCATTTCCCAGGAGAAAGGCATAAAGAGAGGTGATGTCCTTCAAAGAACAGCACACTCGCCAAAACCGGTTTGGCTCAGTGGCTAGAGCATCAGCCTGCGGACTGAAAGGTCCCTCCTAGGTTCGCTTCTGGTCAGGGAGCATGTACCTTGGTTGCGGGCACATCCCCAGTGGGGGTTGTGCAGGAGGCAGCTGGTCGATGTTTCTCTCTCATTGATGTTTCTAGCTCTCTGTTCCTCTCCCTTCCTCTCAGTAAAAAATCAATAAAATATTTTTTTAAAAAAAGAAAGAAAGGAAGAAAAAAAAAGCCGAAACCGGTTTGGCTCGGTGGATGGAGCGTCCGTCTGCGGACTGAAGGGTCCCAGGTTCGATTCCGGACAAGGGCATGTACCTTGGTTGCGGGCACATCCCCAGGAGGAGGTGTGCAGGAGGCGGCTAATCGATGTTTCTCTCTGATTGATGTTTCTAGCTCTCTGTCTCTCTCCCTTCCTCTCAGTAAAAAAATCAATAAAATGTAAGAAAAAATAAAGAACAGCACACTCAGTCCTGGGGCGCAGTGCGGGGAGGAGAGAAACAAACATTGGTCACTGAAGGACTCACTGACGTTAGCAAATCCAAAGAAGAAAGACTCACAAGGGCTCATCTGCCAATCACTCACAATGTAATACTGTCAAGGGAAGTGCCTAAAAAGAAAAGTAATCTTAGGCCGAAGTCCATGTGAGGAGAAGTTATTCCGAGCAAGGAGCTAGCCAACAGAAAGGACTTGGCAGCTCACATTAAATAGAACAACAGATTCTACAAAGGCGACTCGGGGAAGCGAAAATCAAATCATATCAGGACAAAATTTTAAATGGAAAAAACAAACAAAAGTAAAATCTAAACCTATCCAAACTGTAAAAATAAATCTTTAATCAATTAGAAATAAGAAAAGTAGACATAAACAACCTTCCGAAAAGCAGTCTCGTACTAAAAGAGAAAGCCAGTTTGCTCAGGAAGTTCATGTTTCCTGCCTCCTTTGTTTGCTTGGAACACACCGTAGAGCAGACCATCTGGGGTTATTAATTCTGGGGTGAAAATGTTCAAACCTGGGTAAACAAGATTAACAACAAAATAACAATAATGAAGAGGAACCAGGAACTAAAAAAGAAATCAAGTTTCAATAAATTCAAAGGAATAGAATTCTGGACTAAATTCAGACGAAGATTCCAGGGGAAAACTATTCCGCCATTAGTTAACTTTTTGAACAACAGAGTCCTGGGAGGGCTCTTGCTTTTTTGTATTTAAAAGTATCTCAGGTTTCAGCTGAAACCGGTTTGGCTCAATGGATAGAGCATCGGCTTGGGAACTGAAAGGTCCCCGGTTCAATTCCCGTCAAGGGCATGCACCTTGGTTTCGGGCACATCCCCAATAGGGGGTGTGCAAGAGGCAGCTGATCAATGACTCTCTCTCATTGATGTTTCTAACTATCTCTCTCCCTCTCTGTACAAAATCAATAAAATATATTAAAAAAATAATAAGTAAAAGTATCTCAGGTTTCAAATCAATTTCTGTAAAACTTCCACAAAATAAATGGAAAGATGTATAAATCACATATTTAGAAACACCCCCAAAAGCTTCTGTCTTAACATTTTTGAAAGGGTTAAAGAGAACAAAATGGGGCAGAGAAAGACTTGTTGTGCTTTGCAGATATCTTGCGGAAAGCTTGCACAGCATCGCTCAGATGACTGGAAGACATCTGGCTTGGGAGGAATCGAGGACGGCCTGACCCTTACGTCAGCGGAGAGGCTTGCAGCCAGCAGAAATTAATAAAAACCTCTTTCTCCCTGCTCTCCTCGCTGATATCTTTCTCAGTCTCAGCCCACCTGTACCCAGGTGTCGGAAATAAAATCTATTTTAATACATTATAACCTCATGTCGTAGGTGCGCCCGCCCCAGCCCCCTCCGGACCTTTCAATTTTACAACCCAGCTTTGACCAGGATGGCTCAGTCAGCTGGAGCGTCGTCCCTTACATCAAAAAGTCTCGGGTTCAATTTCCAGTCCTGGCACATTCCTATGTTTTCAAGTTCCATCCTGGTTGGGCAACTGAATGATGGATCTCTCTCTCTTCATCTCCCTCTCCCTTCTTCCCTCTTTAAACTCAATAATAAAAAATAAAAATAAAAAAGGGGGGGAATACAACCCAAAGCCACTGAATCTGAAAATGGTAAGGAAATTGGTCCAGGCACTTAGCACATCACGACTTAATGGTCTGCTGCACCAATGCCCAGAAAGCATGCAACGTATTCTGGAAAACAAGAATGTAAATCTTAACTTCTCAGATGCCGCCTCCTGCTCCTCCTCCCTCACTGCTAAGGACATTCCGATGCTTAGCCTCAAAAACCCACTGGGAACAGAATCTCAGAAACGTCAGAGGAAACTGTTCCTTCTCTTAGAGCTGCAGAGAAGCAGGTTCTCTTCCACACCGTAAAACCAGTTCTGAGGAAGTGACCCATGGGGGACATTCACGGAAGCATGGACCTGGGAGTCTCCCACAGTCTCTCACCTTCCTGGAGTGGGGACGAGAGTCCTGATGGGGGGCTCTGGCCCTGGGGTTCCAGGAGAGGCAGGGAAAACAAAAGCATAAGAGGACAGTTTCCATGCTACACAGTTATTGTTGGAAGAGAGTTTTAATAATGGGTTGGTTCCCTTATCTCTCATCTATCTATAGAAAAGCCTAAGCAGCCATCAAAACTGGCTGTGTGGGGCACACAGGCCAGGGGGTGACCAGGCTGGCAAGAGGGTTCGTGAGAGGGAACCAAACAACTGAGCAGCAAGCTGCCTGGGGTGACCATGCCCGCAGGGAGGCAATTAGGGGTGACCAGGCTGGCCGGGGGGGGGGGGGGGGGGGGGGAGAGGGCAGTGAGTGGCGATCAGGCAGGCAGGCAGGTGAATGGTTAAGAGCCAGCAGTCCAGTATTGTGAGAGGGATCCCGGATTAGAGAGGGTTCAGGCTGGGCTGAGGGGACCCTCCTCCCCATGCATGAATTTTGTGCACTGGGCCTCTAGTGTTTTTTTTTTTTGTTTGTTTTTTTAAATATATTTTATTGATTTTTTACAGAGAGAAAGGGAGAGAGATAGAGAGCTTGATACATCGATGAGAGAGAAACATCGACCAGCTGCCTCTTGCACATCCCCTACCGGGGATGTGCCTGCAACCAAGGTACATGCCCTTGACCGGAATCGAACCCGGGACCTTTCAGTCTGCAGACTGACGCTCTACCACTGAGCCAAACCGGTTTCGGCAGGAAACCAAGTCTTAAAAGGCATAAGTGACTATGGCAGAGCCTAGATTAACTGATAGCCCTCGTTTCTTTCTACCACCCACAGAAAACAAGTGGAATTGAATATTTCATGTGCCACAATGCCAAAGTTGCAAAGGTAGTTGGGACCAAATTGTGTCCCAGCTGGATATCAGGTTGGAGTCAGGTTTAAGTCATTATACTGTAAGCAGTGTGAGCCACTGGAAATTCATGGGCACTGACCTTGAACTTAGAGAGACCTAGATTTTAATCTGGGGCTAGTTAGTAACCTTTCTGAGCATCATTTCCTCCTCTATAAAAAAGGGACATTAAGTCCTTAAGTTACTTCATCTATTTAAATGCATTTCTTCAGCTTCAAATGACTTAGTAGAGTTGTAGGGAATTAAACAGCATAATGAATTTAAAGCACCTAGCCCTGTAGATAAATCCACATTCAACAGTGTTAACCATTAGTGTGAGCAGAGTTTTACTTCCAAAAGATTCATAGGCGGCTAAACAAGGTGACAAGGGCCTGACCTGGGAGAATGAAGAGAGATAATTGATGTAAGAGACATTTCTGAGTCAGTGTACCAGTAAGCTACTGCTGCATAACAAATCACCCCGAGCTTAGTACCTTAAAACAACAGTCATTTATTTTCCATGTGAATCTGCAGTTTGGCCAGGGCCTCTCTCTGGTCCATATGATGTCCGTAATGATGAGCCGAGGGTTTTTCCCAGGGTTGTGTCTCTCAATGCCGAAGAATGAGCTTTGTGGACCAGAAGATTTCAGCAAAAGTGTGGGAGATTTATCACAAGCAGATTCAGACCTTCCTCCTGGGGAGGGGAGCCCAATCACCTAGTAGCCCAGGGGTATATATTTGCTACAAGCCTGCTTCTGTGTCTGCCCATGTGTCACCTGGTTGATTCCCTCAGTTGCTTTTGCCCAGCAATGGACCTGAACTTTCCGTTTCTGAGTGTTCTTTCTCTGTTCTCACACTGAACTTTCTCTGTGTCTGTGTGTCAGTACGCCTTAGTGTGTCAGGCCCTCCCTTGGTTTCCCATGCTTCCTGCTTTGAGTCCAGAAACATTTTATTATTTCTGCTTGGCTGGCTCCGGTGATTAGGCTTGCTCAGACTGCCGTGTCTGCTCCTGCTTAGGTTCCACCTGTCTTTGTCTCCCCCCCCCCCCCACACACACACAGACACCCACCCCGGACCGCTGCCCTGCCTGCGTTTCAAGCTAACTTCTCTCACATACAGCATCATCTGGGGAAATCAACTGGGGACTGGAGGGTCCTCTGACATGATTGGCAAGCGGGCTCTAGCTGTTGGCTGACAGCTCACAGAGGCCTGAGGGCTGGGGGCCTTGGTTCCTCTCCAGGTGGGCTTCTTTACATGCTTTGGGGCTTCCTCATGGCATGGCGGTTGGTTCTCCCAAGAGTGCACATTCCAAGACTGCGAGGCTCAGAAGATAAATATCATTACTTCTTCTGGACCCTATTGGACAAGCACCTCTTTTTCTAAAAATATATACATTTTGCCAAAACTGGTTTGGCTCAGTGGATAGAGCATCGGACTGCAGACTGAAAGGTCTGGGGTTCGATTCCAGTCAAGGGCATGTGCCTTGGCTGCAGGCACATGCCCAGTAGAGGTGTGCAGGAGGCAGCTGATCCATGATTCTCTCTCATCGATGTTTCTAACTTTCTATCTCTCTCTCTTCTTCTCTGTAAAAAGTCAATATATATATATATTGACTGTAAAAAGTCTATATATATACATATATATATACATATATATATGTATATATATATATGTGTGTGTGTGTGTGTGTATATATAGACTTTTTACAGAGAGGAAAGGAGAGGGATAGAGAGTTTAGAAACATTGATTAGAAACACTGATCAGCTGCCTCCTTCACACCCCTATTGGGGATGGACTGCAACCAAGGCACATGCCCTTGACCGGAATCGAACCCTGGACCTTTCAGTCCGCAGTCCGATGCTCTATCCACTGAGCCAAACTGGTTAGGGTGATAAGCACCTCTTTCTGGGGTTCTATCGATAGAACATGTGGATAAAGGGCATATCCATGTCTGGGAAATATAGTCTGTCACTGGTAGAGATGGCACGATTTATCGAGCGATTGGCTGTGGGCGGTGAGGGAGAATGAGGCACGGAAGATGACTGAGCTTTCTGGGTCGGGTGACTCCAGGGTCGCAAAGGATTAGGAGACACAGAAGGAAGGGTATTGTTAAAGTGTGTAAACAAGCAGGCCTTAGTCCGAGGTGGCCCGAATGCCTGGGTAGTTTACATAAGCAAACCCAGACTAAGCCAAAGTCAATGAACTGGAAGCTGAGAAAGTAAAACTTAAGAACAACCAATTATAAATAGCTAACTAGCCTTGCCAAGCAAATAATTTTGTGTGTGTGTTAGTCCTCACCTGAGGATATGTTCCCATTGACTTTTAGAGTGAAAAAGAGGGGGAGAGACAGAGAGAGAATCATCGATGTGCGAGAGACACATCAATTGGTTGCCTCCTGCACACGCCCCGACAGGGAACGGCGGACTGAGCCTGCAACTGGAGGTGCAGCAGAACCCGGGACCCTTCAGCCCACAGGCCGACACTCTCCGCTGAGCATAACCGGCTGGGGCTCCAATCAAATAGTTTATTTGCTTTGCTTCCACAACTTCTCTGTAAAACCTTGCCCCTAGCTCCTGCCAGTGGAGTGCTCCTAACCACTTTCAGTTTGGCACTGCCACTCCAAGGCCATGTTTCCTCAAATAAATTCTTTAAAAACTTTAAGGTACTGATTCAGTTTACCTTTCAACAGTATGTTTGGGGTAATTATTATTATTTTTTAAAATATATTTTATTGATTTTGCACAGAGAGGGAGGGAGAGAGAGAGTTAGAAACATCGATGAGAGAGAGTCATCGATCAGCTGCCTCCTGCACACCCTCCATTGGGGATATGCCTGCAACCAAGGTACGTGCCCTTGACCGGAATCGAACCCGGGACCCTTCAGTCCCCAAGCCGACGCTCTATTCATTGAGCCAAACCGGTCTTGGCAGTTTGGGGTAATTATTGACACCGAGAGCCCATACATAGAAGGCTGGAGCTTGGGAGAGGGTTAAGGGAGATTTTTAAAAAGTCAGTTGAAATAGACTAAAAAGAAATGGTCAATGATGAGAAAGAGGGGGGAAAAACATGTTTTCTTTGAAAACAGTATCTCAGTGGAGGGAGAAGAATCGCAGTGAGAGAGGAAGGAATGAGTGACATTAGCAGAAGAAAACCGTCAAGTTCAGTTTCATCGAAGCCAGAAAGAAGGTGAGGTGAGGGTTGAAGAGCATTTAACATCACAAATAAGTCGAGGTGGGTTGGGACTGAGAAAAGGTGACTGGGTTTAGCAAATGGGGTGCACAGGTGGCCTTTCAGAGAGCAATACATAGAATGTACCACCTAGCATTTGTGTAGCCCTTGGTAGTTTTTACTTTTATTTCATCTTATTTCATCTTTAAAATATTTTATTGACTTTATTTATTTATTTATTTATTTATTTATTTATTTATTTATTTTTACAGACAGGAAGGGAAAGGGATAGAGAGTTAGAAACACTGATGAGAGAGAAACATCGATCAGCTGCCTCCTGCACACCCCCTACTAGGAATGGAAACTGGGACCCTTCAGTCTGCAGGCCAATGCTCTATCCACTGAGCCAAACCGGTTAGGGCAATCGTTTTTGATAATTAATTAATTAATTAAAAATTTTTTTAGAGAGAAAGAAAGGGAGAGGGAGAGATGAAAACATCAGTGGTGGGGGAGAATCATCTATTGGCTGCCTCTTACATGCCCCCTTCTGGGGATTGAGCTAAAACCCAGGCTTGTGCCCTGACCGGGAATTGAACCGAAATTTATAGGTTCTTGGGTGGACACTCAACCACTGAGCCACACCAGCAGGACAATTTGTAGTTTTTTGGTTTTTTAATTAAATCTTTATTGTCGAAAGTATTACATATGTCCCCCTTTTATCCCACTGGCCCCTTCTAGCCCACCTCCATCCCCCACCCTAGGCCTTCACCACCCTATTGTCTGTTTGTTTTTAAAACACTTTTACATATGGGGTGGAATGCCCTGCTAGAAAATAAACATTTTTTTCTCTGTTAATAGCAGAAGTGAGGGATTAAACATTTACGATGTAAGACCTAGAACAACAAAACTCCTAGAAGAAAACACAGGAAAATAGCGTCATGACAATGGCAGTGATTTCTGGTGTACGACACCAAAAGCACAGATAACAACAGTGAAAACAGACAAGTGGGACTACATCAGACTGAAACGTTTCTTCATGGCAAAGGAAACAGAGTGAAAAGGCGACCTATGGAATGGGAGAAAACATTTACAAACCATATAGCTGCCAAGGGGTTAATATCCAAAATATATAAAGACCTTCTTCAACTCAATAGCAAAACAAACAGACCACTTAAAAAATGGACAAAGGACTTGGACATTTCTCAACATTACTAGTCATCAGGGAAATGCAAATTAAAGCACAATGAGATATCACCTCACACTTGTTAGGAACAGTATTATCAAAAACAAATGAACAAACAAAGACAACAGTGTTGGCCAGGATGCGGAGAAACTGGAAGTCTGGTACACTGTTGGTGGGACGCAGCTGCAACCGAAAACAGCCTGGAGGTTCCTCAAAATATTAAAAATGGAAATACTCTATAATCCAGCAATCCTACTTCTGTATATTTATCCAAAAAAATCAAAATCAGGATCTAGAAATATGTTTGCATATCCTACAGCATTATTCACTATCACCAAGATGTGGAAACAATCTGTATCCATTGAAGGATGGATGATAAGTATTATATACATAGTAGAGGCCCAGTGCACAGATTCGTGCACATTAAAAGGAAAACAAATGAACAAAAAACAACGGTCTTGGTAGAGGGTTGTTAAAGGGAGGTGGGCTCTAATCCAGTATGATGGGTCCTTTTAGGAAGGGGACTCGTGGAATTAGGACCGACAGGCACAGAGGGAAGACTCTGTGAAGACACAGAGAACGTCATCTACCAGCCAAGCAGCACCTGAGGCTCTCAGAGGCGAGGAGACAGGCCTGAAACATATTCTGCCTCACAGCCCTCAGGAGGAGCCAAGGCGCTGACACACACCTGGCGCTCAGGCCACCGGCCTCCAGAACCGTGAGACAGTACATTTCTGTTGCTGAAACCACCCAGTTCGTTCTGGCAGCCCTCAGAATTGAATACAGCTGCCCTGAAAGTAATATAGCAATTACAATATCTCTTTACGGGTAAGCAAGCCTTGCTAAATCAAAACAGATTACTGGGCGCGCGCGCGCGCGCGCACACACACACAGACACACACAAACACACTTGACAAAAAACAAACAAACAAAAAAACTCTCGCCGAAGCCTGTTTGGCTCAGTGGTAGAGCGTCGGTCTGCGGTCTGAAAGGTCCCAGGTTCGATTCCGGTCAAGGGCATGTACCTTGGTTGCGGGCATATCCCTGGTAGGGGGTGTGCAAGAGGCAGCTGATGGACGATGTTTCTAGCTCTCTATCTCTCTCTCTTCTTCTCTGTACAAAATCAATAAAAAATATTTTTTTTAATTAAAAAAATAAAACTCTCAAAAAGTGTGAGTGTTTCATTTAAATTGATAGCCCTGATCTGATTACAAGTCCAATGCTCTTATTACCACATCACAGCTACTCGTGAGCACAACACTAAAGCATAACTTACCGAGTTCTTCTTCTTCTGTGCTTGTTTTCTTTTTTTCTTTTTAAATATATTTTATTGATTTTTTTACAGAGAGAAAGGAATAGGGATAGCGAGCTAGAAACATCAATGAGAGAGAAACATGGATCAGCTGCCTCCTGTACACCCCCCACCGGGGATGTGCCCACAACCAAGGTACATGCCCTTGACCGGAATCGAACCTGGGACCTTTCAGTCCACAGACCGATGCTCTATCCACTGAGCCAAACTGGTTTCGGCCTGTGCTTGTTTTCTATTGATTGCTCTTTTCATTGTTTGTAAATGATCTTTTTAGAAATTAAGTAACTCATATTTTATCAATATTATTTTATTTTTATTTTTAAATATGTTTTATTGATTTTTTACAGAGAGGAAGAGAGAGGGATAGAGAGCTAGAAACATCGATGAGAGAGAATCATTGATCAGCTGCCTCCTGCATACCCCCAACTGGGGATGTGCCCTCAACCAAGGTACATGCCCCCGACCGGAATCAAACCTGGGACCTTTCACTTCGCAAGCCAATGCTCTCTAGACACTGAGCCAAATCAGTTTGGCTGTAACTCACATTTTAAATGTTGCAAATATTTTCTCCTAATCTGTCATTTACCTTTCACATTTTTAGAGATATTATATTCAATAGATATTTTAAACTTTTATGCAACTCATAAAACTTTTATTTTTTTGGCTTTTGAATTTCATGTTATTACTTTCAAGATCACAAAAATCTATTTCCCCCCCATATTTTTACATTTTTATTCTTTAAGTTTAGGGATCAGACTTCTTTTCCCCCCCAGATGGATAGCTAATTGATCCAGCATCATTAACAGAATACATCCCCCACCACTGATGGGAAATGCCACTTTTATCATAAATTCCTGAAGACATTTGGATCAGTTTCTGGCCTTTATTCATATTCTGACTTCACTTGCTTGGAAGTATTACATATGTCCCCCATACCACAGCTACACATAACTTACTCACTTCTTCTTCTTCTTTGCTTGTTTTCTATTGATTGCTCTTTTCATTATTTGTAAGTGGCCTTTTTAAAAATTAAGTAACACACATTTTGAAATGCACTGATCCTTTCCAGAAATACAACATGCTTTTCTTTTTGTTTTTTAAAATGTATTTTATTGACTTTTTATAGAGAGGAAGGGAGAGGAATAGAGAGTAACAAACATTGATGGGAGAGAAACATCAATCAGCTGCCTCTTGCACACCTCCTCCCAGGGATGTGCCCGCAACCAAGGTACATGCCCTTGACCGGAATTGAACCGGGACCTTTCAGTACGCAGGCCAACGCTCTATCCACTGAGCCAAACCGGTCCCGGCAATTCATTTTTTAAATTTAAAAAATTACCTGGACAGCCGGCACCGGTTTGGCTCAGTGGTAGAGCGTTGGTCTGCGGACTGAAAGGTCCTGGGTTCGATTCCGGTCAAGGGCATGTACCTTGGTTGCGGGCACGTCCCCAGTAGGGGGTGTGCAAGAGGCAGCTGATCGATGATTCTCTCTCATCGATGTTTCTAACTCTCTATCTCTCTCTCTTTCTCTCTGTATAAAATCAGTAAAAATATATTTTAAAAAAATAAAATAAAAATCAAAAGTTACCTGGACAAAATATATTTACATGCTGAAGGCAGCCAGTGACGTACCACTTGGCAACCTCTGTTCCAGATGCTGAAGTGCGATAACGAAGAGGGAGGCGGGAATGGATTTAGGTGCTCACCTCCAACTCTCTTCCGCTGCGGTGAAGAAGCCCGAGAGGAAGAGTGAGGCAGCGGCTCCGGAAACCAAGGTTATTTGTGGCCACCCCTTGGGACACAGTGGCATTGTACCTCATGTCCCTCTCCCCCACAGGAGTCCATGCTTTTGTTCCTGCCTTGTCCAGGAGACAGTAGGTCTGCGTGGGGGGAAGGGACGGTTGCATCAGTCACGTCGGGCCTCTCAGAACCTGGTGGGCTGAGGGGCCAAGAAGAAATACAAAGTAAGGTGCTGTCAACGCTAAAGCAAGTTTCTGCTCCTCCAGAACAAGCTGGAAAGTGACGTCATCTCCTTTCTACCGTGTTTCCCCGAAAATAAGACATCCTCCGAAAATAAGACCTACTTACAGGTTTCCTTCTGAGTGAAATATAAGGCATCCCCCCCGAAAATAAGGCCCCCCCTAGGCTAAACATGAGAGATTTGGTCCACTGATTCTGAAAGAAATGGAGTCACAAGAAATTCTCCAGGAAATTCAGGAATTGGATTGTTATGATGATGTTCCAGAAGATGATGACATGATTGTCATTGAATAAATGAGTAAATTCTTGATACTATAGGATTTACAGTTTGTCTGGTTTGTGTTGACAACTACCGTACTACCGTACCGTATATAGGTAATAAATTTCCTTTATTTTCATTTAACAATAAATGTGTACTGTATTCTTCTTCATGGAAAACTAAGACATCCCCTGAAAGTAAGACCTAGCGCATCTTTGGGAGCAAAAATTAATATAAGACACTGTCTTTTTTTCGGGGAAACAGGGTAGTAATGCAGTCTCCCTGGATACCCAGCTTAACATTGTGTCATGGAAATGGACAGAAGACTCCAACTCCCAATGGAAGATAGGATTTGCTTGCACCAAAGGACAACTCACATGGTAGAACCTCATTGTTTATAGACAAAGCCTCTTCACATACATCATCTCACTGTCTACCCAACCCTGAATTGGCACAGGGAAGAGGCAAAAAAAATTTTTTTTTAGGATGTTTTTTAAGATGACTCTGGGAACCCTAACAAATATGGCTCAGTGGATAGAGCATCAGCCTGTGGACTCAGGGGTCCCAGGTTTAATTCTAGTCAAGGGCATGTACCTTGGTTGCAGTAGGGGGTGTGTAGGAAGCAACTGATCGACGTTTCTCTCTCATTGATGTTTCTCTCTTTTTTAAAATAGGTTTTGTTAATTTTTTTTACAAAGAGGAAGGGAGAAGGATAGAGAGTTAGAAGCATCGATGAGAGAGAAACATTGATCAGCTGCCTCTTGCACACACCCTCCTGGGGATGTGCCCACAACCAAGGTACATGCCCTTGACTGGAATCGAACCTGGGACCCTTTAGTCTGCAGGCTGATGCTCTATCCACTGAGCCAAACCAGTTAGGGCTCATTGATGTTTCTAACTCTCTCTCCCTCTCCCTTACTTTCTGTAAAAAATCAACAAAATATATATTTTAAAAAAATGACTCTGGGATATGCAGAAAGATATATGAGAGAATGAAGGATTGCAGGCCTTCTCCTTCTGTCTGATGGGGGCATCAGAGGAAAAGATGTAGGCGGACAAGTTTTGAGAAGAAAAGAGATTGAGGCCCTGGCCAGTGTGGCTTGGTTAGAGCATTGTCCCATGCACTGAAGGGTCATGGGTTCTATTCCCAGTCAGGGTACATGCCCAGGTTGCAGGCTCAATCCCCAGTCGGGGTACACCTGGGGGACAACCAATAGATGTTTTTCACATCAATGTTTCTCTCTCCCTCTTCCTTCCTCTTGCTGGAGAATCAATGAAAAATACATCTTTGGTGAAGATTTTAAGAAAAGAGAGAGATTGGTCCACAATGGCCTCCCCAACTGAGCTCTATTTCCTGCACTGAGAGAAATTGTATATGCCATCCCTGCTCTCAGGCATTGTGTGACCTGCCTAAAGTTTAAAAAGTAGGTCAGAATTAAAATAGGGCTGGAATTTGGTCTGAGTCTATCCACTGTCTATGCCTCAAGATTAGAAAAGCATGTTGTGTTCCTGGAAAGGATCAGTGCACTCCAGGAAGTGACCAATAAGCCAGGGAAACCACAAAGGACTCTGAAGCAAAATGCAAAAGCTGGCCTGTGGTCACTGCTCCAACAGGAGAACTGTAGGGCAAGGGCCAGTCCGAGTCATGGCTCAGAGGAAGTATAACTGACCCAGCCAAAGGGAACAGTAATGCCCAGGCTCCATGTATTGCTATAATCCCAAGGCCTAAAAGAAAGCCTTGCCCATTGGAGGTATTCCGTAAAGATTTGTTGATGGGGGGGGGGGGGGGGGAAGATTTGTTGATGAGTAAATGATCCTGCAGACAACAAAACTAAAATATGAAAGTGGGACTACATCAAACCAAAGAGCTTCTGCCCATCAAAGAAAACAATCAGTAGAATGAAAAGGCAGCCTATATATGGAATGAGAGAATGTATTTACAAATATATATCTGGTTAGGGGTTAATAGTAAAAAAAAAAAAAAAAGGGGGGGGGCCTCAGCAGAGGTGATCAGGGAAGGTTCTCAAGATGAGATTATCTTCAATTAGGGTGGGCCCTAAATCCAATGACATGGATTTGGTGTCCTTATAAGAGACAGATAAGGAGGACACACACAGCAAGAGGGAAGAAGGTCATGGGAAGATCCTCATGAAGACGAGGCAGAAACTGGACTTGTACTATAAGCCCAGGAATGTCAAGAATTGCCAGCTGTCATGGGAGAAAGGCATAACATAGATCCTCCCTCAGAGCCACCAGAAGGAAATCAACCCTGCTGACACCTCGATTTTGAGATTCCGTGAGAGAATAAATTTCTGTTGTTTTTAAGGCACCACGTTCATGGCCTTATATCACAGAGATGATTCGCTTTTCCCCTTTGGCCAAGGACTACCATGGGCAACTTGACCTGCGAGAGCAGCCTTCAGTCCTCCCCCCGGGCCTGTGGCAGTGGTTCTCACATGCCTGTATAAGGCCCAGAGGCACCAGGAGTGTCCGTGAAGCAGGTGCCTGTTCACCAGGAGAATAGACCTGGGGCCGTGTGAGGGGCTGGCTCAGTCGCTTTGGGGGGAGTGGGATGAAGGTCTTTATCCATATCAGAGCGCTCTGCTCCGACCTCAGCCCTTTCTTCCTGGCTGAGCCAAAGGCTGTTTCTTCTTCAGCAACTTCTGGCTCTTCCTCTGTTTGTAAAACGGCCAATTTCCCGGGGTGTGAGGAATACAGGCCAAGTTTGGCTTTACAACCAACGTTGCCTTATAAGGACTTTGTTGAAAGGAAACACCAAAGGCTTGATTTCTCATCATCTGCATGAAGTGGAAGGCCTTGCCCAGTGATATGAGTAGTTACTTTACATTCAGGCACTTAGCATGTTCTTTTTTTAAAAATATATTTTATTGATATACAGAGAGGAAGAGGGATAGAGAGTTAGAAACATCGATGAGAGAGAATCATCGATCAGCTGCCTCCTGCCACACCCCCTACCAGGAATGTGCTGCAACCAAGATACATGCCCTAGACTGGAATCGAACCTGGGACCCTTGGGTCCGCAGGCCAATGCTCTATCCACTGAGCCAAACCGGTCTCGGCTTAGCATGTTCTTGACATCATGGTGTGCTTGCTCCAGGTAGCCCTGACCTTGGCCATGGTGGTGCTTACCAGAGACAATCTTTAGGTATGACCATACCTCACTGAGCTCATTAACAACCAGGTTTGGGAACTCTGTGCTGCTGTCAGATTCTGGGTTTACCAAGAATCACGAAAATATCCAACAGAACACTCACCACCTCATGGGCCTGTTTGGCTTACAATGAACGGAAAATAATAAACTTGGTAAGTGGTCCTGGGAGTATAAAATAAACTTGCACTCTCCATCAGCATTTGACTTCATGCCAAGTATTATATTTCAACTTTGCATATGGAGTCAATGTCCTTGAAAATCATGGGCTTGAGTTCAAGGCGTCTCTTGGGTACAGGTTCTTCTGATGGCACTGTTTACAGAGAGTCACATGTAGGACAATGACTTCTTTGTGACACTCCCATATTTTTCTTGCAGCTCCTTGAGCATGCATGTCCACCTACCATGTCCGATACTGAGATGCATATCATGAAGAATATCCAAACCATTCTTCCTTATAAACATAATATTATATTTAATCTTGTTTTCCATGAATAGCCTCTATTAGTTTCTCTATGTCCTGTACAGAGATCACATCATATTTTGCTGCTCGGTGATAATGCATGACTTCTTCCCCTTCTCCTTAGCCTCTTGACTTTTCTTTGGAAAATACTTTGTTATTGTAACTTTTGCTATTAACTTTGTCACGCTTATAAGGGACTAGAGGCCCGGTGCACAAAATTCATGCATGGGGGCAGAGGGGGGATTGTCCCTCAGCCCAGCCTGCACCCTCTCCAATCTGGGACCCCTCGAGGGATGTCTGACTGCCTGTTTAGGCCTGATCCCACCGTGATTGGGCCTAAATGGGCCATCGAACATCCCTCACAATCCAGGACTGCTGGCTCCCAACTGCTTGCCTGCCTGCCTTCCTGATTGCAGCTAACCACTTCTGCCTGCCAGCATGATCATCCCCTAACCACTCCCATGCCAGCCTGATTGGTGTCTAACTGCTCCCCTGCCAGCCCATTTGCCCCCAACTTCCCTCCTCTGCAGGCCTGGTCACACCTAACTGCCCTCCCCTGCAGGATTGATTGCCTTCAACTGCCCTCCCTTGCAGGCCTGGTGCCTTCCAACTGCCCTCCCCTACTTGCCTGATCACCCACAACTGCCCTCCCTTGCAGGCCTGGTCCCTCCCAACTGCCCTTCCCTGCCAGCCATCTTGTGTCCACATAGGGGCAGGATCTTTGACCACATGGGGGCAGCCATATTGTGTGCTGGAGTGATGGTCAGTCTTTTATTAGATAGGATAGAGGCCTGGTGTATGGGTGGGGGCCAGCTGGTTTGCTCTGAAGGGTGTCCCAGATCACACACACACACACACACACACACACACACACACACACACACTGAGTGGCCAGGCTATTATGTTATTATGCGTTCAGAGATCATAATATTCTGGCCACTCTGTATATCTAGAACCTGAATCATTGTTTTGTCCAGTATGTATCCATGTTGAATATACCACCCACCTACTAGTTAATTAGTAGCCCCCAAGGTAATCAGATTGACTGTTCCAGTATCACAGTGCCTGTGTTCAAGTCACCCTTATTTTATTTAATAATGCCGCAGAGCCATTCACAAAACTTTTATTACAACAGTTATAATTGTTCTATTAGTTATTGTTAATCTCTTACTATACCTAATCTATAAATTACATCTTATCATAGGTATGTATGTATGTACAGGAAAAAACCCAGCATATGTAGGGTTCAGTACTATCTGTGATACCAAGAATCCACTGGGGGTGCTGGAATGTAACTCTATGGATAAGGGAGGGATTCCTACTAGAAGAGCAAACTTTGAATTTGACATTAGCACTAGGAAGGTTATTTTAGCCTTACCACAATTAACATAAACAATTTTTAAAAAATATATTTTATTTTTTACAGAGAGGAAGGGAGAGAGAAAGAGTTAGAAACGTCAGTGAGAAACATCAACCAGCTGCCTCCTGCACACCCCCCACCGGGGATGTGCCCGCAACCAATGTACATGCCCTTGACCGGAATCGAACCCGGGACCTTTCAGTCTGCAGACCGACGCTCTACCACTGAGCCAAACCGGTTTCGGTGACAATCAATTTCTTGTGGCTGAAGAGTCTATGCTCATTTTAGGAGATTCAAGGAGAAAGTGGTGAGGTGTTTTTAAATGTTTTTCCCTGACAATTGTACATAGGATTCGTAAGTGAAGACTCAGTCCTTCCCCTGAGGGGCCGTGTTCTCCTGACTGTCCAGCATTTGTCCCTGCAGGAGTCCTTCTGAGAGGCTTCAAACACTCCCAGTCTTTGCTCGTGTCCTCGAATGCTGCTGCCTCCTGAGATGGCACCAGCTGCTGCCAGAGGTGTCCTTCTGTCTGGGGAGCTGGGGCTGAGCAGCAGCTGCAGCAGGACTGGGGAACGGTCAGTGGAAGGTACCAGAAACAAAGGTTTGCCAACATAAATGACTCTAACTAGGAGTCGTGTGAATATTACACAGCAGCATAGATAACAGAAGTAAAGAAATAGTCTCACATTCAACAAGATGAGACCAACTTGGTTGGGAAAAAGGGGTCTTGCCCTCCTGAGAGGTCTGTGGGCCTGGCCTGTTTTTTGTATTTTTTAAAATATATTTTGTTGAGGATGTGAGGGCGATCTGGCTGCGACATCTGTCACCCCATTGATCGCCAGGGTTGATTCGGCTGATCTGGCTGGCTAGGCGGGTGTCCCCCTCCTCCCTCACCGATCCACGTGCGTCCCTCCCGAAGCTGCGCGCTCAGTCGAAGAGGACGACTTTCCCCCAAGAGGAGAGGACCGGTCTTCGGTCAAGGGTATACGAGTAGCTGCACTCCCCTGCTATAATAGAACCTCCAAACATATTTTGTTGATTCTTTTATTTATTTATTTATTAAAATATATCTTATTGATTTTTTTATGGAGAGGAAGGGAGAGAGAGAGCTAGAAACGTCGATGAGAGAGAAACATCGACCAGCTGCCTCTTGCACACCCCCTACCGGGGATGTGCCCGCAACCCAACTAATGTACATGCCCTTGACCAGAATCGAACCTGGGACCTTTCAGTCCGCAGACCGATGCTCTACCACTGAGCCAAACCAGCTTCAGCGACTTGGCCTGTTTTGATATTGCCTGCACTACAGTCTCCACATTTCTAGAATCAAGCAGAGTCTCTAATGAACTTGAACACTCCACAGCCAAGAGACACTTGTGGGTAAAGGTTTGATGACTCTGCACAGAGGTAGCAGGATATGTTTCTAGGAACATCAGGGAGATTATCATGCCAAAAAGGAGACGCCCCAAATGGAGTTCACACTCCACCAAGACTGGAGACCTCCCCAGGGAGGGAACTTCATACTCCGGTGTCTAAACCAACTTCCTTCGTCATAGCAACTCCAGGATAGGCAATGGTGATGAGGCCAGGGGGAAAGTCCTCGATGGTCACAGGCATTCCAACAATCTTAGGAAAACAAGATCCCTGGGTTTCCAGACATCAAATGCAGAGCTGAGGGGCAGGGCAGAACACTGAGAAGCAGAGAAAGATAGAAACACTTAAAAGCTCTAAGCAAAATTCTTAGTTAAGCTGAGCATACTTTCAAAGTCCTGAAGGTCCCACAGTAAAGAAGCTTCCAATTCCTTTGCTCAGCATCACTAGTTAACCATAGAACTTTCCTGATTCTAAGGACTTATTGACTGTAAGACCACTGACTTAATGACAACTTGCTTTTGAGAGGAAAAACAGAGAACCTACATTAAATAACACATCCAAATTTTAAAAGGTGAAAAACACACGACAGAACTGAACAGAATGCTTGTCAGTGCAAACTGACATTTTAAGAGCTCTAAGAAGTCCTCCAGTAAACAAAGTTTGTTTCATCCACCAGTGCCATTTAATTATTGATCTTTAAAAATATATTTTATTGATTTTTTACAGAGAGGAAGGGAGAGAGACAGAGAGCTAGAAACATCAATGAGAGAGAAACATCGACCAGCTGCCTCCTGCACCCCCCCCACTGGGGATGTGCCCACAACCAAGGTACATGCCCTTGACTGGAATCGAACCCGGGACCCTTCAGACCGCAGACCATCGCTCTACCACTGAGCCAAACCAGCTTCAGCTATTGACTTTGTTTTTGAAGGAATATCTATTATCATCTCACAGTCCTAGTGTCCTGAAAGAGACTTGAAACCACAAGGTATTCAATAAGATCCAGGATTCCTCACTAAAAACTAGCAGTCCTCAGAAACAGAATGGCTGCACTGGCCACTATTTGAAGGCCTTTTGGGGACTGCACAGGAATTAGAAGCCTCACCTCTATCTCATAAAAAAATTTAAAGATAGACTGAAGATTATTTATTTTTAATATATTTTTATTGATTTCAGAGAGGAGGGGAGAGGGATAGAAACATCAATGATGAGAGAGAATCATTGATTGGCTGCCCCCTGCACGCCCCCTGCTGGGGATTGAGTGCGCAACCCAGGCATGTGCCCTTGATCAGAATCAGCCCAGGACCCTTCAGTCTGCAGACCCAAGCTCTACCCATGAGCCAAACCAGCTAGAGTTGAAAATACTTTATAATAAGAAAATAATTTATAATCAAAAGATGCATACTGTCCTGGCCAGATGTTAGCCAGAACACCAAAGGGTCTCAGGTTCCATTCCCAGTCAAGGGCACTACCGGGTTTGCATATTCGATCCCTAGTCCCACTTGGGCACATGTGGGAGGCAACCAACCAACGAGTCTCTCACATAACCGTTTCTCCCTTTCCCCCTCCCCCTCTCTGAAAACCAA
>NW_023425522.1:7277059-7529559 GCF_014108245.1 Pipistrellus kuhlii | reverse complement strand
TTAGAAAATGTTAAAAAAATTTAACTCTGTGCCTATATTGACTATATATAAAGTAATTCTCTTGAATAGGAATCAAATAAACACAAAGAAAGTATTTTATAATTACTTTACTATGAAATATTAAGTAAACAAAATAGTGAAAAATTATAAAATTCTTGTCTTGTCTGCACCTACGGCACACCAGGCAACATCTCGCGGCACACTAGTGTGCCGCGGAACAGCGGTTGAAAAACGCTGCCCTAGAGCATGTGAGTGGGTCTCAGGAGTGTAACATACTGAGGAGTGAGCATGTTGTCAAGGCATAACCCCAGGCTCTACTCTTGTGCTTTTGTTTCCAGTTTAACTGTTTTATTTTTCATGTTACAAAGGCAGTGCCTGTTAGTGGTAGGAAAATCTATATATATAAAAAGCCAGCAACCGTAACACTGGGGTGGCCAGCCCACCGCCCACAGGCACTCCCCATGGCCAGCCCTGCCCTCAATCATTCCCCCAATTGGGGGCAGGGCCCGCTGGCCAATCACCCATGACCCCTCCCCCCAGCTGGGCTGCCCGGCCAACCTCCCGCTGTGTCCTTCTCCCCCTCCCCTGACAGGCCTGGCCTTGAGCCGCCCCAATTGGGGCCAGGCTAGCCAGACAGCTGCCCCTCCCCCCCGCTGCACGAATTCGTGCACTGGACCTCTAGATAGAAGATAATAGACTAGGGGGAAGAAGAAAATGCAAGTAACAGTGAATTCCTCCTGCCCAAGTGACTGCTAACACCTAGAGTCTCTGTTGCCTCTTAGGCCTTTCTCCACGTGTGTGTGTCTGATGTGTGTGCAGTCACACTGCGTTTTATATGCTATGTTTTTGTCATTTGTCCATGTTACTGAATCGTCTGCTAACCTGTGGTTTTGTGTGGCTGTGTAGGATTGCATCTGTGGATCTACGCGCCTCCATCAGACATTTAAACTTGCCGGCTGGGCTGTGCTTGGGTGTTTGCATTCTAAGCTTTGCTGTGTTGAATATCCCACTAAGTGGACCTTTATGCCATTCTCAGATAAATCCCTAGGATGTGGGGTTGCTAGGTCAAAGAATAAGCACATGTTTAAGACGTTGGATACATATTTATTACTAGAGGCCCGGTGCACGAAATTCGTGTGGGGATGGCGGGTGTACCTCAGCCCAGCCTGCACCCTTTCCAATCTGGGATCCCCTGAGGGTAGTCAGACATCCCTCTCACAATCCAGGACTGCTGGCTGCCAATTGCTCCCCTGCCTGCCTTCCTGATTGCCCCTAACCACTTCTGCCTGCCAGCCTGATCACCCCCTAACCACACCCATGCCAGCCTGATTGATGTCTGACTGCTCCCCTGCCAGCCTGTTTGCCATGAACTTCCCTCCTCTGCCAGCCTGGTTATCCCTAACAACCCTCCACTGCAGGGTTGATCGCCCCCAACTGCCCTCCCTTGCAGGCCTGGTGCTTCCCAACTGCCCTTCCCTGCTGGCCATCTTGTGGTGGCCATCTTGTATCTACATGGGGGCAGGACCTTTGACCACATAAGGGCAGCCATCTTGTGTGTTAGAGTAATGGTCAATCTGCATATTACTCTTTTATTAGCTAAGATAGAGGCCTGGTGCATGGGTGGGGGCCAGCTGGTTTGCCCTGAAGGGTGTCCCGGATCAAGGTGGGGGTTCCCTTGGAACGTGGGAAATCCTGGGCAAGGGACCTGTGGTGGTTTGCAGGCTAGCCATGCCTCCTGGTGACTGAAGCAGAGGCCCTGATATCTGGAATTTATTTGTCTTCTACAATTGAAACTTCGTAGCCTGGAGCTGAGCCAAGCCTCCTGCTCTCTTTATGGTGGCAGCCATTTCTGTTGGAATTTATGTATCTTATATAATTGAAACTTTTTAGCCTTATGTGGAGACCTGGGCCGGCCAAGGCTGCAGAAGCTTGGCTTCCTCCATCGCCCAGGGCAATCCTAGCCTCCTGCTCTTCCAGCTCCGTGGCTGCCGTCATTTCTGTTGGAATTTATTTACCTTCTAAAATTGAAACTATGTACCCTTGAGTGGAGGCCTAGGCTGGCAAAGGCAGGCAGATGCTTCTAACTCTCTATCCCTCTTCCTTTCTCTCTGTGGAAAATCAATAAAATATATTTAAAAAAAATAAAAAAATATATATTTTATTGATTTTTTTTTTTTTACATAGAGGAAGGGAGAGGGAAAGAAAGCTAGAAACATCGACGAGAGAGAAACATCAACCAGCTGCCTCCTGCACACCCCCTGCCAGGGATGTGCCCCCAACCAATCTACATGCCCTTGACCGGAATTGAACCTGGATCCTTCAGTCCACAGGTCAATGCTCTAGCCACTGAGCCAAACTGGTTTCAGCCCACTTTTTTTTTTCTTAATGTACTCTATATATTAAAGATTGTAACTTTCTGCCCATCTTCTGTCTTACAGATATTTCTCTCAAGTGTTATTGACTTTTATTATTATTTAAAAGTTTACATGTGTGTGCTTTCTTTACATAGTTTAAAATTGTCATCTATCCAGATATATGTTATGATATTTGCTTTTGGTGTCATCCTGTACAAAGGCCCTCTCAACCCCAAGATTATATAAATATTTACTAGCGGCTTCGTCTAGTAATTTTTGCAGTTTCGCTTTTCACGTGTAAACACTTAATCCGTCTGAAGTATCTTGGTAGAAGGTTCGAAAGTAAAATGTCAGCATTACACCACGTACTACTCAATCTGTCCTCTGCTTCCTCATGACCCCCTCAGTTTATGAAATAAATAGGTCTCACTCTAGGCCTTCTGTGGGACCAAATCCTCTCTCTGTTCCTATGTCAGTTCACACTGTTTTGATTCCTGTGGCCGATGACACACTGTCAGGCGCTGGGAAGCGTTGCAAGTGGCACAGCACATGCCAGAGCCAAGGGCTGTGCGTGGTGTCGATCCGCGTCGCCGTGTATGTTACAGTCGCTGTGTATGATACAGTCGCTGTGTATGTTACAGTCGCTGTGTATGTTACAGTCGCTGTGTATGATACAGTCGCTGTGTATGATACAGTCGCTGCGTATGATACAGTCGCTGCGTATGATACAGTCGCTGTGTATGATACAGTCGCTGTGTGTGTATGATACAGTCGCTGTGTGTGTATGATACAGTCGCTGTGTATGTTACAGTCGCTGTGTATGATACAGTCGCTGTGTATGATACAGTCGCTGTGTATGATACAGTCGCTGTGTATGATACAGTCGCTGTGTATGATACAGTTGCTGTCCTCCCTGGGGAGAGTAAATCCTCTCTATTTTTTTCGGCTTTTCTTCAGGGATGCTGAGTGTACTGGCTTTGTCATTTGCACCAGCGAGTGCTCGGGCTTAATACATGTTCCCCTTGCCCTCTGCCCCGAGCCTTGCACCGTGCCTGGGGCCGGGGAGAGGCAGGTCGAGGTCAGCCCAGGCCCCTCAGGCAGGTCTATGTTAGTTCCACGGCCAAGTCTTCCTCACATCCGTTTTTCTTAAAAACCAGCAGCGCCCCTCTGCTGACTCACGTTCTTGACGGCTAGACGCTTTTCTCCCCTGGTGGGGTGTGCCGGGCCCCGTCCCGGCTTCTTCCTTCCTGATGGGGGTTCGGGGTGGAGATGGGGTGGAGGACCTGGAGGCCGGCGAGCCGGGGATGCTGCCTCCCCGCTCCCGTCGCTGGGCTGTTGCCATGACAGTGGGTCGGACAGACACATCCTCCCTGTGCCTCCTCCCTCCGGCTTCTCTCTGACTCCACTTCCTGAGCTGAGCTCAGAGGGAGCGTGTGGGTGGGCGGCCCGCTGGGTGGTCTGCCCCTGCTCCGAGGCAGCCTCGGCCACTCCCAGGGCCTAAGAGGGGCTGGGCGGCCCTCAGACCACACTCAGCCACGCTTTCTTTTCCAGCCATGCCTTCCTTCGATGATAGTGACGGTGAGGACGAGCCCGCGGCCACTGGGGAGTAGCTGGCGACACTGTGGAAACCATGCAGGGTCTCCTGTTCACAGGCTGTAGGGACATTCCCGAGCACCTGCCTGCTTTGTGCCCTATGCGATAGCAGACGCTCTGGGCTGTTAGAAGCTTCCTGCCCAGTGCTTGCCCTCATGCTGACAGCCCAGGCCAGAATTTATGGTGCAGCTCCCAGACCCTGGGACCTGACTCCCTCCGTTTGAACCCTGACTGTGCCCCTACTGTGATACATGGACCAGTGACTGAACTTTTCTGTGCCTCGGTTTCCTCACCGTCGAATGGGAATGATGCTTCTCTGGGAAGTTGCAAGGATTAAAGAGTTCGTATATACACTGAGTGGCCAGGTTATTATGATCTCTGAATGCATAATAATCTGGCCACTCAGTGTGTGTATACATACATCTATCTATCTATCTATCTATCTATCTGTGTGTGTGTGTGTGTGTGTGTGCGCACGCGCGCGCGCGTATTAGAGGCCCGGTGCATGAATTCATGCAAGGCTGGGGTCTGGCTAGCCTGGCCAGGGGGAAGGGACATGGGCGGTTGGCCAGCCTGCCTGCTGGTCGAACTCCTGGTTGAGGGGACAATTTGCATATTAGCCTTTTATTATATAGGATATGCACTGAATGGCCAGAGTGTGGATGGGGTGACGGCGAGGAGCTGGGGTGTGGGAGGTGGTGCCCCTAGAACTTGGTGGCCTACTTGTGGAAACAGAAGTTAAGAAGTGACCCTGAGTTCTTCCCAAGAGGCTGTAGGATGCCAAAGCTTGGTGCCACTTGGAGGACATGGGTGAAGGGTGAGCCTGTGTGTGCTGGAGGCTGGCACGCTCAGAGGCGGTGGCAGAGACAGAGGAGAAGGACTGGGCTCAGTCGTCTGAGTTCCTTGGTTGCACTTGGCCTCTGCTGGGCACCCTTGGCCTTCAAGACCACTGGTGCGCAGAGGGCCGGAGAGGCAGGGACCGCAAACCTGAGCCCAGCCCTGGGGGATGGTGGGAAGTCTGAGAACACGAGCCGTCACCAGTGACTTCATCAATGAGACCTGCGTGGCCCGGGTGGAGTTAATCTTCCTAGGAATTAGGAAAGAAATGTCAGGCTCCTCTAAGGTACCCTAGCCCAGGGGTCGGCAAACTCATTAGTCCACAGAGCCCAATATCAACAGGACAACGATTGACGTTTCTTTGGAGAGCCAAATTTTTTAAACTTAAGCTTCTTCTAACGCCACTTCTTCAACATAGACTCAACCCAGGCCGTGGTATTTTGTGGAAGAGCCACACTCAAGGGGCCAAAGAGCCACGTGTGGCTCGAGAGCCGCAGTTTGCCGACCACAGTCCTCGGCAACCATGGCCTCTGTGGTCTGGGAGCCGGAGCTTCTGTGATCCAACCTACACCCTCCAGAACCTTCCTGTGGGTTACCGGTGACAGGGGAGGTGCTGAAGGAGGGCCTGTGGGCCTGGTGCTCCCGGCATCAGCCTGGGGCGAAGGGTCCCCCAGGAGGAAGATGGAGGTGGCTCCCTGCCTGCCATCTGTCCCCAGTGCACAGCGGAGGGAGTGCCCCCCATTCAGACCCCCCTGTTTTTATTGTTTTTATTTTATTTTCTAAATATATTTTATTGATTTTTTTTTTACAGAGAGGAAGAGAGAAGGATAGAGAGTTAGAAACATCAATGAGAGAGAAACATTGATCAGCTGCCTCTTGCACCCCCCCCCCCCACTGGGGATGTGCCCACAACCAAGGTACATGCCCTTCAACTGGAATCGAACCTGGGACCTTTCAGTCTGCAGGCCGATGCTCTATCCACTAAGCCAAACTGTTTTTAGCCAGACTCCCCCTGTTTTTAGACCAATGTGCTTCATCTAAACCTGGATGCTTCCCTTGGAGGAGGAAGAACGCAGGGTCCTGGACATGGTCCATTACCAGGGAGTCCCCTCAAGGCCTCTAGCATGTGTCCTACCTGCCCCGTTTGAAGGGCTGCCTGGATCAAGTTCACCTACGCCGAGCGCTGTCATGACCCAAACCGGCACCCTCCTGGAATTTCCAGGCACTGAGAACAGAAGGAAAGGGTCTCCTGAGCGAAAGGGGGGGGGGAGGGGGGGAGGAGAGGAATCCGTTTGACATTCCTCCGAGGTGCGATGGAACAGAAGAAAGAGAATTTGAACATGAACCCAGGGGCCTGCAGCCCCATCTTGGACGCTAAACCGCCAGGCCCTCCTCCCTCCGCCCGCAAACCCGGGGGCTGGCTCTCATCCCCCGGCCCCTCTGGGCGGTAACGCTATCCCGCGCAGCGCCCGCTTTCATTACCTGCTCCTGCAGGAAAGCGAGGGCGAGATTAACACCCTCGGCCGCGTCTTTGCAGGGCTCAGACCTGAGGAAATTGGAAAACACGGCAGCCAGCGCGGAGCTGGGTTTACGGCGTGCTCGCGGCAGACGCCAGCGGCCTCGTTAAAAGGCGCTTTATCTGGGGGCCCCGAGCGGCCGCGCGGAGGGAAGAGCCGTGGGAGTGGAGGCGGATGCCAGAGGCCTGGTGTGGCGGGAAGAGTGCCGAGTTTTGGCGGCTGGGCCTCTGGTCTGATTGCTGCCCCTCACCAGGCCCCTCCTTGTCCCCGATCGCTTTTCCCCTCCGGGAGGAGACATTCCGGGGGAGGGCCAGCATTCAGGTCACCACGGAGGTGCTGTTGAGCCTAAGGTTTGCGCACATGCTCACAGGGAAAAGCAAAGGAGATCAGAAATGCCCCCAAACGTTCCCGCTCATCACCTGCCCCGAACCTTGGCCTGTGTTTGCTACGCTGCCCCTTCCCATGCTGCAGGCTTCGATGTTCACTTATAGTCAGTAACCAGTGAGCTACCCCAGCAGCCTGGTCGACATCGGTTCCAGAAATGGCAAAACTTAAAGAGGCGTGCTTCTCAGGATTGATGAAATCTCGTTCAACAAAGAGTTTGAAAACTGTGTCCCCACTGGGCCAGCGGTTGTGTCTGCGCCTCCCCCGGTGGCCCAGCAGCTCATGGAAGGGGTCGGGAAGAAGGTGCCTATTTGGGAGCAGGCTCTTGGGGTGCAGGTGCTGACGCCCTAGAACCGTGGTGGGCAAACTGCGGCTCACGAGCCACATGCGGCTCTTTGGCCCCTTGAGTGTGGCTCTTCCACAAAATACACTGCGAGTCTGGGCGAGTCCGTTTTGAAGAAGTGGCGTTAGAAGAAGTGTACATTTAAAAAATTTGGCTCTCCAAAGAAATGTCAATCGTTGTCCTGTTGATGGTTGGCTCTGTTGACTAATGAGTTTGCCGACCACTGCCCTAGAAGATATATGTCTGTCCCTGGAAGCCATCGCGGGCTCGCTCTGACACCACGATGGGAGCCCGGTGACTACAGGGCCAGGGTGGTCTGGTCTCTGGCCGTCTCTCCTGTTTTCTACCTGATGCGAGTTAGCTGGCGAGTTTGGATTTGTCACCCGCGGGAGGCAGGTGATGGGTGGGAAGGGCAGAGCCTTCGGAATGGGCCAGACAGCGGTTTCCTCGGGCTCTGTCATTCCCACAGGTCAGGCCTTCATGTGCTTGTCCCCTTGGCTATAAGGTGGGGGTAACCCTGAGGACTAAGGGAGGTGGAGGGAGATCCTGTCCTCCCCTCTCCTAGGTGCTGGGGAGGCGATCAGAGACCCAGAGCCTGTCTTCCAGGAGTTTCAGTCTTGCTTGGCGATCTTTCTCCAAAGCTGCGGCTGGTTGGACAGCTGTTCAGCAGGGGATCGCTCCTACTGGCTCCCCTCAAACTCAAGCAGACCTATTCCCCCTCTGGGATTCCCCTTTGATCCCTGACATCCCTTGGACCCTAAATACCTCAGGAAATTCCCCTTCTTCCCATGCTGGCGTACGACCCCACCCTGGGACAGCCAAGGACACCTCCAGTGGGGCTCCCCCCGCCCCGATTCCAGCCCTCAGCCCACACCTGAATGGCCCACAAGCTCCGTACTGTCCCCCTCAAGTGTGCAAGGCCCTGTGGCACCATAGCTGTCCTTACCTACCGTGAGCATCGAACCCCGACTGCCATAGTGTCTTGGGCGCTTTGTTCTGTCATTAATAGGGAGGCGGGGCTTGCTGATGTCCATCAGGGAGCTTTCTGTGCCCTCCCTCGGCCTGGGGCTGGGTCGCATCCCTCCTCTGTCCCTGCCTGACTTCCTGTCTGCGTTGCAGTCATGGTCTCCTGGCTGCTCCTCCAGACTGGCAGGCATGCTCTCTCCTCAGGGCCTCTGTGCTGGCTGTTCCTCCTCCTGACATGCCCTGCCCTGTGTGTCTGCGTGGCTCACGCCTCCACTTCCTTAGGTCTCTACTCACAGGTCACCTGCTCCAGGAGGCCTCCATGGTACCCCTTTTTATTTATTTTATTTTTTAAAAATAGATTTTATTGATTTTTTACAGAGAGGAAGAGAGAGGCATAGAGAGTTAGAAACATCGATGAGAGAGAATCATTGATCAGCTGCCTCCTGCACACCCCTTCCTGGGGATGTGCCGTCAACCAAAGTACATGCTTTTGATCTGAATCGAACCTGGGACCTTTCAGTCCGCAGGCCAACGCTCTATCCATTGAGCCAAACCGGTTTCGGCATGATGATCCCCCTTTTTAAAACCACACTTCTCTCTGACACCCGGGACCCCGCTCCCCTCTCCGGCTTATTGCTCTTCCCGACACTGTCATCCTCGCTCAGGCCGGACGGCTTCCTCTGTGCCTTGCTGATTGTCTGTCTTCCGTGTCTGGCCACAGGGACTTCGGTCTGTTTGTGTGCTGCCGAGTCCTCTGTGCCTGGCACAGTGCCTGGCGTGCAGCTTTCAGTGGATATTTACTGAATGAATGAATGAATGAATGAGTGAATGAATAAAGCTCCTGTACCTCTTTTTTAAACGGCCCATTCTGGCCTCTCCTCCGCTGGACCCTGGCCTCCTGGCGGCAGGGCCGTGTGCCGTTGGTCTTTGCTTGGCCACAGTATTTCCTGGGCTCCTTGTTGCCGAGCGGATGTTGTCCCGGCCTCTGTCTAAATTCTGTCTCTCAGTGGGAATCGGAGCACGTGCTTGGGCCTTTGAGAGGCCGGCTTTCTGGGTGGTTTCTCTGCGGCACCCACTTATCCCGTTATCACCTGCCATGTACCGGCTTTCCCCTCTCTCTCAGCCCCGGGTGCTCGCCTTCGGGGCTCATTATTCCCTCGCTCTGTCCACTAACAGGCCGTGTGGTTTCCGGTCCCACTCCACGCCTTTCACCTGCTGTCCCGCCGGTCCGGCATGCCCACTGCCGTGGCCTCCGGGAAAGCTCCCAGGCATCCCCCACTTGCATGGAACCCTTCTTCCCTGTGCACACCCACATGTCCCGCCCCCTCCTCCTCCGCCCCCCAGCAGGGCCCACCCCCAGATCACACCTACCTCCTGCACTAGAATATGAGCGTTTCAGGCCAGCCACCACATCCTGCGCCCTCCGTGCCCCTGGGCCCGGCGCAGTGAGCTTTCGGCACGCAGCTGGCCCGCACGTTTAGCGGATGAATCAGCGGGTCTCACACAAAGCTCCCTTTGACGGAGGGTCTGCGTGAGTGTGGCCCAGCCTGACTCCTGGAGCCTCTGTAATGCCGTTGGTTCAGGGCTCTGGCCAAACCCCTGCGCCGACTGTCTGTGCTCATAGCCCGATAGGAGTCCTTCCTCCCCTGCAACGGCCGGCCACAGGCTCCCTGCAGAGCCATGCCAACGCCTCCCAGGCCCTGGGCAGCTGCTCGGTCCCCTTCCCGTCCGCTCCGGGTCCTCCGAGAGTGCGTTCTCCAGTGGGGAGTCTGGAGACCACGGCTAACCGCCTCCTCTGGAGGCCTCTGGGGGGGTTGAGGGGGCAGCTCCAGGTATTTCTCCTCGCCCGACTTGTCCGCCTGAGGGGAAGTCTGGCTGATGTCCTCCCTTCTCTCCTCGCCTCCCTGCCCCGTCCCCGCTCGCCAGCCCGCTGAGCTGTGGCCGAGGCCAGGTGCCCGCCTGAGGACGCTCTGGAGAGGGAGCTGGGCCACCCAGCCGGGGCAGGGCCCTCCCTCCTCCTCCTGGCGTCCCCGGGTTTGGCTGTGTGTGACCCCCGCGCCTTCGGTCTGCACAGCGGGTTTTGTCTGGGGCTGTAGTGACCACGGGGTGTGAGCTGGGGTGCTTGCATTGCTGTCGTTGGAGCTGGAAAGCAAGTGGCCGCTGTGGCCTTGCGTCTGTGATGGGCCTTCCTAGCTAGCGGATGTGTGCCAGTCCCACTGGCCACAGAAATGGGGGTCTCCCCGAAGCCTGGACCCCTTTGTTCTGGGGCTGATGACACTCCCCTCGTGCCCTCCGATAACTGGTCTCTTACCAGTTCCTCCTGAGTGATAACCGGGTGAAACTCCCTCCCTCCGAGTTCTTAGCACTTCCGGGGGCGCAGCCGCCTCTTCCTCAGCCCAGTCTCTGTGGATGTTATTGGAATGACAAAGGTCGGCTTCTTGGGGAGTCTTACTCCTTGTGTGTTACTGTCACTTGGACTAATTAATCAGATTGATCAGTTTTTCCTTCTGGGGGTAGGAAACCTTGTTTTTCTTCTTGAAGCTTTCCTGTGGGTTTACTGCGCCCCTGTCCTCCTCGCTTCCTGCTGCAAATGCTGGGCCCATTTCTCCCATTTTCCTGGTGCACCAAACCGGGCTGCTTTCCTGAATCTTTCTAGAGTCTGTCCTCACTGAGAAGTGGATGGTCACTCTGCCGTTACAACAGCTGGTTCCTCTGCACAGCCCGTGCCCTCAGGGCCCTTTGCACACGGATGCCCACCGCACTGTCCTCCGGGCGGGCCGGGTGTGGAGGGAGTGTGCAGAGTGAGTGTGCAGACAGTCCCTGCATCACAGGAGCAGGGGGTGAGCCTGGGGCCCGGCTCTTTTTCGTGGTGGCTGCTTGCTGGGCATTTGCAGACCTGACGTGAACCTCGCCAGGCCACTCAGATTTGGGTCCTGGCAGAGGTGAGCAGACTTGTCCCAGGACTTGAAGGTCTCGTTTGGGAGGCCCCAGATCCAGAGGATCTGAATGAACACCCCATCTACGTGCCTCCAACTCCCCCAACCCCAGTACTCTCAACCAAACCCTCTGAACGCTCTCCCCGGCAGCTGGCTTCCCCATCCGCACCAGGGACCCAGTGAGGCACAGCGTCCCCAACTCCTGACTCTCCCAGGCCCGCCCTCTGCTCCCCGTCCCTCCACTCCTTCACCTTTGCCCTCCTTTGCCCGGTCTTTGCATCACCCCCTGGTCTGGTCTTTCCTCGTGGAAAGGGTGTGAGGCCCGCTGCCATCCGGGTCTGAAAGTGCCCACCCCCAGCACAACCGTGCCCACCTCTGGGCCTGTGTCCCGCTGCAGCCCCTGGCACAGCCAGCCTTCCCCGCCGGCCGGACGGCGCTGATGTCACCTCACGCAAGGCTGCTTCCTGCTCCCTGTTCTTGGAAGACTCCGGTTCTTCCCCTGCTCCGGTCAGGTTGGCCCATGAGCCACTCTCAGGGGTCAGCAAGGTGGTCCTTTGTGACCATCGGCCTCTTGCCTGACCCTGGAGCAGAGGGTGGGCTGACTCCCATGTTCCCCGGAGCCTGCCGATTCCTCCCGAATCGTAAGGAGCCCTGGCGTGTGGCTTCGGGTGGTGTTCGCGGAGCCCGCGCTTTCTGTAGAGACTGGACTCGGACTTCGGGCGCCCTCGTGTCACTGCAGATCGAGGTTCCGGAGTGGCTGCCGCGGAGCCCTGGCCCACAGGCCACCCCGGCTTCCAGCGTTCAGAGGGCGTTGCCCTGGCTTTGCTTAGGGGAGACGAGCGTTCCAGCCCGGGATCCCCCGGGGCCAGACTGAGTATTGGCTGAGCCCGGACACACACAGAGGGAACTTCCTGCCGAAACACGCCCCGTGTCGTAGCCTCTGCACACACGTGCACACGTGCACATGGCCCCTGTCCTCCTCGCTTCCTGCTGCAGAGGCTGAGCCCGGGTCTCACATTTTCCGGGTGCACCAGACCAGGCTGCTTTCTGGGTCTTTCTAGAGTCTGTCCTCACCGAGGAGGGGCAGCTCTCCCTGGAGGAGGAGGCAGGAAGTGTCCCCTCACCAGGCCAGCGGCCAGGTCAGGGAGGGAGCACTCGCCTCCGTTCCTCAGCCCACCCAACCAAAAGACATTTATTTTACTCTGAACTGGTTATAAGGATAATGACACAGCTCAGACGACACTGTGATGACTGCCTATGTGTCCCCCTCCAGCTCTATCAGATTGCACCATTATGCCCTTCTTTTTACTTCATCTTTCTTTCCCTTCCTTTCCTTCCTTCCTTCCTTCCTTCCTTCCTTCCTTCCTCCCTTCCTTCCTTCCTTCTTTCCTTTCTTCCTTCCTTCCTTCCTTCCTTCCTTCCTTCTCCTTCCTTCCTTCCTTCCTTCCTTTCTTCTTTTCTCCCTCCCTCCCTCCCTCCCTCCCTCCCTCCCTCCCTCCCTCCCTCCCTCCTCCCTCCCTTCCTCCTTCCTTTCCCTCTTCTCCTCCTCCTCTTCCTCCTCCTCCTCCTTTTTCTTCTTCTTCCTCCTCCTCCTCCTCTTCCTCCTTCTCATCCTCTTCCTCCTCCTCCTTCTTCTGAAATTTGACCTTTAAGAAGCCTCCCCTCACCCCCTCCTTGGCCTTGCACGGTGGGAGGTGCCGTGTGGAGGGAGGGAAAGGACCTGGGACCATGGTCAGACCCTCTCTCTGGTCCCGCCACATGCTCCTTATGGGATTTAGAGTTTTTTCGCAATGGGACCCCCTGTTCCTCCAGCTTTGCTTTCCCTGCTCTTCCCTGCCCGGCTTCTCACTCCTGGGCAGAAAGCGGGTGGAGTGAGGCAGCGGGAGGCCCCATCTGTTTAGTATCTAAAAGGAATGTATATAGAGGGTAAGAAAAAAACAAAGCTACTCCTCACTCAGGCCGACTCTCTGCTTCAGAGCTCCGGAGAGAGGGCTGAGGGTCCAGACTCCCACGCGTTTCTCTGTTTTCCTCTTCGGGGAATGCCTTTCTCCCTCCCCCAGACACCGTCTTCCCTCTATTTTTGAGGCCCTGGCTCAGGTGACACCTCTTCTGTGAGGGTTTGTGTCAGCCCCATCAGAAGTGGCCTCTGCCTTTTCTAAACCTCCTTGCCCATGATCGGAGCTGGAAATTGAGTTCCGTCCATGCTTTGTCCCTCTCTCCCATGGAGCTGTAAATTCCCAAAGGCCACTGACTGAGTCTCCTGTGTGTGTTCGCATCCCCCACTCCCTTGCCCAGGTCAATGGGCACGAAGATTTGGTGAGTGAATGAATGAATGAGTGAGTGAGTGAGTGAATGAATGAATGAATGAATACCTAGAGTGTCCTATTGCTGGGGCAGCCATGTCTCTACTAGTAAGAGTTGGCTGGCATTTGGGTGTGTGTGTGGGGGTGGGGGCTGTCCTAGTCTGGACCTGGAGCTGCCTCGTGTCTGGTTTGGGAAAGGAGGTAGTGTTTCAGGGGCTGTGTCCCTGCTGTGGGGCAGGCCCTACCGACGTCCCCTCGTCCTCCTGGAGAACAGTGAGCCCCAGGACAGACTCCAGCCCCTCCCCAGCCGGCCTCCCTCGCTCCCACAGGGAGGCCAGCCGCCTCTGGAAGCCACAAGGCCTGCCGTCTGCAGGAATCCCGGTGTGTTTTTTCCCGTTGAGTGACTTTAAATCGTCTTTAAAATGATTGCTCAACTTGAAAACCCCCGCCGGCAGTGTCTGTGGTGGTTTGGATCGTGCTCCGCATTTCATTCCTTTCCCCAAATGGTTCATTATTTCATTTGCATAAATTTCAGTGGTGAGATACCGCCCCAGGCCCAGGAAGCTCAAATAGACCTCGTAATGGGGCAGCAGAGACGAGGGGCAGACTGGTCTGGCCGAGGGTGTGTGCCTGTGATTTTCTCAGCTCTGTCCTCCGAGAGGCGGCTGGCAGGGGTGGCTGAAAGGCAGGCAAGATGGCACCGCTTCCAGAGGGCACAAGACCTGCCCGCCTGGCCCTGGCCTTGACCTGGACCCCTCTCTCTCTGCATGTTGTCACCAAAGGTCCTTGTCCAGGTGGGAGACAGAGCCAGACAGCCCCTCGCTCCCACCTGGGCTCTGGCATCCCGTCCCCATCAGTCAATCCATCCACACCGACTTATTGAGCTCCCCCCGGGATACTGACAGCCAGGTGCTGGGTGCTGCCGCTGGCAGACGAAGAAGCGAAAGACGCAGGGAGATAAGACTCTCTCTCGGGGACCGTGCGGACCAGACAAGGCAGCTGTGTTAGGTGCCATGCCAGGGGTATGGGCCGTCAGAGCTGGGGGGAGTTGGTGGGAGGATGGGCTGTGAGGGTGAGAACTTGGCCTGAGAGCTGAAGACGGGGACTTAGGGCAGTGAAAGCTGGCCAGGAACTTCTGGGGCTGAGCTTCCCACTAGGCGTGCCCCAAGCCCGCCTCCAGCAGCAGAGACCGTCCGGGGCAGTGGCCCCCTAGTGTGCTGTTTGTGGGTGCAGCGTGTGGTAGGGAAGGGGGATGGCTGTTCTGGGTCAAGTTGGTGGATGCCATGGAGGAGGGGGGTTAGTCAGAGGGGTCTCTGAGAGAGGGAGTAGGTGGGCAGCTGGTGGAGGTGGGGAGTTGTGGGGGTGACTCCAGGGGTTGGGGGAATGTGAGGGGCCTCAAATGGCAACCTGTAGAATCTAGATGTGTCCTTTAGGCAGGTTTCTGACTGTAAAGGCCTGGATAAAAGAGATACTTCCAGCCTGCCCATCGGGCAGTGGTGTGGGTACAGGAGGAAGGAGTTGGGGGCAGGAGCCCAGACCACGTGGGCAGAAAGTAGGCATGACGAGGGCACAGGGAGCCCCCAGTCGGCAGCCATGACTTCTCAGACCTGGCACCTGCCACCCGCACTTCCCAGCTCCCGTGAGGCAGCATGGAGGAAGCCTGGTTTTCACCAAGTACCGGCTTCAAGGTTAAGGCGAGGTTGTGGCAAGCACAGACTTGGCCTTCACCTTGGTCCATGCAGAGAGCTCGCTGGGACCTAACAGGTTTCGGTTCCGAGAGAGATGCTTTCCTCACTCTCCCCAGGAACGCCGTCCACCCGTGTCTCTCAGAGTTTGCGAGAACTCCTGTGAGCCCAGCATGCTGCTGAGCTGAGGGAGACAGCAGCAGAGGAGGGAAGCGTGGCCCTCGTCCGCCAGGACCAGCCAGACCACGCTCAGTGGCATTTAAACAAAACACTTTGGAGCAGGACGCACAGTAGAAATACGTTTACCATTATAAATCATGAGCTAATCTATCCATCCATCCATCCATCCATCCAAAATAAAACGGTAACGAACCCTTACGACATGCGGTTTGTTTTCCATTTGCCTTTATTTATCTTTTTTTATGCTGCCTCACCGTCTACTAAATCAAGCTTGTCAAAGTCGTGGCCAGTGGGCCACATGCCCGCACGAGGCCGTGCGCTTGACACGCTTGCACGAAATGGTCTCGTGACCTGCCGCAGGGTTGTTACCTTCCCTTTGCTGAGTGCTGACCACACTGGAGCGCCGAAGCCAACACACTCACGCCGGACGGCAGGCAGCCTCGGGGAGCGGCGTGCTGCTTGGGGGAGCGCGTGGCTGTGCGTGCTCCGGTTCACGGGACAGGGCTCATCGCCGCGGACCTCGGTAAAGAGCCGGCAGTGACGGTGGCATCGCTTCCCGCTGACTCCACCCTCCCACCTCCAGCTTTTGGTGCAATGGCCTGTTTTGACCTCCTCACTGGACAGAAGGGGGAAGACAGTCTCCAGAGAACTCATAACCAGCTCTCCGAGGGGTTTAAACTCAGGTTCATGGCCCCTGAGCAAGTCAAGGATGCTTATGACTTGGACCCGGGAGGGAGGTAGGGGGATATGGGAGAGGTTGGGGATGGAAGAGTCAACAGGACTCGGTGATAGATTCCATAGCGGGATGGAGGGGTGGGAGGGAACACAGGTGACTCCTACACATCCGGCGTGTGCCGTGGGCAGATGGGAGCCGGCTGTCCCGGAAGACAACTGGGTTTGGGGGGGACTGGCATGGCTTTGATCTTGAACCACGTTCAGTTTGAAGTGCCTGTCAGAGGTCTGAGACGGGGCAGGCGGTTGCATCCACGTGTCAGAAGCTCCACGCAGGGATTTCCGGGCTGGAGACATCCATCTGGGAGTCCCTTTTCCCCCCGGGAAGATAATTGAATCGGGTCAGATTAGGGAGGGAGATAGCTCAGGGAGAGGAGAGAAGGTCCACGTCACTGTAGAACTCCAGCTTTGATGAAGGCCAAGCACGGCGGGGGAGGGGGCCGCTGGAGGAAGACCAGGCTCGGGTGCTGGGTGGACATCAGAGAAGCGAGGTGTGGGGGTCGCTCAGGACCGAGCGGTCTAACGGGCAGATGGTGACATCGATTGGATTGGCAGCATGGAGGCCGTGGATGGCCTTAGTGTGGCCATTTCGGTGGAATAATCACAACGGAGGCAGAGGGGTCACTGCAGAGCCAGCCGAAGGGAGGCCATGAGAGCTGAGCAGGGACGGCAGGACAGAGGGGCTGGGGGAGGTGTGGGCTGGAGGGAGGAGCCACTGGGGCACAACTGCCAGTAGTAGGAGAGGCGAAGGGGGACGGAAGGGAGAGGCCGAGCATCGGCGTGGGGAGGATGGTTTATTTTTCCCGAAGGAGCCGAGGGGATAAGGACGAGAGCAGGGTGGGGGCTGGCTCTACACGGAGAGGAAGGGTCCCTCCCCCCCCCAATGGAGGTGGCCTCAGGGCTGGGAGCAGCAGGCTGTAGGAGCTCTTGTTGAATGAAATCCGTTTCCTCTGAGAAGTAGCAGGTGAGGCTACAAACTGCAGCTGTGGAGATGAGGGGGGCGAGGCAGGGCTGGAGGTTGAAAGAGGGTGGGGAGCATTCGAAATTATTCCGAGTGGCAGAGAGGGTTGACAAGTCTTAAGGACCCATTCATTCATTTATTCATTCACTCGCAAATATTACTGTGTCCCCACTAGGTTCCAGCCAACGATATCTAAGTCCTGGGGATATAACAGTGAACAAAACAGACAGAAAACATCCCTGCCCTCAAGGAGTTTAGATTAGGGGAGCATGGTAAATAAACGGGTATGTGAAGTATGTGCTATCCTATATCCTATATAATAAAAGGCTAATATGCAAATCGACCCCATGGTGGAGTGACTGGTCGCTGTGACGCACACTGACCACCAGGGGGAAGATGCCTGATGCAGGAGCTGCCCCCTGGTGGTCAGTGTGCTCCCACAGGGGAAGCTCCACTTAGCCAAAAGCCGGGCTCACGGCTGGTAGGGCAGCAGTGGTGGCAGTTAAGGATGTCCAACTGCGGGCATAGGAGATTGGGCCTGTCAGTAGGACATTCCCTGAGGGCTCCCAGACTGAAAGAGGGCACAGGTCGGACTGAGGGAATGCACCCCCCCACACACACACCAGTGCATGAATTTTGTGCACCGGGCCTCTAGTATAACAGAATCAGTATGTACAGTGTGTGTATGCAGTGGACAGATATGCTATGGTAGAAGCTATTGGGGGGAGGGGGGAAGAGGGAGGACGTGGGAGGCTGCAGTGGGGAGCACGGAGCAGGCCAGTGTGACCGGGAGACCCTTTGTGGTCACGGATTCACGGAAGTCCATGTTCCCTGTGGTGTGACTTCTCCAGAAGGGCTGGCTGTTTGGCTGGGGGCAGAGAAGAGAGAAGGTCATGGTGATAAAGGGGCCACACTCCCAATGATCCTGGGTCTGGACTCACCCGATGGACTCCTGCACCCAACTCCAGGCGCACCTCCTGCACTGTGTTTTGCCAGCCGTAGCTCATCTGATAAAGGGGTGCGTGTAGCCACCATTTCTTCAGGGACCAGGAAAGGCCAGGGGACCGGGCCCAGGTCCCACAGGGAGATTTGTTTAGGCTCCGGGTCCCCCTCTCGGCACCTCCTGCTCCTGCCTCGGTGGTGTTTGCTGATGAAACAGACCAGCAAATGGATGAAACCAAGTTCCCACTGGGCCTAATGAATCCTGCTGCTACAGCTTGTTTGCATTTGTTAAGTTAATTCGTTTTCCAGACAGAACCACAGACCAGTGTCCCTGCCCCCTTCCCAGGGTGCCCCGCCCCTGGGGCCCTCACATCCGCCCAGGGCCCTGTCTGTCTCCAAGCTCCAGGCCCAGGGGCTGGAGGGGCGAGCTGGCCAGGCGAGCGGCTGACCGTGAGGACCCTGTGTCTGGCCGGGCTCCTTGCTCCCTGGCTGGGGCCCGTGCATGCAATCCGAACTGTGGGGGGAAGTTTACGGCACAATAAAGGGAGCATGGCCTGCGTTGGGGACAATTAAAGCCATATTACTGTGGAATTACAGAGGACGCCTGGGGAATTAGCCAAATCCAAAGCAGCCAGGAGTAGCAGGGCCAAGAAATGTGGGGCGTTCACATGTGGGTCCCCCCCTCACCCCCCCCCCCCCCCGTCTCACCCCACGTGTACAAGGAACCTGTCTAGTTCCCAAACCCCCTAATTTTAGGGCAAGAAAGGACATTTCCAAAGACTTTACCTGAGGGGAACTATTGTCATAAAAGAGGCCCCACCCAGCATGTCCCTTAAATAGTTCTATTCTTATCCAAAGCCAACCGGGGCCTCAGCAGCGGAGGTCCAGCAGGGAGGGCTAACCAGCCAACCCACCCCGTGTGGCCAGGGAGGGAGGGACAAGCCAGGGTTCTGAGGGACCAGCCAGGATTCCCAGCCAGAGCCAAGCAGGGTGCAGGGTTCTGTGCCAGTCACCCCCTGTGGGCAGCGTGAGCCGGGCTGCCCCTTGCGGCCCTCATCTGTGGGATGGGCGTGGACGCACCTTCCTCACCTACTGTTTGTGAGAACGTTGGGTGGATAAAGTCAACGTCGGCCCCTGGTGTCCCCACCTTCTTATTTTATGGCCTCCCTTGGTGAGAACCGTTTGAAGTTGTCCCATGTAGGGCAGGGGGGTTAGAAGAGCAAATGTGTTTATGCTCGTTTTCCATCCGGGCCTCCCGTGGAGAGGAAGAGGGGAAGGGTTTTGTGTCTCTGCTCGGATGGCTTCCGTGTCTTTCCTCCCTGGACTCCGTGACTTACCTTGAGAGCAGTGGGCGGATGCTTCATGATGGGGAAACTGAGGGAGATAAGTAGGGTGCGCGTGCGAGGTGGGACGCTAGGGATCCCTGCGTCTGGGGGGTAGGGGGGCAACTGTGAAGAGTAAATGCAATTGTGGGTGTCCTGTACCTACCGCAGTGCAGAGAGAGGACTGCGGGTGGCTCACCGGGCACTGCTGTGGGGTGGTAACATGGGTTGAGGTGGGCAGGTGATACGCTATTCCGCCGTCAGCACTGCCCTCCCCTCCTGCCCTGCCCTCTGCTCCCCACTGCTTGCCCGCCTCATCCTTCCCACATGTGTCAAACACAAGGCCCGCGGGCCAAATCCATCCCGCCAGGCCTTGCAATGTGGCCCGCACCGCGCTGTCATCACTGCACTCCGCTGCGTTTCCATCACAATGACAGTTTATGACTGTTCAGTAAACCATTCGGCCCGCGATTTAGGCTGGATTTTAGATTTTGGCCCCTTCTCTGATTGAGTTTGACACCCCTACTTCAGACCATGGCTGGGTGCTGCTCTCTGTCATCCCTGTCCTGGGGCCCTCAGAGGTGCTCAGCAGGCAGCTGTAAAGGTGCATTTCTGCAAAAGATGGGCCTGCCCTCAGGCCTCTGAGATCTTGGAAGTCTGGCTGGTTTTCCAACGAAGCCACTGCTGTGAGGAAGCGGTGACCATGGCCCCCAGGCATGTTCTCTAGCTAGAGCTGATGACTCAGGACACCCTCCAGAAGGAGCATTTGGTTCGTTTTTTGCAAATAAGCCCCCACATTTGCCCACAGGCCAGGTCTTCTGCCGTCTCCTTCCTGCGTGCACAGTCCCTTCTGAAGGACTGAGGGTCTCTGTGGACTGGGAAACTTCTCAGGCCCCTTCCACAAACCCAACCACAAGACTGCTATGCAGGCTGGCCCTGGCCGGGTAGCTTGATTGGCCCGATCCCCAGTCAGGGCTCATGCAAAAGTCAACCAGTGAATGCAGGAATAAGTGGAACAACTAGTTGATGTTTCTCTTTCTCTCTCTAAATCAGTAACTTAACAAGAAAGAATATTAACAAGGCCAGCCCTAGACTCAATCCTGGGAGGTTCTCTGAGCCCAGAGGTGGAACAGCATCTTCTCGAAGGCTCTCTGAGAAGGAAGGGACTGTTAGTCTAGTTGGGCCTCCTCTCCTGAGCTGGAATCTCCGCCGGTGTCCCTCTTCTGGAATGCCTCCAGGAATGGCTGTCTGTCTGTCTGTCTCTCTCCCTCTCTCCCTCTCTCTCTCTCTCTCCATTCTGTGCCCCGTCAGCTGGAATCTGCCTTTCCTTGTCACTTTGTCAGGTCTGAGGCAGGCCACCTACTAGTACAGTCTTCAGTGATATGATGATGTTTCATTAAAGTCTTTCATTGTGACCTCATCAACACTTTACTGATATCTAAATAAAGGTTACCTACTGATTTGATTAAAATAACTGCATTCAGAACTGGGGTTCAGAGTTCGATCAATTTCACCATAAAGCATGTCCTGATGAAAATGGCCTGTTTGGGGTAAAGGTTTGGGGTGTGGCTCTGTGGTTGAGCGTCGACAGGTCAGTGCATATACCCAGGTTGCGGGCTTGACCCCCAGCGTGGGGCATGTGGAGGCAGCCGATCAATGATTCTCTCTCATCATTGATGTTTCTGTTTATCTCTCCCTCTCCCTTCCTCTCTGAAATCAATACAAATATTTTCAAAAAGATTTTAGGCCATCCTGGTCATCATTGCCTTCCTTCTGTTTCTCCCTAAACAGCAGCGTGAGTCCACAGGGGAGTTCTGAGGGGTATTGAGGCGTTCTAAGGAAATCCAGGCCCCTCACAGGCCTGGCAGGGACGGGCCTGTCTGCTCTGCCCTAATGGCACAGTGCGTAGCCCCGGGTACACCTTTTGGGTCATCAGATGAGCAGGCTCGTTCCCCTCTCTCACATTTCCCGAGGTCTCAGGCAGGGTTTCTGTTCTCATTTAGCAGCCGGAGAAAGGAACGTGATTAAGGAAGGTCAGAGTGACACTGACCAAACAGGAACTGAAGCGTCAGACAAGCCTTGGGGCTCAGACAAGCCCACTGGCCTCTTCCCCGCTGGTCCTGTGGAATCCAGGGCCCTCTTAACCTCCCCTGGGACTTCTAGGTGCTGAGAAGATTAGCGTTTCCTTTGATTAAAAAATTGTCATGTAAAATCTCACGTCTTAAGCAAAGCACAGCTTTGATAGGGGCCCACCAGGTGCTGGCAATAGGATCGCCAGGCAACTCTCGGGCATCCTTTTACTGAAAGGTATTCGCTGAAATTCCAGTTCAACCGGGCATCCTGCATTTTTATTTTCTGAATCTGGCACCCCTTGTTGGCAAGTGAATTAGGAGAATGAGAAGGCGTGTTGGGGTTGACCTGGACCTCCCGGTTCAAATGTCTCCATAAGCATCAACCCCGAACGGTTGAGCTCACCTGGCTGTGTGTGTGGTGTTCTAGTTCTGGAAGCAGTTCAGGCTGCAGGGTAGGCTGGTCTCTGAGTTTAAAAGTCCAAGTTAACCGCAGAGCTGAATTGAATAACTGGTCCGGCAGAGAGGGACGGTGGTGACGGGAGTGAGTGGCGTCCTGGGAATGGCATGCTTTCCCGCCGGGTGCCCGGGGCGCGGAACCCACTGCGAGTCACCCACCCCCCTCGCCTCTCCCGCTCCCGCTGGAGTTGGCCCTGCCCCTCCCGGCAGGGGCCGGCGTGAGCCAGACTCGGTGATGGGACCCATTACAGACGGGAAATGACTCCCGGGAGCCTGGGGCCAGGCCTGGCCGGCGAGGCTGGCAAATCAGTGCTCATCTGTCCGTTTACTAAGTGTGGGGGGTGTGCACCCCTCTGGGGAAAGGCCTGGGAGGAAGCCCGTGCTGCCGACAGGCATCGGGCAGGAGGGCAGCCACAGGCAAAGAGGACTTCATGGCAACCTCGGCCCAGGGGTTAGGGGTAGGGAGCTTTACTCTCATCTCTTCTACTCGGAACATTCTGGGTCTCCAGAAAGGAATTCCAGGGGCCATGGGGGTTTATCGGGCGCCTTGTGCCGCCGCCATGCCACCCTCGCCTCCACGCTGGAGGTCCGGGTAGGGCCTGGAGGAGGAGCGCTCCCTCACTGCTTCCGGGTTCTTGGCAAGGTCGCGTTGCCCGCTGGGGACCCCGTTTTCTCATCTCCCACGACAACAGGGTGCACTGGGAAACGTGACAGCTGCAGCAGCCCTGGGAGCCTGCTCCTGCCTTGGGGTCACCCCCTCACTTCCCTTCCCTGTGTGGGATAGATTTCGGGTGTGGATTGGGAGTGGCGGGGGTGTTTCTGTAGGTTCTGTCTCTGGACCCTTATTTTGAAACCAGTGCCTGTGAGGACCCCACACCACACGCCACCCACCTGTCACTGCCCCATTCTGGAACGTCTCATCTGGAACGTGGAGGTGAGGGTGGCACGGCGGCGGCACAAGGCGCCCGATAAACCCCCATGACCCCTGGAATTCCTTTCTGGAGACCCAGAATGTTCCGAGTAGAAGAGATGAGAGTAAAACACATCTGGTAGCCAGTAGACAGCCACCAGACGTTCCAGAACGGGGCAGTGACAGGTGGGTGGCGTGTGGTGGGGGGCCACTGAGCTGGGAATGACACACGGTGGGCCAGGGCTGAAGTCTGCCAGGGGGGTTCCACCACCACCGCCCCCACCCCCGCCCCCCTCGCCTGGCTGCCTGGATCGGGCCCAGCCGAGGGAGGATCAGAGGAGGGACGCAGACAAAGCGCGGAGGGCGGCTCCTCGGCATTCCCTCGTCCTCGGAGGGGCTGCCCTCACAGAGGAGGGTGTGTGCGGCAGGAGCGGCTGCTTCCTCAGCAGCGAGAGGCCTGGGAGACATTAGGAGGGGCTTGTTCCAGAGCCTCGGGGAGGCGCGGCCGCCAAAAAAGGGCCGGAGAAAGAAAAGGCCAAGCTGTTTACAGAGAGGAAAGTCAGTGGAAAATATGATGGCGGGATCCAGCCGAGGCCGGGGATGGCCCTGCGCAGCTGGCTGGGGAGGGGCCGGTGGCCCCACACGGGCGGGAGGGAGAGCACCGGGCGGCGGCTGCAATCCCGATCCCAGCCCCACAAATGCATCCCAGCCCCGCCGCCCATACCCTCTGTCCGGGGAGCAGCCTGTGTGCAGCTCCCAGCTCCGATGGCGTCCACGGACCTCTCCTCCTCAAGAACGAACGGGCCTCCCCGGCCTCCCCTGTACCCCCTCCCCGTCCCTCCTCCAGAAGCCCCAGAGGGCCTGGCTGGGTTGGGGCTCCCAGCCGCGGCTCTTTTGTCTGACATCTTGACAAAAGGGCCCAGGCCGTTCCCAAGCCCCACAGGTGTGAAGAGCTTGTTCCCCTACTGTTTGCTCAGCCCTATTAGTGGCCTGAAGGGCTGTTGACAGAGGGCCCCTTTGTGTGCGGCCTCGGCTAAAGCTCCCTAAGCCCTGGACAAACACAGGCCACTTATCTCCGGGGACTCCACCAGGAACGGCCGAGGAGCCCAGAGCCGCCTTGGCAGGGAGCTCGGCCTCCGGCCTGGCCCCGGACTGCGTTTCTAAAGCGTCCCCCAGTGTGTGGTGGTTCGTCATGCTTCCTACCACCTTGACCCACCTCCTGTCCGTTCTGTTTCTGATATCAGAGATAAAGCCTGGCGGGGCCGGGGTCAGAGATTCGGTGTTTCAGGTGGAGTTTTAAAAACAATGGGTGGTGGCTTTGCAGGTCTGTCTCCCGCGGGAGGTGCAGTCAGAGGGCTCGGTGGGCTCCCCCTTGAAGACTTGGCTTCAGGGACACCTGGGTCTCTCTCGATAACTGCCCTCCTGGGAATGCTCTCACAAGGCCTCCCAGCACCCCCCACCACCACCACCACCATCACCGCCACATGCCTAAACAGGGGACTGCTTCTTTCTCCCTCAGAATGGTTCTCTCTGCCCAGTACCCTGGAGAGTATCCTTGCCACAGCCTCTCCTTCTGGAAGGCCCAGGCGGTCACCAGCCCTCTCAGCTACTCCCCTTCTGATGCTGCTCCTCTGCTGAAGCCCCTTCCCCCCATCACCCTCACCTTGAGTGATTGGAAGCCGGCATGATGCCCCTTCAGGGCCATGGTATCATCATGCCCCATCTCTGATCCACCTGGGCTGGTGGTGGCCGTGCTGCCCGCGTAGTCCCACCCCTGGGGTGTGTTCTGCCCTGGAGCGCTCCCCTCCTGGACTCGAGGGTGCCCTCCTCGCTGATGGGAACCTGCCCTCATCTCCCAGGCGTTTTGGTGCCTGCAGCTGTAGACTTCTAGGGCAGAAAAAAACTCAGAGCTCATCAGACCCCGTGTCTTCATTTTTTTAAAAATTTACTTGAGAGAGAGAGAGAGAGAGGAAGGGGTGGGAGAGAGAGAAACATCCATAGGTTCGTTCTTTGCGTGTCCTGATGGGGAATGGAACCTGCAACCTGGGTGTGCGCCCTGACCAGGAGGGGGTGTCCTGCACCCATTTGGTATACAGGATGCTGCTCCAAAAACCGAGCCACCTGGCCAGGGACCAGGGTCTTCATTTTTCAGACGAGGATGTGGAGGCTCAGGGAGGCCCCGTGGCCTTTCCGGGGTCACACACCTGGGTGAGGTGCAGGGCCAGGACTGGGGCCCAGGTACCAGGTCTCCCAAATCAGGTCCAGCTCTCTCTCCTCTCATCCTTGTGTGCCGTTCGATCTTTATTTAATAACTAGAGGCCCAGTGCACGAATTTGAGCAGGGATTGGGCCCCAGCTTGTGCCCCAGCCTTGCAGCCCTGCCTGGCACCCCACTGTGGCCTGGTGCTGCTCCCTCACCCGCTCCACCATCTCATCTGTGGGGTGATTGATCAGGTCTGGGCCCCCCTGCCTGGCTCCCTCAGCACCTGGGCCCCCCTGCTGCCACTGTAGGTCACAGTCTATGGGGCAATCAGCGGGGTGATTGGTTCCCACTTGCACCTGCCTTGGCCTGGTGCCACCCACTCACCTGCTCCTCCATTCTGCTGCGGTCCCACCTCCTTGTGGCCAGTCAGGGCCAACAGCACCTACACTGCTGCCCGCTGCCAGCACTGCGTCACCAACACCTGCATGTTTCACGCCGCCCCCTAGTGGTCAACACATGTCATAGAGAGCGGTCGAACTCCCAGTCAAACAATTTGCATATTAGGCTTTTATTATACAGGATAACTGCACCACCTGTGGACTCCAACATCCTTGTCTTTAGCCATCTCTTTTCTCCTCTGCATTATCAGTGGTTTTTACTGGTATTCCCGGTGTTCCTCAGAGTGTGGCCCTGGGATCAGCAGCTCAGCCTCACCTGGGCATTGTTAGCAATGCAGATTCCCCAGCCCCATCTACCGATCCGAGACTCCTGGGGGTGTGGCTCAGCTGCCTGTGTTCTGATAGACATCCTGGTGACTCTGGGCACCTGAGTTTGAGAACCATCACATGCTGGGTCTTGGGCGGGAGTTGATGGCTACTTGAATGACCCCACAGCAGCTGTGCTTCTCTGCTCAGAGGCTGACGCGTCTGAGGGGCCCCGTTTATGTTCCTTGAATAAGGAAGGACCGAGCAGTCCTGAAGACGCAGGTCCTGTGGGGATGTCATTGCGGGCCCCCTCTCATGCCGTGAGGTGCCACATCTTTCCTTATGTGTCCCTCCAGAGTCCCAGCAAACATCCTCACCTCTCCGGGGTCTGTCTCACTCAGCATGGACGGTTGACTCTCTTTTTACAGAAGAACGAGTTTTCAGTTCTCCTGGCCATTTCTCAGTGATTTTTTAAAAAAAAATATTTTATTGATTTTACACAGAGAGGAATTGAGAGGGATAGAGAGAGTTAGAAACATCAATGAGAGAGAAACAGCGACCAGCTGCCTCTTGCACACCCCCTACTGGGGATGTGCCCGAAACCAAGGTACATGCCCTTTGACCGGAATTGAACCCGGGACCTTTCAGTCCGCAGGCCAACGCTCTATCCACTGAGCCACACCGGTCCCGGCTCAATGATGCTTTTTAACAGTGTGTTTAAAACTAAAATGGACATGTGCACCCATCTAATTATTGCAAACCCCAGAGCCTTGTCAGGTGCCTGGAACATCGAAGGTGCTCAGTAGACACTTACTGAATAGCCAAATCCATGAACTACCAGATTTGCCAAGTGCGCTTTGGTTGTTTTGCAAGTGTATCCGTGTGTGATGACTTCTCATGTGCCCAGCTCACATGCAGACACGAAAGGGCTCAGGCCCTGAAGTGCTTGGGCCAGTCCTGCCTCAGCCCCTTTCCCAAAAGGAGTCCTTAGAGAGCCCAGCTGTGTCCCAAGGGCTGGCAGGAGCCGAGTGTGGGAGGCGGGGGCTGCTCGGCTATCTTCTCGGGAGAAGCTGAAAACAGGCTTAGAGTAGCCATCCCTGGGAGCAGAATGCTTAACATGTATAAACCAGGGTCAAACAGCTTCTAAATAAAAAGTATACCAAGGGGAGTAACTAAGTAGTAAATACAAACCATCTCAAACTCTTAAAAATAGCTTTCATAGTTTTATTATTCCGAAGCAGTCATTGAAGGAGGCATTTCTTTCCAAACCAGACCTCTGCCCACGGCTCCCGCACCTTCCTGGGGTCTCCCCGAGGCTTCTCTCCCCTTCAGTTCCAGTTCTGCCGCCCGGCATTAGCCGCGTCACTGGTGCTTGTTGGACGTGAAGGGGTCATCCAGCCAGGCCCACCCAGATCTCCTGGGTCGGAATCTCCTGGATGCCAGGGTGGCCTTATGTCTGTTGCATAGGGCAGTGCTAGGTGACCCTGTGCCCGCTGCATGGGGCAGGGCTGGGTGACCCTGTGCCCGCTGCATGGGGCAGGGCTGGGTGACCCTGTGCCCACTGCATGGGGCAGTGCTGGGTGACCCTGTGCCCACTGCAGTAGGGGCAGGGCTGAGTGACCTATGCCCGTTGCAGTAGGGGCAGGGCTGGCCAGACTCTTCTGTCTGGGCTCCGATTCTCCCCTCAGGCCCCGTCCTCTCTACCTCTTCCCAGAGCAAAGAAGCAGGGCCTCCCACCTGTGGTCAGTGCCAACAGGCAGCAGCCAGCCCGCTGGGAATGCAGAGCTGATATGGGTGAGGGGCATGGCCGCCTGTCTGAGCAGACTGCCCGAGGGCCTCTCCGTCTGCTGGCCTGGTAAAGGCTTGGAATGGAGAACTTCTTTCCTTCCTGGGCAGCACTCACAGCTGCAGGGTTTGCACTCAGAAAACCACCTTAGCAGTGAGGGTAAGCATTCACATACCCCTGCCTGGACGGCCCAATCTCTCTAACCCAGGCTCCTCACACTTGGCGCTGTTGACATTGGGGCCCAGATAAGTCTGTTTTGTGTGTGTGGGGGGGGGGGGGGGGGAAGAGGAGAAGAGGGGGCTGTTCTGTGCGTGTTTAGCAGCATCCCTGGTCTCTGTCCCCTCGATGCCAGTACGGTAGCACCTCCCTCCCCAGCGGTGACGACTGGAAGTGTCTCTAGGTGTTGCCATGTGTTTGCTGGGGGCACAGTCGTCCCAGTTGAGAAGCACCAGTCTCGTCCTCACCCTCTGCAGGTGTGGCCCAGCAGCCACAGATAAAACCGGAAAATGAAATGGTGAGAGAAGCAGCCCCCACCCCACCCTGCAGGCGCCCACGTGCCCAGCCTGCCCCTGCGGCCTAGCCACGTGGAAGTGGCAGGCGTGAGAGCTGTGCTAAGGGTGCGCAGGAACCCTGGGGCTGGGCCGACCCCCTGCCTATGGAGCCCCCAGCCTGCAGGTGGTTCGTAGGGCAGTGCCGACAGGTCAGGCCAAGCTCCCTGGTAGGCTGCAGAAACCACCCGGGGAACCTTCTCAAAAGAACTGCCCTGGGAAGGAGAGGGGGATGTTGGGGTGATTCTGTGTGCGGAGGGCGGAGGAGGGGCCCTGGGCCATGCACAGAGCCTCCGAGGAGACCCATCGCCAATGGCCTTCCTGCTCCCCTGGGAACCCTGAGCCCCGTGACATTTCCGGGAGCCACACCCAGATATCCTGAGAGATGACTGGTCTAGGGCCTCCTAGATATGGGTCCTTCTCCTTAAAGCACTGCAGGCTACTCCAGCAGGCAGTTAAAGCAGCAATGCAAGGTAAAAGGAATGCCGCATACCCCAAGACCATGCCTTTCAGGGTGTGGTCTGGGCAGACCACACAATCTTTCCTTCCACCTCTCCATCCCCACTACCCACCCTCCATTTATCCACCCGTCTATTCATTCACCCACCCATTTACCCGCTTACCTGCCAACTCAACCACCGATCCATCCATCCATCCTCATCCAGCCCCTCATCTATTCATCTCCTATCCATCTATCCACCACCCATCCATCTGTCCACCCACCTACCATCCACTCACCCATCCATTCACACTCATCCGTCCATCCATCCATCCATCCATCCGTCCGTCCGTCCGTCCATCCATCCTTCCATTCATCCTTCCATCCATCCATCCATGTTGTCTGACTTACTTTTTTGCTCTCTCTCATTTGTGCAACAAAACCATTGAGGTCTGCTCGGGGCTGGAGGGTACAAGGCAAACACTGTTCCTCCACGGCCGCTGAGCTTGCCCGCCTGTCCCTTCACCTCCCTCCGAAGGGGAGCTCTGGGCGGGGGAGCACCGTCCATCCATCCCGTCTCCCTCACGGCTGGCGGCACAGGGCCTGGCAGGCGGCTGGAGCGCCTCTCTCTGTGTTGGACTGAACTGGCAGGGGGCGGTGCGGGGTTGCACAGTCCGGGTTGGTGGGAGCGGTTTAGGAAAAGCTTAAGGAGCGTGGTGACTGGCACATGTTCAACAAGGACATGGGAGAACTTTTCACGGGAGAAGAAACTAGAACCTCGTCTCTTGGGCCTTCTTTCCTGTTGGGTTTCTGGTTAGGGGGATACGTGGGGTGGGGGAGGACCTCTTCCTCCCCCCTCCTGCCCCATGTTATGCCTCTGGGTCTGCAATGCAGCCACCCACGGTGTGTCCTTAGCAATCCCCACATGACAGGTGAGGGGGCATAGAATTTGGGGCGGCTGGGCGACCCCTGCACAGGACACAGCGCCTCACGGGGCAGCCCGTGCAGGCTCCTCAGAAGTTGTGCTGCCCCAGCCCCCACCCTCCTCCCTGGGGCTGACCTCTCTGTGCTCACAAAGCTGCCCTTTCCTTCCCGCCTTGAAATCCGATAATGGAACTAATACCCAATATTTTTGCCTCGCAGAGAGGCAGGAGGTAAACAGGAAGGCGTGAGGGATTAAGGTGTCTCTGAGAGAGGGGCTGGGGACAGGTTGGGATGGGGCGACATCTCTGCGTCGAGCAGCCGGGGGATCCAGATGTGAGCTGCTTTGCCCAGTGCATTTTTCCATCTGCGCAGAGAAAATAAAACAAAGAGAAAAGAAAACAAGCTGTAAAATCCTTTGCAGAAGGCTGAGCGTGGGCAATTGCCACTTGATGTCCCCTGAGAGCGTGGAGACCAGGGGTGGGGGCGGGGTGGATGGGGGGCTGGGGGAACCCTGCCTTTTGATGTTCAGCCTCTGAGCTTTCTTTTGTGTGACCAGTTGTTTGAAGAACCTTTTGTTGGTGTAAGGTGCCTGTGGAAGGGAGAAAGGAAAGCCCAGGGTTTTCCTCAGGATAGGAGTGGGAGTCGGGGTGGGGACACGGGCTGAGCTCCCAGCAGGGGCTCAGAGGCTGGGGTGGTCCTGTTGGGGGCATAGGGGGGCAGCTGGAGCCATCCTGACAGAGAAGGACACAGGATTAGCATCTGCCTCCAAGAAGGACTGAGAAGACACTGCCCCTGAGGCCTCTCCCAGGATGAGAGACCGAGGGACTGAGGCCTGGGTGATCTTTCCAGATCCCTGTCCCTGGGCAGGTGTGCCAGGCCCTGTGCCTTCTGTCTGGTCGGAAAGCCTCCCTCCCAGGCTGTAGCCTAGGCCCAGCTGTCCTTCCTCCCAGGGGCCCGGTCCTCTCCACAGGGCAGTGGACCAGGAGCCCGAGGACCTGGGTTCCAGTCCCGGGTCCCCCGTTCACTGGCTTGGTGGTCCCGGGCTGGTAGGTCACTTACCCTCGCTGAGAAGCTCCCTGTCACCCTGGACTGGTTGAGAGTCCACAGGGACAATGACCTTGTGTATGCACCATGGCCCCTGGTGCTGGGCGCTGGGGCTTCTCTCTCTGTACTTAGTTGAGCTCAGCCCCGAGGGCTGCGGTGCTGAGGGAGTGTCCCTGGCCTCGTGGGTCCCGCTGCTTCCACACGTCAGGCATGAGCTGTCTTCTGTCCCCCTCTGAGCCTTCTCAGGCACTGGGCCATCCCGCCATGTTAATCCAGTGACGAACGAACAGGTGCGTGACAGGGAGGGTGACTCCGGGGAGAACATTTAAAGAAGCTTATGATGACATCCCAGGAAGAAATTAAAGGGGCATACATTTTGTGAAAACCACAAAAGTAATACCTGAATAAGAAACTGGTAAAAATATTGGCGGCTTATATAGTAGAAAGGACAAATGGTTTTCCATCCATCGTATTTAAGTGCGATGGACGTGGTGGGAAGAACAACACCTTGTGTGAAATCTAGGCAAATGGCACGAACAGGCAATGCACAAAACGTGAAGGGGAAACAGGAAGACAAACATAGAGAGACGTTCAGCATCACAGGCAATCAAAGACATGCAAATTAAAATCATGTGTGTGTGTGTGTGTATGTGTGTGTGTGTGTGTGTGTTTTCCACACGAATTGGCAAAGATTTTTTTTTTTTAAATGAATGCTGATACCAAATGCATAATATTGTTCTTTTCAAGGGTGTGTCCCATAGGAGTTCTCATGTCCTGCTGATGGGCGTGGAAGCCTTTTTTGAGGGGAATTTGGCAGTTTGGATCCCAAATTAAAACATGTAGACTAAGGTGACCAGATGTCCCGCTTTTGGCGGGACAGTCCCGATTTCTAACAATTTGTCCTGTGTCCCTCCAAAAAATCGGGACTGTCCTGCCAAAAGCGGGACGTCTGGTCACCTTAGTGTAGACACCAAATCTAACTACCAACTCTGTCTTTTATATATATATATGTGTATATATATATATATATATATATATATAAATTTTATTGATTTTTTACAGAGAGGAAGGGAGAGAGAAAGCTAGAAATGTCTATGAGAGAGAAACATCAATCAGCTGCCTCTTGCACACCCCCTACCGGGGATGTGCCCGCAGCCAACGTACATGCCCTTTACCGGAATCGAACCTGGGACCTTTCAGTCCACAGACTGACGCTCTACCACTGAGCCAAACCGGTTTCGGCTACCAACTCTGTCTTGAGAAACTTTCTAGACAGCTGTCATCAGATAAGAGGAACATTTTGGGAGTGCAGAGGTGGTTGTCGGTGTGTTGTTCATAATAGTGAAACACTGGGAGCAACTCAACCACCCAACCAGCTCGGGGGAGGCCCTGAGCTTCACTGCACCCTCTGCAGATCCAGGTGGCCCCGTGACACGTGTCCGGACGGTGGTGGACTAGATAGGCTTTCAAAATCAAGAAGAACGTTGTCTGACTCTAAAAATGTTCACCCTCATGAGGAATGAGGCCACAAGCCTGAGATGCCCACGTGTAGTCCGTGTCTGCAGGGTTAAACTGCTCCACAGCTGAGCAAAAGTGTTCATTCGAGTCTGCGAGGACGGACCCCGTGTTAGCAGCAGTTGGTGGAAATTTGACTGCAGTTTTTTTCCTTTCTGCTTTTGTTTTCTAAATGCCTGGCATTAAACACATCTTTCCTTAGAAACTATATAAGATGCTACTTAAAACAAGCCTAGCCCCAAAGAGGGGCAAATTATGGTGCAGAGTGAGCAAGATCGGGCGGATCTAAGGTCGAATTATCTCGGTGTCAGAGACCTGAGGGGGAAGCGGGCAGCGCGCTTCCCGGGGCGGCGTGAGGAGGGCTGGGGGCCGTGCCAATGCCCGGGGAGCCCGTGGCCCTCGTGCCTAAGCCAGGCTGGTGGAGGTGACAGTGGAGACCAGTCCTTGGAGGGTGAGCAGGTGGCAGGCAGGTGAGGAGGGGGCTTGGGAGAAGTGGGTCCTCAGAGGCCAGGAAAGTCATTGCGGGGGCAGGCAGGAGCTCCTCACACAGGGCATACCGAGCCTGAAGCAAGTTTGCTGGAGTTTAAGAGCGAGAAGTGGGAGCAGAATCAGCGTATCGAGAGCCCTCGAGGCCGTGTGAAATGACTTCGATTTTATACAGAGGAAAACCTGGGAGCCATTGAAAGAGCTCAGTAGGGGAAGGGCATCCTCAGATGCTTAGAGCTCTCCTATTCTGAGAACAGCCTAACCCAGTGGTTGGCAAACTGTGGCCCCTTGAATGTGGCTCTTCTACAAAATACCATGGCCTGGGCGAGTCTATTGTGAAGAAGTGGCGTTAGAAGACGTTTAAGTTTAAACATTTTGGCTCTCAAAAGAAATTTCAATCATTGTAGTGCTGATATTTGGCTCTGTTGACTAATGAGTTTGCCGACCACGGGCCTAGAGTAACCTGTTTATTTAAATGAAGCAGGTGACCCGCAGGCCGGGAGTTTGACATGCTTGGCCTAGGCAGTGTTTCCCAAACTTCTGACATATGTGTACCTCTTCTATAATTTTCGTAACGCTGAATATCTCTCGCACTCATGAGAGCATAGAATTAGGCGCAGCTAAGCATGGTGCAGTGCATATCCCCACCAAACTCTGGTGCAATGCGTACCCCGACCAAACTCTTCCCGTACCCCTGGGGGTACGCGTATCACACTTTGGGAAACACTGGCCTAGAGGGCTCAGCTCAGGAGACAGACAGGCTGCGGTCTGGCAGCCTGGAGAGCAGTGAGTGGATTTGGAGGACGCACCTCTTGGTCCCAGTGTGGACCCCAAAGTCCAAGCTGATTTCATGGATCTGGGAGTCAGGAGCGCAGAGGTGGTCCTGTGGCTATGAGGTAGGGGTGTCGAACTCAATCAGAGAAGGGGCCAAAATCTAAAATCCAGCCTAAATCGCGGGCTGAATGGTTTACTGAACAGTCATAAACTGTCATTGTGATGGAAACGCAGCAGAGTGCAGTGATGACAGCGCGGTGCGGGCCACATTGCAAGGCCTGGCGGGACGGATTTGGCCCGCGGGCCTTGTGTTTGACACATGTGCTGTGAGGGGTGAACAAGGGAAAGGGTGCTGAACCCTGAGGAGCAGGAGGGACCCGCAGAGGGAGGAGGGAGGGCGGAAGGAAGGCTGGGGTCCTGTGCGGCAGGTGGCTTGCAGCTGCCACCTTCTCCCTGTGCCTGGTTTGGTCTTTCTTGTGTGTGTGCCTTGGTGTCCGGCTCCGTGGCCACACTCCCTCCTCCCAGGACACCAGCCAGATTGGATGAGGGCCCGCCCTCACTGCCTCATTGTAACATAACCACCTCTTTCAAGCCCTGTCTCCAAACATGTCACATTCTGAGGTCCGGGGTTAGCGTAGCATTGGGATGGGGGAGGCACAAGACAGCCCTTGGCAAGCGGGATTTGGGCCCAAGGAGATGCCCGGTCCCCTCTCACCCCAGTGTGTCTGGGGGGCCGGTGCTGAGGGAGAGGAAACCTCCCGGGGTGCGGGCACTGCCAGGCGGTCTGGGAGCGCTTGTGGGTGACGCGGGAGCCCAGGAGAAGCTCTCCGGGGAATGTCTGCCTCGCCCGTCTGCCGTGGAGGCGGGGGCTCGGGGACAGTGCCCCTTCCTGATGCTCTCCCTGCCCCTCCACAGCCTGCAGCTGCAACCTGCACGCCCGGCGCTGCCGCTTCAACATGGAGCTCTACAAGCTGTCGGGGCGCAAGAGCGGGGGCGTCTGCCTCAACTGCCGCCACAACACGGCCGGCCGCCACTGCCACTACTGCAAGGAGGGCTACTACCGCGACATGGGCAAGCCCATCACCCACCGGAAGGCCTGCAAAGGTAAGCGGCGGGGGCGGGGCCGCGGGCACCCTGTCCCCTCTCTTTCCTCGGTGCTTCTCCTTTCCTATTGCTTTTGTCCACGATCTCACACACGCCTGCCTGCCTGCCTGCCTGCACGCACGCACGGCCGCCCTGGCGTTCGGAGGTGTAGGCCTAAACAAAGGGGCGATGCAGAAGTGACTGGGAGGAGAAGACAGGAGGTGTGATCTGCGCCAGGGTGCAGGCCGCCCCGCCCCCGCCCAGCTGCTTGTCCCTCGCACAGGTGTGCTGCATACCACAGGGCGGGGGTCAGGTTCACCGGGCTTACCGCAGCACAAAGGACTCTATTTTACCAGAACCGGGCAGGCGGATTTCTTTGGATGTTGCGTGCCCCTCCGGCCCCACCCCCCCAGCTCGCCCAGACAGACAGCGCAGCTCCGGGGGCAGGGTCGCAGGGGGAGCATTTAATCCACCTGCAAGTAGCTTTACCGTGAATGGGAGAAGGAGACTGTTTTCGTTCCCAGAAGCAAGCCCTCATGGCTGCACACGGCGTGTTTGTTTTCAATCCCACCAACACAAACGAAGCGATGGTGAGATGGCTCAGAGGAGCTGATGAAAAGCCAGGGAACTGCAGGGTATTGGGGAGAAGTGAGCCCCACCCCACATTAGCTTCTGGGAATTCCAGGAATCAGGGCTCGTTGGGTCCAGAATTTGGAGCCTGGAGCCAGGGCTTGCTGTGAGCATGGCTTCCCAAGGTGATATCTCTGAGGGCTCTTGCGGGACACATGAGGACCCCAGCCATGGCAGACTCGGGCCCAGACGGTGAGCTGCAGCAGAGAAATCCTTCTGTGGCCGCTGCTTAGCCTTTGGACGAAGCCAGAGTATCATCTTCTCAACAGGAATCCACCGGATGTCGGGCACTGGTACGCAGGACAACTATACGACCCGCAGGCCCCGTGCAAAATGAAAACACAGGGCTTCATGCCCGGCCGGCGGGACTCAGGGGTTGAGCGTCCACCTATGAACCAGGAGGTCGCTGTTCAATTCCTGGTCAGGGCGCATGCCCGGGTTTTGGGCTCCTTCCCCAGTAGGGAGAGTGCTGGAGGCAGCTGATCAACGATTCTCTCTCATTACTGATTTTCTATCTCTCCCTCTCCTTTCTTCTCTGCAATCAATAACACACACACACACACAAAGAAAGGAAACACAGGGCTTCTTGTTCAGGAATTACTGCGGATTTCAAAATGGCAACATCAGAACTTCCACCATGTGACCTTCTGAGCATGTGGCCCATGAAGCTGGCCTTGCTTGTATGAAACACTTTTCTTAAACAAACAGAAAAACCACACACACACACACACACCAAAAACACATCCCACAAACCCACAAAACAAAGCAGGCCAAAACCGGTTTGGCTCAGTGGTAGAGCGTCGGTCTGCGGACTAAAAGGTCCCAGGTTCGATCCCGGTCAAGGGCATGTACATTGGTTGCGGGCACATCCCTGGCAGGGGATGTGCAGGAGGCAGCTGGTCAATGTTTTTCTCTCTCATCGATGTTTCTAGCTCTCTACCCTTCTTCCTTCCTCTCTGTAAAAAAATCAATTGAATATATTTTTTAAAAATAAAACAAAAAACAAAACAAAACAAAACAAAACAAAACAAAACAGCAGGTTCCAAGTCTGCATCTTCTGAGAGAAATCCCTTCGATTTCAAACGAACAGGTGGCTCCGAGAGCTCCCCTCTCAGATCTGTGGGCTGAAGGCTGCCTCTGGTGGTTGTCCAGAGAAACGTAAGCCTACAGGTAGTTGGGCTATTTCCACATCAAACAATAACTCATCCAGGTGAGAACCCTCTCCCCCCACACACCCTCTCCCCCAGGAGACTTGAGCAGGTACTAAGGAAGTGGCCTGGGCAGACAAGGCCTGCCATGGCAGGAAGGCCTGAGCACGGACATGACCAGGGAGTGAGGGCTTTGGGTTGTCAGAGAGCATAATTGAAGGTAATCCAACCCCTTCACCTATGCCCCAGTGCTCATTGTCTTTCCCTGACAGAAGAAATTGAAGCCAACAGCTGCTTGCACACAGATATATCTTGGGGATTTAGCCAACAAATTTTGATCAAGAGTGACCACTCAGCTGGATAAATGGGGAAATTGGCCGGTGGGTGAGAAGGTCTGGGCTCTCCGTGTCAGTTTCTGCTGTCAGAGCGGGGGAGGTGTGTCCCCTGGAGAGACAGGAAGGAGCATCTTGGCCGTCTTGCCATTTGCCTCCCCCTCCTCTCCTCTGTTACACTTTGAGTGACATGTCAAGAAGCCACAGGATTCTGGGACCTGGAGGCCATTCTCTGGGGCTCTACCACCTGGGTGAATGATGTGTGGACACCCAGCTTCCAGGAGGAACAGATGCAGGCAGGCAAGGGTGTGGCTGGTCTTATTTCACACCCTTTGGCCAGCGTGTGGGCTGTGTGCTCCCTCTCAGCCCTGAATAGCAGCTGCCCGTCTTGGCGGGAACACAGGGAGAAGAACCCCCAGAGGAGGAGGAATGGATGGATGGATTCTGCTCAGAAGGATTCCTGCATTTTCTACTGGGGAAAGTGACAGGAAAGGGCGGGAACTCTCAGTGTGTCCTGATTGGTGAGAAAAAACAATGCTTCCAGGATCCTGCCACCTGATTGGTGAGGGGAAATGCTATGTGGCCGGTCCTCACACTGATTGGTGGGGGAAACTATTCCCCAAAGGGCTTGGTGGTGGTGAAAAGCCACTGCCTGAAGAATGGCTCTCTGAGTGCTGAGCAAGAAGAATGTGACCTGATGGTTCCAGGTTCCCCTTCTGCTCTGCTTTTCTGGATGTCACCCCCGCTGGGCAGGCATGTGGGGACTTTGAATCCTTAGTCCCCTCTCAAGATACTGCTCAACTGAGAGAGGCCCTGCAGTTTTGTCAGGAGCCGAGATGCTGGCGGGGGAAGTACACCCCTGAGATCTGCAGGTGGAGGTCTCTTCGTCCTCTCCAGGGAGCCCGCTGCCTTGCCTTCCCCGGACTGGATGGTTTAAGGCACTGGTAGGCAAACTGCAGCTCTCGAGCCACATGTGGCTCTTTGGCCCCTTGAGTGTGTGGCTCTTCCACAAAATACCACGGCCTGGGCGAGTCTATTTTGAAGGAGTGGCGTTAGAAGTTTAAGTTTAAAAAATTCGGCTCTCCAAAGAAATCTCAACCGTTGTACTGCTGATACTGGGCTCTGTTGATGAATGAGTTTGCTGGCCACTGGGTTAAGGAAGTGGGTCCTTTGGCGGAAGCATTTGGCCGGGTATTTTGATCTCCCAGGGTTTGCTCTCAGAAGCTTCCCAAAACCTTGTCGCCGAGAACCCCCCCTCCCCCGTGCCATGGCCTCCTGAGGTTGACCTGGGCCCAGCCTGCAGGTGAAGGCCGAATGCGTCCTCCTTTGCTCTGTTTCCGGTGCATTTTCTGGGGGAACTGAGACCACTGCCTCTGGCTCCGGACTCAGGTTGGCAGTTGAGCTGAGGAATGGCCTCAGGGCCCTCTTTGCCGCCCGACTTCCCAAGGCCTGGGAGGGGCCCGGCGGGGGGCTGAGGCCACCCGTAAGCTCCTGGCGATTGGCTGACTCCCAACCGTGCAGAGCAGGGGTGGACCCAGACAGGAGCAGTGCAGAGCAAGGGCCTTCGATTCCAGACGTTACTATGCCGTCCCCCATCTGGGAAGTTTCGTAGCAACAAATTTGTTGGGTGCTTTTTCCTCTCCAGTGGTTCAGAACCGAGACCCGGCTGGCGGGACTGGCGCGTACAAAGGCCTGTAATAAACATGCCCGGGAACAGGCGGCTGCACTCCCCGGCTATTCAGCACGATTTCACAGCCCCGCGAAGGCCTCATTATGGCGCGGGCCGTTGTCCCATACAAAGTCAGCGGAGATGAATCTCTCTCCTTTCTCCCCAGAATGGCTTGTGAATGATACGCGTCCCGGAATCTGTCAAGCGATAGGGGGTTTTGTTTGCCATTTGTCTTCTTTATGGACTGGGGGGCGCCTTCTCTTTGGAGCCAGCAAAGAAGACGGTGCCCGTTTCACCATCTCAGCTGGGCCCCCCATTTAAGCGATATTAATTTATCATCTCCCCAAACCATCTGTGATGGATAAAGACATTCCAGGAGTCTCCCGTGAACCGCATCGCGATGAGAATTAAGAAGTGAACCGCCACGTCCAGCACCCCACACAAAGGGCTTCGTTCCATCTCACCGAGCAGCCCGACTCTTTCACTCGCAGCCCTGCCCCCTTCAAGTCCAAGGTCCACGCTGCTGAATGCCGGGGGCGGGGAGGGTTCACGTCCTCAGGAGAGGCAGGCGGTGGGAGCAGAGGAACGTGGGGCCACTCTCCTGGCCGGCGCACACCTGCTGCTCCCACCCACCCCCTGCTGCTCTGCCGGGCTTGGGGAGGAAGCAAGCGTCTTGGGCCGGCTCCCGGCTCCCGGCTCCCTGCCCTCCGTGTGCAGCTTTCCGTTTCTCTCCTTTCCCGTCACATCCGGGCATCCTCAGCACAGGTCCTGGAATAACATCATCCCCCTTCCGTGTCGTTTTGTTGTAAGGTGGGTGAGAAACTGTAGGACAGTGGTCGGCAAACTCATTAGTCAACAGAGCAAACCTTGGCTCGAGAGCCGCAGTTTGCCAACCACTGCTGCAGGAACTTCACTGGCTAATCTCCGTTCGCCTTGAGTCATGTTGGTTCCGTTATGCGTTACTTCGCTCAGAGTTGCGGAAGCTATTGACGGTGTCTGTGTCTCTTCCCTGACTCCTGTGGAGGTTCTCGCCCTTGGCTGCGCTTTGGAATCGCCCGGAGATTTGGAAATGCTGGCGCCTGAGTCCTACCCCTAGAGATTCTGGTTTAATTCTTGGGCCCGGTGGGCCCTGGGAACCTGAGAAGCTTCCCAAGATGGGGCAGATGTGTAGCCCAGGTGAGAACCAGGGCTGCGGGAGAGAAGAGAGGACAGTGCTCACTCTTGGGTTGAGAAAGGCGGCCCAGGCTCCAGGTTGATTCTTTTGAGGGAAGAGGCTTATTATCAGTGAATTTAAATATACATTTTTTTTTTAAATTTTTGTCCTTTTATGGCTCTCCTGATGAAAACTGGGAGGAGGGGGTGTGTATTTAAAAATTTTAAATTTAAATCTTGCCAGGTGAGACTGGGAGCTGACCTAGGCAGCCGAAGTGCTAGCGTCCGGGTGAGAGCATGGGATCGGGCGTGTGCACCCGTGTGTATGTCTGGATTTGATCGTAGTCAAATCAGGGTTAGGAAGGAACCTGGGACCTCACCCCTTCCTGACCCTAAGGCAGGGTCCGTGCACCCCATAAAAGCATATCACACACCCCTCTTTGCAACTCGGTGGGTCCCTGGCCACGTTTCCATTTTTTTATCATCACTTCCGGGGTGCAGGTGCAGGGCGGTCACCTTAGGCAGGAAGGTACTCAGTGGCTGGAGCAGCTCCCAGCTCAGAGGGCAGAGGCCACAGCCAAGGAGTGGACTGTGCTAGGGTGCAGTTAAGGCCAGTGCCCCAGGGAGAGAGGAAGGGAGAAGAAGAGAACATCCCCATGGAAGCTCCACGCCCAACGCCAACTGTGGCCTCTGGGCCTCCTGGTCCCCGGGGGGGGGGGGGGGGGGTCAGAAACCCCCATCTCCATATTAGGCTCTAGGTTTAAAGCCTGGGGGAAGTCACGTGACCTCCCTAGACCTCAGTCTCTCACCTCCGAGTCATATTCAGATGTATGGTCTCTGAGTCCCGTTCAGCATTGACATTCCACACGCCACTTGCTCTTTTTAAATAAGCGTCTCATCGGTCCCTGGCGCAGCAGGACGCTGTCCTGCCTCAGAGAAGCTTGTGAGCTGAGAACGTGGCAAGCTGGCACGCACCCGGCGGAGGGGGTTTGCTCCCAAGGTTTTTACAAATGAGGAGTCCCTGCTCTAGTGCCCCGGCCCACACGGCGCTCCTGCCCAAACAGTACCCGGTCCACACAGCACCCCGGCCACACAGCACCCCGGCCACACAGCACCCCATGCTAAAACGGGGTCTTCAGGCCCAGCCCTTGGTCTCATCCCCCAGGGCACCCTTGGGGTGCCAGTGCGGCCTCTGAAGGCTGCTCTCAGCCCAGTGCCCTGGCCTTGAGCTCCTCTGCTGATGGAGGGCATGTCACCTGGGACACAGCCTTTGTCAGCAGGAGAGCAGCAGATGGCTCCAGCCAACAGCCTGGGGGTGGTGGCTTTTCACATCCGGGAGTTATTGAGACCAGGACTCCAGGTCCATCCCTGGGCAATGTATGTCCTCCTCGGTGCCTCCGTTTCCTCATCTGAAAATGCGGTCAACAATAGTTCCTCCTCCCTCAGGATTATGGTGGCGACTACATGAAATGACATAGAGGAGGCTCCTGGTGTGCGTCACCCACACCTGCTAGCCAGCAGGGCTATCTGTACAATTAGCGGAAAGTAGAACAAGCAGGCACATGGATTTCCTCGGCTCTTCTCCTTCTCCTACTCCTCCTCCTCCTCCTCCTCCTCCTCCTCCTCCTCCTCCTCCTCCAATATATATATTACTGATTTTTTACAGAGAGGAAGGGAGAGGGATAGAGAGTTAGAAACATTGATGAGAGAGAATCATCAATCAGCTGCCTCTTGCACAACCCCTTCTGGGGATGTGCCCACAACCAAGGTACATGCCCCCGACCGGAATCGAACCCTGGACCCTTCAGTCCACAGGCCGATGCTCTATCCACTGAACCAAACCTGTTTTAGCTCCCTCGGCTTTTCTGTTGCCTTAGTTGTGAGTAGGGTGCCTCTCACTTTGGAGGGCTCAGCCCCCGTGGGGACTCGGAGGCAGATTCCCACAGGAACGGGCAAGGCCCTGGATAACGGATTTGCACACCGAGGGAGCAAGAACGGCAAACACGTCCAACGGCGGAGATGAGTGTGCGGCAGCTGCTCGGGGGGGGGCCCTGTGCGGAGAGGTGGGGACAGGCCGCGTATCTGAAGGCGGCTGTGAAAGTGCCGCTGGAGAGATCCCGCCCTGCCCGCCTGCCCCGGGCCTGTGCGGGCGGACTCCCTGCCCCCGCCCCCTGGGGAGCCATCTGCAGGAGCCGGGCCTGTCCCTCGCTGTAAATCAGGTGCAGGGACACTGTAGTTAACCGGATCAGGAGGGTCAAATAACCCGGTTTGGGATTATGGGGCGGCCCTCCCCTTCCACTTCCTGCTGTCTGCACCTTGATCCGAGAGTGGCAGGGGAGAGGAGAGGTCGCACCACTTGAAACGTTTATGCTTTTGTGCCTCGTTAGCGACTGCTGGGAGCAAGAAAAGCAGAGCTGCGAGGGGGTGGACACACACAGCTGAGCTGGCTGGTGGATTATCTGTGGACAGAGTGCTCCTCGCCCCTTGCCCCCTCGTTAGCACGGGGAACGCGGGAGCAGGGGGTGCTCTGGGGTCAGGCTGGGCCCCAGGATGGTCTTCCCTGCTCGCCCCCTTCTTTCCTCCAGACTCACAGGTACATCAGATAGCCATGCCCCAGCGGGAGGGCAGCAGATTTGCCCCGAGTTTGGTCTTTGCACCCGTATGTAGGGAGCACGTGCTTGCTCTCTGGGGGGAGGCTGACGATGAAGGAGAAGAGCATAAAGTTATTATATGTTGTGGTGAGTTACAGGGAGGAAATAAAGAGTGCAAGTGGGGGTAGCTGCTCTACAGGTGGCCAGGGAGGGCCTCTCTGAGGCCGGATGTCTGGGTTCAGGCCCGAAGCTGCCCTTCACCCCTGGCCGGTGGCCTGAGCGGCCTTGGGTGGCGTCTGAAGTGAGGATCTGTGCTGAGGTCTGTGGCCATTCCCTCCCCCACCCTCCTGCCTGGAGCTCCTCCGGGAGCCTGGGCACCAGGCCGCTCCCTCTCCTGTGTCCTGAGCTCACTGCCATCCGAAGGCCCTTAGAGCCAGGTCGTCAGGAAAAAGCAGCCAGATACCCTCCCAGGGTGGCCCCCAAAAACCACCGTGTGAGCCACAGTGAGAGGGGGCGACCTGGACAGACACTGGAGGAAACGGGAAGGAGCTGCCAGAGACCAGCAGCCTGGGGTGAGGACTGTCTGCCTGCCCTTCATCCCACCAGAGCTCCGGGGGCCTGCTGGGCTGCTCTTCCCTGGCAGAGAAACCGAGTCTCAGGGAGGACATCCTGGCACTACTCGGTGGACAACGGTGTCGGGCAGGGCGGCCGGGGGGTGTGGACGGGAGGCGTGCTGTGCCCGGCAGTATGAGCGAGCCAGCGCCCGAACCCTCCGGGAAGGGGACACTGCCATGCCTGCAGCAGTGGGGGGTGGTCCCGGCTCAGACACCAAACCCTAGGCCAGTGGGCGGCAGACTCATTAGTCAACAGAGCCAAATGTCAACAGGACAACGATTGAAATTTCTTTGGAGAGCCACATTTTTAAAACTTAAGCTTCTTCTAATGCCACTTCTTCAAAGTAGACTCGACCAGGCTGCAGGGCCAGCTGCTCAGAGTCTTTGCAGATCTCAGGAGAAAGATTGGGAAGCCGAGATGAAGCACCCTCTCCTTCAATCAAAAGATGGTCCTTGAGCGGTGCCCGCTCCACCCAGCAGACAGCTGCCCCCGCAGCACAGAGGGAGGCCTGGGCTCCACTGGCTCCTACAGACCTCAGCGGGCGCAGCTGAGAAGTCACAGCTGTGGGGGGTCCTGGGGGAGGGTCACAGTCCTCCCACTGCGCCCCTACTTCTGCTCTGGACCAGCTCAGTAGAGGTCCCTGGACTGATGGTGGTGCCCCCGGGTGACCTCGCTGGGACCCTTCAGTCCCTGAGCAGCCTCTGGTGACCTCTGCCAGCCAAGTCCAAGGGTCTGAAGTCCAGCGCAGGCAGCAAGATTCGGTCACATGGAGAGGAGGCCTCTCGGCCTCGGCAGCCAGCTTGTGCGAGCAGGCCAGGGCGTCAGCTGGCGGGAGCCTGGGCCCACATCGGACGGAAGCCCGGTCAGGAGCTAGCTCGGGACAGCAGGGTCCTGTGCTGTGGCCTCTGCTTTCACGTGGCAGCTGAGACACGCAGCCCCACACGTGAACGCCCTTCCCGTCACGGGGATGTGGAGGCCGAGGGGAAGGTCAGCGTGCTCTCCCACCGCGCAGTCTGTTCTTACTGAGTGGAACCAAACAAGACAAAAACAAGACGGATAGAAAACAACAGTGAGGCATGGACTTGAATTCGGGGCAGATTTAAGAAGACAGGTTTCCAACAGACGGGTTCACAGAGGCGAGATGGGAGCAGGCATCTTCTTCCTCTGTGGGGCCAGCACTGAGAGACCCCTCGGTCCACCAGCCGCCTGCGTGGCACCCAGGGCCTCTGTCCCGGGCCTGTGCCCCTGCCTCTCCCCTGCCAGGGGGCACCCACCACCAGGAGCCCACTCCTCCAGGAGCTTCAGGAAGCCACACGTGTCCAGACACAACTTCAGCAAACATCTCCTCACATTCCTCCCCTCCCGGCTCTCCTCCTGCCTCCTTCCTCCTCCGATTCCCCGTCCCCCTGGCCCAGGGCTGCGGGGAGAGGCCCGTCTCCATCGCAGACTCTGCCTCCGCCGTGAGCAGAGCTGGCCTGGGAACCCCGTCAGCTCCTGAGGAGCTCTCTCCTGCTCACCTTCTGGGCTCCTTTCCCCTTTGGGGCAGGAGTCCAGCGCAGCCTGTCGCACCGGATGAAATGGCCGCGGGAGGCCGCCCTGGAGACCCGCCCCACTGCCCTTGGGGGATGGAGAGGCGGAGGGAGGAGGGGAGAGGCTGACCACTTCTCCTTCGTCCTGTCTTCCCTTCCCACTCCCACCCGGGGTGGGGGCAGGACACCGTGGGGACTCAGGTCCCGCCTGGTTGGTGCAGCAGCTTTTGCCCTGGCGTCAGGTGTGGGTGTCTCAGTCAGCTCTGGCTGCTGTAACAAAACGCCACAGACTTAGACAGCAGCTCTGTATTTCTCACCGGCTGGAGGCGGACAAGTCCAAGGTCAGGGGCCGCAGAGTCAGGGTCTGGGGAGGGCCGCTTCCTGGTTTGCAGTGGCTGCCTCCTTGCTGTGTGCCTGCAGAGACCTCTCCCTCCCTCCTCTTTTAAAGGCACTAACCCCAGCAGGGGGGCCCCACCCTCATGACCTCACCTAACCCTAATGACCTCCCAGGGGCCCCACCTCCCCACACCATTGTATTTGGGGTTTAGGGCTTGAAGGTAAGACTTTGGGGAGATACAAACATCCAGTCCACAGCAGTGGGATGTCCCCCCAATGTTGTCTGGCCACTGCATCGCTGAAATAGGGCCCTTAGAGCACAAGAGTGGGCGTCAGGATGGACAGCCAGGAGGACGGGCATGGGCTGGCCAGTGGCCTGAGAACGGGGTCATTCCCTCTGTGAGACCCATGGGGGAGGGTTCCCGCACCTCCCAGTCTTCACACATTAATATTAAACAACTACTGTGCCCCTTCCCGCTGCTGCAGGTTATGGGCTTGGGGGTCCTGGGGGATAGGCAGAGCAGGTGGGGGCAGCAGCCTGCAGGCCGCACCTCCTGGTGACTCCCCCATCAGGCTCCAGACCCTGTCCCCCTCGCCCAGAGGGTCAGCAGGGGAGTGTGGGGGCCCGGGGCGGGCAGGTGGGCGGAGGAACAGGAATGCACAAACCCACGGCGAGAAGGGGCAGCTCCCAGGTCTGACTCCTCCACTCATGGTCAGAGTTTACGTTCCTCCAAACATGCTTGATGGCGGGCCTTCCTCTCTGGCCTGGGAAGGGCTCCCCACCTCCGCTTCCCTGCTGCCAGCACATCCTTTCGAGTCCGAGTGTCCTAATCCTCATTCCCCATTTCCCGGTGGGCAGGTGGCCGGCGCTCAGAGCTTCCGGAATGTGTGGGCTTGGCTGATCCCACTCCCCCATTCCTGCTCTTCGCTGGGGAGGGACCCCAGGGGGAGGCTGTGCACGGGGCCCCTTCCCGCCCTCTGACCCTCCTGGTGTGTGTCCTCCACAGCCTGTGATTGCCACCCCGTGGGTGCTGCTGGCAAAACCTGCAACCAAACCACCGGCCAGTGTCCCTGCAAGGACGGCGTGACCGGCATCACCTGCAACCGCTGTGCCAAGGGCTACCAGCAGAGCCGCTCCCCCATCGCCCCCTGCATCAGTACGTACGCCCAGGGGGGCCTGGGTGCGGGGGGGAGGGGCCTGTCTGGAGGTGATGGTGGTGGGGGTGGGGTGAGGGGGACGCTGGAATGCTGGGAGGGGTCTGTGCTGTGCCCATCCTGCTCTAAGGTCAAAAATGACACCTCCTCACCTCACTTCCCCTTCCTTCGTCTTGAATCTTGCAGAGATCCCCGTGGCGCCGCCCACCACTGCAGCCAGCAGCGTGGAGGAGCCGGAAGGTAGGCTTGCCCCCTCCGCTCGTCTCTTTGGGAGGGTGGGAAGGGGGTGGGGGTTAGAGGGGACAGAATCCTCCGAGCCCCCATCAGGGCGCTGCTTGGACTGAGGAGGATGGAGCCCCAGGCATTTTTCTGGGAGCCCCCCTCCCTCCCCCCCAAGAATAAAAGAGAGGGGTTTAATCAGTCCTGTGGGCCAGCCTCTCTCCAAGCCCAGGACGCTCACAGCGGCTCCTCTTGTTCATCCACCAAGTTAGGGAGCGGCCTGAGCCCAACACCATCCAACTGGGCCGTGTCACCCCTTCCGGGGCTGCAGAAGGTCCGGGAAGGAGGCGACAGCGCCTTCCTGAGCACCGGGACAGAACGGGGGCCACACTCAGAAATGGGGGTGAGGACAGGGAGAGAACCACGCCGCCTCTGTCCCCCTCCTCTCGCTGAACCTGAGCATTCCCTCGGTTGCCAAGGTGGCCACAAACCACAGCAGGGCCAGCCGCCCGGGGACCTGAGCGCCAGCAGAAGCCACCGGTGTTTTCTCACCTCGTTAGGGTGGGTGCAGGTATCCCAGCATGCCGTTAGGTCACTGTTGCTTCAACACGACGGGAGCCGCCAGGCCTGCTGCCGCCTCCCCACCTGTAGCCGCTAATGAAGAAGCGATGCCGTGAGGGACTGCCTCGTAGACTTCGGGTGTGGATGTGTCTGGTTAGGTGTATTTTGGGGTATTTGTTTCCTTTGTGCTGTCGACAAAAGAACGTCCGGCCTAAGAAAAAGTCCGAGGGGAGTGGACTTGAGCCAAACGGAAGACGGAGTGAGAAATTGCTTCGGAGAACGGCAGCTTTACAGCTTATTTTATACATTACGATCAGGGGAGGAGGTGTGAGGGGGTTACCTGCAGGCCGCTGGGGGTAGCTGAAAGGGATGGGAGAGAGCAGAGTGGGGAAGGGCTGGGACTGGATGCGAAGTAAAACGAAGAGACGCTTCTCCTCGTGGGCGGGTGCAGGGTAGTTAGCAGTTTTCCCGGACAGCCCGTGGAGAGGGCCTTGGGGGAGGGGAGAGGGTGTGGCGTCTGGCATGTGGGGTGCCCCGAGGGGTCCGCAGAAGGAGGTTACCCTGGCATTTCAAAGGTGTGTGATCACAGAGGCAGAAAGACAGACAGGCTCCGCTACGGTAAAGAGTGACCTTTGTCAGGGAAGCTACAGGCCTGGGACGGAGCCACCTGCCAGGACCCGCTTTGAGTTGGGACTTGTGTGTTCAGGCCTTCCTGTGCGGTTACTTTCGCTCTCGGGGTCTGTAAGGCCCCCCATGCAGGGCCCTGAGTGTGTCCGGTGTAGGATGTGGGCCCTTTTCCATCCACAGGAGTCCCGTGTATTTTATTTCTGCATTTGGAGATAACGCTGTGAGGATGTTGTCACCAGTCCTCGGCCCAGGGAGGTTCCGTGGGGCTCAGAGCCACTGGACGGGGTGCCACGCGGAGAGCAGGCCAGGCTGGTACCCAGCGTCTGGTCCCGGGGTCGCACGGGCCTTTTGTGCACGGGCACTTGGGGTAGGCGTGGGAATGGGGAGCCCATGTGGACATCAGTGTCAGCTCTGGGGACCCCCTTCCTCCTCTCCCGGCAGGTGTGGGGGAGGCTTGTGCACCCAGATGGTTGACTGATGTCTTAGAACAGTGGTCGGCAAACTCATTAGTCAACAGAGCCAAATGTCAACAGGACAATGATTGAAATTTCTTTGGAGAGCCACATTTTTTAAACGTAAACTTCTTCTAACGCTACTGCTTCAAAATAGACTCGCCCAGGCCACAGTGGTATTTTGTGGAAGAGCCACGCTCAAGGGGCCAAAGAGCTGCATGTGGCTCGTGAGCCGCAGTTTGCCGACCACGGTCTTAGACTAAAGACTAGACTTGAGTGCTGGCCGTACGCTGGGAACTGAGAGAGGATGTTTCAAACCTGCATGTGTGCACAGCCCCCAGAGAGGGGCGGACAGAGAGCGTTTCAGGGGGCTGCTGAGGTCACACCCGGGAAAGCCAGGGACGCTGTTCTTGGGAAATTGGGTTGAGTTGCCAGTCACCTTTGGTCGAGCTGCAAGGGACTCTCACAGGAAAAACTGCAGGAGGAAGCAGCGCAGGGGCCTGGGAGGCGGGAGGCAGGAGCCGGCGTGAGACTGAAAAAGGCATATCCCATCCAGCTCTGGGCGCACTGACACTGCCGCTGGCTGAATCCTCCACTCCTGCTCCCGCGGTGTGGCCTCTGCCGCTCGGAGCTCACCTGGCCCAGCTCTGGGGGCTGTGCACCCAGCTCAGCCACGGCCCAGGCAGACCAGCATCTGGCTCTTGCCTCCCATTTCCCCAGGCCCTGCAGCGCTTTTGGCTTTTCCCCTTGCAAATCAGAAACGGGCCAATGGGACAAAAATAGGGAAAAAGAAAAACGACCCCCAAGATGTCTGTGCCGGCCGCAGGAAGCTGGAGGAAAGCAAGCGGCGGTCTTGGGCTAGATAAGGTTCCCCAGCGAGTGCTTACAAACACGGGCAGCCTCCTCCTTTGCAGTTCTTGGTTAGTTAGTTAACGTCCTGACTCCGTTCGGTTTCGTTACTGCTTATTTCTTTTCGTCCTTCCAAACCTTTTAAAGACACGTTTTTTTTTAAATGAAAGCAAACAGTAGACACACGTACACAGCACCGCTTTGCTCACAGACGGCTGAGCGAGCAGGTGCGATCCTCATGCTTTGAGCAGACCCTTCGGACTTTCTCTGGTGCTCCGGGGTGCCCAGGATCTGGTGCTCCCACCCAAGGACCAGGCCACGCCTGGGCCTCAGGCGCTGGGCTCTGGGCCTGCCACGCACGGCTGCCTGTCTCGGTGGGCGGGATGGCGTGGGCAGGAGGCCAGGGGGCCCCTGGGGAGCGGGCCCGGAGCGCAGCACTCCCCAGCCTGTCAGTTCTTGCCGTGTTTGAATAGGGAAGGCTTGTGTGCCAGGCTGCCGGAGAAAAGCTTATTTACTTTTGCCTGCGTAACGGAGGAGAATTAATAAACCGAGAATTTGTCCTGAAAGCTGATGGACGTAACCTCACGCTGAACCCACCCCCTGGCAGGGCCAGCTCACGTACGGAATGCTGTCCACTGCTGTCTGAGCAGCCGGAGCCCCGTCATGGGGCAGGAGGCAGGAACGCCATGCCCGTGGGAGGTCTGGTCCAGGGCCCAGGAGGGCAGTGGGCTGGGGGGGGCAGAGAGGGACCACCCATTCCAAACCCACCCATCCTCTGGGCTAAAAGAGGGCCCTGCCCTCCCTCGGCCTCCCTCCCTCGGCCTCCACCAGCCTCCATCATCTCTGTGTAGCTGTTGATCGCACATCGTTTGGCTTCGTGGCGGCCACTTGGCTCAGCGGGATGAGTCCCGTTTGGACCAGGGGCTCCGGGGTTGGTGATTCTCTGCTGTTGGCTGAGAGACCCTGGACATGCAAAGACTTCGCTTTTCTGCCCCCCGCACGCCATGTTGAGGGGAGGGGCTTTCTTGCATTCTTCTCAGGGTAGGAATGGACTTTTTTCTTCCTCTTCAGAAATGCTTGCTCTGTCTCCTCTGCCTCTGATGGCCAGTCTCTCCTGCGGCCCCGTGCTGAGGTCTCCTCGGGCAGCAGCACCCATGAATAGTTACGACCTGGCAGGGGTAGAGTCTGACGCCTGGCATTTGCCACTTTCCCTGGTGTCAGCACTCCTGGTGGCTGGTTGCAGACACCCCATCTGATGCCATGGAACATGCAGGTGGGAAGAGATGCATATGACGGGCTCTCAGAGCTCAGGTGAGCTGACTCCACCCAGCCCTGCCTGCGGGTTCCCCCGGAAATGAAGTGTCGGCATAGGAACACGAAAATATGGAGGGAGGAAGGGCCGCCTCTCAGCCGGGTGAGAGGCTGTGGTCTTTCGCTGGCTTCCTTGGTGCCAAGGGGCACTGCTGTCTCCTGAGTGGAGGCTGGACTTGGGATGGAGGTGCAAGAGCAAGGAGCAACTCCTGGGACCCCTCCCTGCAGGGCCTTGGTCCTCTCTGGGCTCGTCTCCTCATGGCGCTTGCCCCACCGGTATTTGGTGTGGTGTCTTCTGCAACCTGCTTCGGTGGCCCCAGCCTCGGGGCAGTCAGTCACCTGAGAGTTGTCACACCTGGTGGCCTCTTAGTGCCTCCACTTATTTTCATGAAAGAAACTTGGGTTTATAGAGACCTGCAGCCTGGAGCAGCTTGGACTGTCCTCGTGTTAAGCTTATTTTCCAGGACAGAGAATAGGTGATGAGGAGGGAACATGAGCTGGCGAGACTGGGGTGCAGCCTTCCCAGGTGCCGGGGGCCGGATGGAGAGAAGAGGACACCGGATGGGAGCCTCAGACCCAAGTTCTGCCTCATCTTGTTTCCTTCTCTGGAAACAGGGTAGTCAATGGAATGGGATGATCCAGATAAAGCTTTGGACTTGGTGGTGGGCTTATACATGCCCAGTGTCGACCCAGTGTGTGGAGGGACTGTGTTGAGGTGTCTGTAAGCTCTGTGATGGGAAGGCAGGGTGGGCAGCAGGAGGTGTGGCCCGAGGACAGGTGTGCAGGGCCTGCTAAGTGGAAACTGCTGGTGGCCTCATCACATCCTTCCCAGCAGCTGAAGTTAGACACTGAACCCAGCAGAGAGTTGAAGCCTGGTTGCTCCCCAACTGCCCTCCCCTGCCAGCCTGGTCACCTCCCCTCCCCTGCTGGCCTGATCACCCCTAACCCCTGCCAGCCTGATCTTGCCCTTAACTGCTCTCCCCTGCTGGCCTTATTGTCCCTAACTGCCTCTGCCTTGGCCCCAACCACCATGGCTTTGTCTGGAAGGAAGTTGGACATCTGGAAGATGGCTGGTCAACCCGGTCTAATTAGCATATTACTCTTTTATTAGTATAGACAGATTATATAGGATAGGATTGCTTAAATGGGACTAGGCGAAGCCTTTTACAGCAGAAGGAGATGCTCTTGGCAGACAAAAATACATAACCCCTAAATCTGGACCATTTTTTAAAAAATTGAACCACTTTCTTACACCTTACACCAAACAGCTGTTGCCCTTAAAACCCTCGTCAGCCCCACCTTAGGTTCTGCCTTTGCAGTTCACCCAGATTAGGTTCTGATCGGTCAGTTTCTATGCCGGTCAGTGTCAAAAGCTCCACCTCCTAGGCAGCCATTGGCTCCTCTAGGAAATCCAGAATGGCTTCATCTTCAGTCAGCACCAGCTCTTCAATCACACCCCTAGTCGCTCTGAGAACCTGCACCTCAAGTCTGTGCTGGTGGCAATTTTGAATTCTCATCCCTGACCTAACCTTCTTACAGTGTGAGCTCTGTAAAGGCAAACCTTTGTCTTGTTCATTCTTAGTTCACTCAGACTTTACCTGTGTCTCAGCATCCATGCTAGCACTGCATAGTGACCGGTGGAACAGTTGTTTCGGTAGTCGCAGTCATTACCTTTTTATATAGAGAGTTGTCCAGAATAAGCAAATCAAGAGACAGAAATCAGATCCGTGGTTGCCAGAGCCAGGGATGAAGGAGGCATGGCGAGAGGTGATAGTGCAGGCTTCCCCTGCAGGAGGGAAAAGCTGGGCAACTAGGCAGTGGCGCTACAGTGAATGCACTAATGCCACTGGACTAAAATGTTTAAAAATGACTCAGATGTCAAGCACTTGTGGTCAGAGCCCAAGGGTGACGTGAATCTGGCTTGTTGGGTGGGGGAAGTAGAGAGCAGCAGCCACGGAGCCTGAGTGTGGGGCCTGGGCATGCCTTCCTGCCCCTTGCTCACCAGAAGACTCTGAAAGCAGGGGGTGCCTCTTAGCTCCTCCTCGCCCACCTCCAAGCAAGGATAGCTCAGCCAACAAGAGAAATGGCAGGCGTCCTCCGTCGCCCTCCAGACACACAGAGTGGCCATGGCCTTGTGTTAAGTAGCAGAGGTCTGGCTGCACCACCGCCTACAGCCTTATTCTCTTTTGGGGGTTCGGTCACATGAGCCCCAGGTGAGGGAGCCTGGCATAGGAGTTAGGGGCCTGTGGGTCTGTGGGGGGCTGGGGCTGGAGCCAGGATGGCTGATCGTGAGGAGATCACAGGCCACTTAGAAGGAGCAGGTCTGTAATGGACTGCGGCCTGGCCTTCAAAGTATGAAACAGGATGTTAGGCCGTCCGGGATCTGCTGTTCAGGAAACGACCATCAGCTAATTCGTCTCCTGAGAAGAAATTGACCCAGACCCGTGATAAAGGAGAAATGGACTCTGGGTAAGTGAAGAGTAGAAGACTTTTACATGATGCCAGCACTCTTCTCAGTTATCAGCCAGGAGTCTTCTCCGCCATGGAGGAGAAGACTCAGTGGAGGCGGGCGCACTTGGCTATCCCCACTGCCCACGGGAGGGAGCAGGCACAGAGAGATCCGTGAGCACCAATGCACAGCGTGCTGCTGGGATTGCAGCCGAGGTGCCTGGCCTCGGTCTGTCAGTGGCGTGGGCCTCCGTGTCATTCTGCCTCCCGGTAGTCATGCTGGTTGGTCCATGCAGGAGAAGGTTTTGCTGTTGCTGACTGTGTGGTGACATTCTACCAAGACAAACTCACGTGTTCACAGGGGACCTGAAAACAAGGTAGAGGTGGAGGTTAAAGGCCGTGTGCTCTGCAGATGCCAGGTAAAGCGTCTCTGAGAGCGGTGGGTTGGTGCGTGGGGCAGGCATGGCTAAGGCCACAGGGTCTGGGCATGGCGAGTGGTGGGCAAAGCTGTCCTCTTGGTCACAAGACAGCCAAGCGAGACAGGGCAAATACATAAGTGTCTACCAGTAAACCAGCGGGGGAGGGAGGGGGAGGGCTCACGGCCCCTTCCTCACACCGGACAGCCCTTGCCCGGTGAGAAAAGCCTGCAGAGAATCAGCTGGAAATTGCTAAGAATTCTGCAGGGAGGCCATTACCACATTAACATACAAAGATGGTAACATTTCTTATCTATCAGCAATAACTAGTTACAAAACAGGGTCATAGCTACTGAAGAGCATGTGGCAGGGCATCTAGCCTGTAGGAAGTGCTCCATGAATGCACATCATTTTTACGATTCTAGAAACAAAAGCCCAGCTAGAATAGCAGCGAATCAAAAACACAGAGTAAATGTAGCAGTAAAAGTACACAATGGATATTAAAAGATAAAAACTTCCCAAAGGACACTAAAAAGACCAGGAAAAAAAAAAAAGAAAAAAAAAAAAAAGGAAGGTTTTACCATGTCTGGCAGGGCAAGACTTGAAGTTGCAAAATGTCAATTCTCCTTGAAATAATCAAAGTTTAGCATGATTCTAGCCAAAAACCCCAATTGGACAGGACATGACTCTTAAATTCAGCTAGAAAAACAAGTGAGTGAGAATAGCCAATAATTTTTTAAAGCCAGAGCAATAAACAGTGGCTTCCACAATTTCTCTTGCGGAGATATTTTAAAAGGAAAGCTGACGTATGACATTTTACCCCTGCATCTTTCGGAATGCCGTCTCTGAAAATATTCTCCTCAGCTTTTCGGTAGCCTCATTACCCCTAAGCAGACAATGCTTTGCTATCCTCTCACCCCTGCCCATCTTTCTTATCCCCGGAGTGTCCTTAGAGCTGGTTTGCTTCGTGCTTTAATCATGGGAGCATTATGCAATAGCAAAGCATGATGCTTAGCAGTACATCTGCGTCCCCAGGTGGGGGCTGCTGTTGAGGATGTGGTGCACGTCATCATCATCGCGTGCTCTGAAAGGAGAGGCAGGGAGCGCCACGGCCAGCCCGAACGTCAGCCCGCCCTGTGGTCTCTGAGGTGGAGGGTTGCAAGCTCGGTGCTTCCTTCAGGGACCGGCCCAGCAGAGGGACCAGGAAGTCCACAGTGTGGCGGGAGCAGAGGGTGCCAAAGCTCAAAGACAAGTGAGCACCACTGGTCTGAAGCGGGCTTTTTAAATTAATATATATATTTTATTGATTTCAGAGAGGAAGAGAGACGGAGAGAGATATAGAAACATAAATGATGAAGGAGAATCATTGATCGGCTGCCTACTGCTTGCCCATGACTGGGGAATGAGCCCACAACCAGGGCATGTGCCCTTGACCAGAATCAAACCTGGGATCCTTCAGTCCGCAGGCCGACACTCTATCCACTGAGCCACACCAGCTAGGGCTGAAACAGGCTTTCTTGATCCAGGCACTGCCAATAGCAGCGTTGGAGAATTCTTAGAATTTTTATTTTATTTTTATTTTTATTGATTTTTTACAGAGAGGAAGGGAGAGAGATAGAGAGCTAGAAATGTCGATGAGAGAGAAACATCAACCAGCTGCCTCTTGCACACCCCCTGCCGGGGATGTGCCTGCAACCAATGTACATGCCCCAGACTGGAACCGAACCTGGGACCTTTCAGTCTGCAGACCGATGTTCTACCACTGAGCCAAACTGGTTTCGGCTAGATTTTTTTTTTTTTTTTTTTGGTGAGGGCAGCTGGCTTGTTCACAGCATCTCTGGCCTCCTCCCTCAGCCCAGCCCCCCTCGGAAACCAGAGACTGAGCCCCGGGAATGGGCACCGTGGGTGGGACCCGCTCACTGCCCTGGCTGGGGACCAGACTCACCCCACATGGATCAGGTGGACTGAATGGAGTTGCCATTGTATTTGGCTACTTGTGTCCCGCAGAAATGGCGGTTTCACGTGATCCCACTTACTGCATGCTTCCCGTAGCCAGGGACCTGCTCCCGGCAGCCTGCATGGTGCTCCTTCCCTCCTTTCTGTGTGTCCTCATCTCCCTCTGTCTGTCTCCTCCACCCCCTCCACCACCTCTGTATTCCCTGGCTTTCCCTGCTCTCCTCCCCTCCCTCTCCCCCTCCCCTTCTTTGGGGGCTGCACAAAGGGAAGGGGCAGAGGTCAGGCTGGGGCGAGGAGGGCGGGGAGCGCTCAGCTGCCCCCTCTGCCCGCCACCCCAGGGAGCACAAAGGAATCATTTGCATTGTGTGTCTTGGGCCCCATTGTTTCCCCTCAGAGGGGCCTTTGCAGGTGGGGCTGCCACCCTCAGAGAGGAGGATAAAGGGATGAGCGGGGAGGCAGAGGCGAGCGGGGGAGGAATATTTAGCCCTTGTTCCCACTGGGGACTCAAGGGGACGGCTGATGGGAATGGACAAGTGACAGGTGTCAGTGAGGGAGAGGATTGGAATCCCCAGGACCCGCCCCTTGTCACACTCATGTCACAGGGTCCTTGTTGGCAGAGGAGGGAGGACTGCAGGCTGCAGAACAAGGGTGGGGCAGGGTGGATGCAGAGACCCACCCCCATCCCCACCCCCACTCCCAGGGTGGTCCCCAGCCCAAGCTGGGCCTGACACCTCCCTTGGGGATTCCTGTCGAGATCCTGGCTGGGCACTGAGGGGAGGATGCATGGAAATGGGGCATGCCTGGCGCCCAGGCCTGAGACCCTTGGCACACAGATAACCCTCTCTCCTGCCCGGGGTGGTGGGAGGAACCCCAACAGCCACTGAATGGGATGGGTGGGAGTCACCCTAGAAGTGGGGGTTGGGCAGCATCCGCAGTGGTCCCTTTGATTTCCTACATACCCTGCAAAACTGAAAATACATTCGTCTGCTCGGGCTGCCATAACAGAGCACCATGAACTGAGTGGCTTAAGCAATAGGAATTCATTTCTCACAATCTGGAGACTGAAAGCCCAGATTCAGGGTGCCCGTGTGGTCAGTTCCAGGGAATGCCCTCTTTCTGGTTGCCAACTGCTCTCTTCTTGCTGAGCCCTCAGAGGGCGGGAGAGAGAGCTCCCTGGTGTCTCCTCTTACAAGGGCCCTAATTCCATCCTCAAGGGCCCCATCCTCTTGACCTCATCTAACCCCACTTACCTCCCAAAGGCCCTGCCTCCAAATGCCATCACATGCAGGGTTAGGGCTTCATTGTAGGCATTTTGATGTGACACCATTTAGTCCACAGCAAGTAGTAATAGTAACAAATAGTCTTAAACACCATCACTTAAGAGCGTGGATTTTCAGTCTTTTGCTACCCTCCCTCCACCCAGTGAAAGCGTCCTGCAGGCCACTTGATAGCTTTGGGCTCAGGCTTCTCAATGAAACGAGGGAGTTGGGCTACATGATTCATTTAGTCCCCTCCCAGCTCGGAATTCCCTGGGTCCAAGCCGCTGGGAGGCCGACTGTTTGCAGGGCCCAGTGGCCTCAGGGCCTTGCCTTGGAGGCTCTTTCGGGCTGTGTTGAGGGGATTGTGGGCGGTTTGGACCAAGAAGGGTACCCAGACCCAGAGGAGGGAAGGAGAAGAGGAGAATGGATGGGGACAAGGTCCCAGGTTCGATTCCTGTCAAGGGCATGTACTTTGGTTGCAGACACTCGCCAGGTGTCCTCCCTGCTGTGGACATGGACCTTCATGGCCTCAAGGCCTGTCCCCAAGCCCAAACCTGTCTCCTGTTGAACGGCTCTGCTGTCTGCTGCACTGGCCCTGTGCCCCTGAAGCTATAGGTACAGACACGTGACACAAGCCCCAAGGTGTGATCGCTCAGATTGAGGCCTTGTGCCTTGTCCCCAGAGCCCAGAGCTCTAACTCAGTACAAGTAGTGGCTCTGCATCTCGGGAGGGGAGGGGCCGTGCCCTTCCTGTACCTTCCCTCCAGGTCCCCCTCAGCCAAGATGGTGGCAAGTGTCATTGGAGTGCCTTGTGGTCTCTGTGCAAGAGTAAAGTGGAGCCAAAACCAGTTTGGCTCAGTGGATAGAGCATTGGCCTGTGGACTGAAAGGTCCCAGGTTCGATTCCTGTCAAGGGCATGTACAATACTTTGGTTGCAGACACATCCCCAGTAGGGGTGTGTGCAAGAGGCAACTGATCGATGTTTCTCTCTCTTCAATGTTTCTAACTCTCTATCCTTCTCTCTTCCTCTCTGTAAAAAATCAATAAAAAAATATATATAAAATTTAAAAAAGAGTAAAATAGTCTGTAGGGTTGAGGAAAGGAGAAAGAGCTTTGGTTTGTAGAGATCAGAAATGAGCCAGGTCTGAAATGAAGTTACTTTGTGCAGTGAGGTACCTGCAAGCCAGTGGTGTCCTGGAGCCAGCATGCACCTGCTCACACGGGCTCATGAGAACTGACTGTGGGCATCTCCCCCCAGCTCTGCATTCAGGGCATCATGCTGGTGGTTTGGTATTGGCCATGACGATAATATTTACACCTTGGAAATTGGCAACATGCTACAAATCAAGGGTTTTCTTCCTAGAGAGCCGGTTGTTAAATATGCCTCAGCGTTTTTCCCAAAAGGCGTCCTGGAAGTGGAATTTTGGATTCTGATAGCAGCAGGAAACCTAGAGATACTCATGCAGTCTGGTCGCCATACTGGACAGATGGGGAGACTGGGCCCAGAGGAGAGCCGTGACTTGCCTTCTGATTGAGGGCAGCACCAATGGAGATCCAGTCTCGCAACTTTGTTAACCATAGGGCCTCAAGCAAGCATCCTTTCAAGTGGTAAGTCCTGGAGAGAAATCAGACCTGGGGACTTGGAAAAGATTCCTCTTGCTGAGGAGAGGTTAGAAGTTCATGAATGTTTGGAGGAGCTGCTTTCATGAACCTGCCTTGACTTTCTCTTCAAGCCAAATTGGATTAGGCTTCCACCCACTGCCCTCCTTCTTCACCCTCCTTCCCCCACCCCAACGAGCAGGGCGGGCACTTCCCCCGTTTCCTGGCCAAGCATTCCTTCTGCCCACGAGGTCTCCTCCTTCGGCCCCAGGATGGGAAGATGTGCTTTAGCATCTCCAATGTCTCTCCAGGCCATGGCATCTTTACAGTAGCGTCCATCGTCATCGATGGAGAGACCTCTGAGAAGGTGGCGATCTTTGCAGGTCTGGGATTGTCCACGCTTGGACTTCACCCCGTCTTCTTCCTCTTTATGACAAATGTGCTGCTGTGGCTGGGACTAGAGGTGGAATTCCAGCCATTCTTCTGGGTCACCAGGGTTCTAAGAGGCCTCAAGACAGGGATTCTTGTGCTGATGATTTATTGAGGGGGTATCCTCAGGAGACACTAGTGAGGGAGTGAGGGAAGCAGGACAGGGCAGGGAAGACACCAGGGAAACACGTGAGTTCGAGAGAATTCAGGTCTCAACATAATCACGCAGGGGGCTCTGGAGAGTAAGTTGCACCAAAGTTGTCCTGCTTCAAAGCAAGAGGGCAGGGCTGTTATACCTGTCCGTGTAGCTGGCTGCTGCCTATGACTGCCCCTGGGGAGGGGTATGTGTAACCTTCCAGGCATTCCCAAGCCAGGCAGTTTTTATCAGGTAAGGGCAAGCCTTCAGGGAAAGTGCAAGTGTGAGCCATTAGCCACAGGCACTGGCAGCTGCTGGAGGTAGGCCTACTGGCCCAGCCACATCTTGGTGAGTTACTTGAGAGGAAGACCAGTTCATTGGGACTTAGGGGCCATCTGAGGATTTCTGTTTTGTCCACTCTCCAACAGCCCTGTACCGTGGGAAGACCTGGTGGCGGTTCTCTGGGGCCACATGTCCTTCCTCTGATGTCCAACCAATCACTCAGCCGTGATATCTCACATACCCCTCTTCTCTACCATGCACACTGCTGCTGGGGGTGTCTTCAGTCAGACTCTCTTCACCTCCCCCTGTACTGACCAGTACAGGCTGCGTGCTGTAACAAGCAGCCCTGGTGATCCATTGCAGCACACAGGTGGCCTGGTTGGGTGGCTTTCTTCCAAGCAGTGAGTCAGACTCAGGTTTCTCCCATCGTGTGATTCTGCCATCCTCTAGGGCACATGTGTCAAACACAAGGCCCGCGGGCCAAATCCGTCCCGCCAGGCCTTGCAATGTGGCCCGCACCGCGCTGTCATCACTGCACTCCGCTGCGTTTCCATCACAATGACAGTTTATGACTGTTCAGTAAACCATTCGGCCCGCGATTTAGGCTGGATTTTAGATTTTGGCCCCTTCTCTGATTGAGTTCGACACCCCTACTCTAGGGCAGTGGTCGGCAAACTCATTAGTCAACAGAGCTAAATATCAACAGGACAACGATTGACATTTCTTTTGAGAGCCAAACTTTTTAAACTTAGACTTCTTTTAACACTACTCTTTCAAAATAGACTTACCCAGGCCGTGGTATTTTGTGGAAAGCCACACTCAAGGGGCCAAAGAGCCGCATGTGGCTCACGAGCCACAGTTTGCCGACCACTGATCTAGGGCCTTAGACTCATTGCTGGTATGGAAACACAGATCAGAGGGGAGCACATTGGAGACTTTCCCAGGCTGGGCCTGAAAGTACCATGCATCACTTCTACCCATGACATTGTCCAGAACTTCATCATATGACCACACCTAACCACAAGGGGTGCTGGATAATGTAGTTTATACCCCCGGGAGGAAAATGAAATGGTGTTTGGTAACTCCCTACAGCTTCCACCATAGACCTTTTTGTTCCCTCTGCTGACTTCTTGGGCATTTGCAAGCCACCTCATGATGGAGTTATTGGCATCAGAAAGGGATGGTGAACCTGAAGGGTCTTTTATCTGTGGAGGAAGCAGTCCTGGCCCAGGGATCTGTCTCCTGCACGGCAGCTGCCTAAGCCGGGGGTGAAGGCCCACCCAGGGAACAGGGCAAAGGCAGCACTGGCTTCCAAGCCATGACCTCACTGGCACGGGCTTAACCAGCTGGGCAAACGGGCCAGCCAACCAGCGGCTGGACATACAGGCCACAGGCTTCCCTGTCTTTCACAGCCTTTCCCCGGAGCCCGGCTTAGCCCCCCTCGGCTTCGCTGAATCACCCTTTCCTGCTGCCAGCACGCCGGGCCGTGTCTGCCATTGGCTCTCGCTGGAAAAGCGTATGGAGAGCCAACTGGATCCCCATCGGGGCCGCTTTGTTTTCCCCGCTGAACACAAAATCTCCTGTTCCCTCGGAGAGCCGACAAGGGGACCCCGTGGGGCTGCCCTGTGGGAGCAGCCCCGGTGAATGTGGAGCCCGAATGCTCTAGCTTATTGAAGGCGGCTGTGCAGGGGAGGAGGGCGAGGGCTGTTCCAGCGGATTAGCGGTGCAGACTGAGGGTGGCAGGTGCAGGTCTCGCTGCTGTTTGGACCCGATACGAAATACTGATCTTCGCCCTCGTCCGGCTACAGGCCGAGAGGGGACCTCTTGTTCAGCCAGGCTTGGCGGTGGTTTTTAGTACCCCCTCCTTCCCCCGACTCCCAGCATTCCTTGGGAACACAGATGTGAGGATTCGTGCACATGTCTGTTCATTTTCTCTTCATTCGTTCAAACTGCACATTCACTGGGGCTGTGTTAGTGCTGGGGTTACAGGGGTCGGTACAGAACATGGGTAAGGTGACCAGACGTCCCGCTTTTGGCGGGACAGCCCCGATTTTTAACAATTTGTCCCCCGGCATTTTTTTTTTTTTTTTAAAGTAATCAGGACTTTTTTAAAACGCGGAGGGACGCGGGACAAATTGTTAAAAATGGGGACTGTCCGCCCCGCCAAAAGCGGGACATCTGGTCACCTTAAACATGGAGGTCCGGGTTCAAGAGACCCTGGCTTACGTGCAAGAAAGATGCCCCGGAGGCGATTTTAACCAGCTGCTGCCTGTTAGGGTAGATGCAGCGCAGGTGTCAGCGGGGGCCCACATGGCCTTGCTGGCCGGCTGTGTGTGTGCCGCCCTCATGCACGCCGTGCTCTCCGCGGCTCCTCACGCCTCCAGCCAGGCTGCTGCTCGCTGATGGCGCTGGTAGCAGGTAAGAAGGACCGGTGGCAAAGCCAGAAACCATTTGGGATCCACACGCAAAACCTCCGCATTGTGAGGAAGCTCCGGGCGGTAATCCTGGGCTCTGCGGTAGGCCGGTCATCGGGGCTTTCCCTGAGAGCAGGGGCCGCCCACCCCGCAGTCAGACCCCCTCCCCCGCCCAGCCTGGCAGCCAGCAGGGGTCTGCCCGCACTCTCCTCTGGGGTGGCAGGGCTCCTCTCGGCCGGCCATGAGTTTTCATTTCCGCGCTGGCAGCTGGCAGAGGATGTTCGGACGTGTCCTGTGGTCCCCGGACACAGGTTTCGGTTGGCCTGTTCCAGCGGGAAGGGGCTGGCAGACTCCCCAGGTCAGAGGCACGTGGCCCCCAGAGGCTCTGCGGGAACTGGTCCCAGGGCCCAGCAGCTGTTTCCCAGTTCCTATCCGGAGCGGGTGCTGGGCATGGAGCGAGACGGTGTCGCCCGCACCCACGGCCTCCTCGGCGGGTGAAAGCTGGTTAGTCCTTTGTCCAGCGGGTTGTCTGGCAGCCTCCCGGGAGGGGTATGTGTAAGCTCCCATAGGTCAGGGCCAGCGCTGGGGATGGGGTCCTGTGCCTCACCCTTGCCCAAGCTCCTGAGGCCTCATCCCCTCATTCTAGCTCCCCCCTCTGTGTGTGTGTGTGTGTGTGTGTATATTGGGGCGGGGGTGGGTGTGGATGTCAGGGACTGACTCAGTGGGGCCCTCTAAGACTGGGGGACATACGTGGTCACCCGATGGAAACCCTGTGTTGGGGTTCTGGAGACAGAAGAGATGGTTAAGCAACGGAAGAGGGTGTAACATGTGAACTTGGCCACCAGTAAAAACCCAGATGCTTTCAGGTGGGGAGTGCAGGGCAGGGGAAGTCCAGTGTCCACTGACCCCTCAGGCTCTCCGGTCACAGGCCTCTGCCGGGATGTGAGGGCTCCTCACACCTTCTGGGGGGCCTGGCTCCCTGGGGTGTGGAGAGAACCCCTCCCTCCCTTTACTCTCCGGAGGAGGCAGTCGGGCTGGGCTGGTCTTGGCGGGAAGGTTTCAGCGTCTGCCCCTGTTCTCATGGGAGGAGCAGGCCCCCCCGCCCAATCCAGCTTTCAGACGCCTGAGGAGTAATTCACTGAAACACCGTGTGCTTTTTAACCATGGCATGCATTTTGGGTGGGAATCCTTCCCAAAGAAAACCCAGCTTTCCTGCTGCATTGAGCCATGCACACGGACGCGATTTCACCTGTGGGGATGGCACGGCCAGTACAGCCTAACCCCGGGGCTTTCTCTGCTGTTCCGGGCTGTCTGCCTCTGTTCAGAGTGGCCCTTGGGTGTTCTCTGCCTGCTCTTCATGGTTTCAGGGTCCCTGGTCCCTTTTCTGCACCTGCTGGCTGGCCGTTCCTTCTTCCGGTCAGTGGGTCCCCGCCTCCCCTCCCCCCTTTAAATGTGTGGATCACAAGGCGTCGTGCTCTGGGATGGCTATGACACTTAGGACCGTGCTGGTGAGGAAAGGATCAGCTGTAAATGAAGACCTGGAGGCTGCTTAGGCCTCTTCCTGCTTCTCACCTGAGATCCAGAGACTTGAGATATGCAGGTTAAGCAGGATGGTATCCGACCTCAACAGAAATGTCTATAAAGTAAAAGAGGAGACAGAGTTGTCTCTTCAGTTTTCACATCGAATAACCGAGGAGCAGAGAGGGTAAGAAGAGGGACCCGCTTGGTGGGGGTTCTGGCGGCCAGGTCCCTGGGTTTTGGGGACCCAGGAAGGCTTGGGAGGGAGGGCACTTTCTCTGAAAGTCTTGAGGGCTGATCTGTTGGCTCAACAGGCTTATGCTGGGCTGTTCCAGAAGGTGGAACGAGGGCCACCTGGGAGGAGCTTAGAAACAGGCTCGGCTCGGCTCACAGAAGTCTGTCCAGACAGTGGGGATGGCAACAGGAGGAGCAAGGGTGGACCGACCTTCAAGTACCCTCTCCTCTCGAGAAGGCAGATTCTGTGGCTGGTGGCCAGTCCGTCAGTAATCGGACAATGACTGAGTCAACCGGGATGGCAGGAATGTGTCAGCTCTCCCACAAGTAACCAGGAGCACCTGATTGAGTTCTGGGCTCCCTTGGGTGCCGAGGTTGATTAGTCATGCCTGCCACGAGCTTGGCCGGGAATCTGGTGGCTTGTGCTTTTCCTGCTTCCACACTCGCTCCCAATCAGTGTCTTCTCTGGCGACCCTCCTTTTTCCCACCTGGAGGTAAGTTGCTCATCATTGAGCCGTTCGGAGTGGGAACCTGAGCTGCTTCCTCTCTCGGGCAGCCGCTGAGTACAGCCAATCTTCCTGAGGGCTGGCTGCTGGGCGGGCAGGGTTGTCAGGGGGGAGCTGAGTGTGGGGAGGTGAGGGGGAGGCACACTGAGGTTCCTCCTGAGGACAGGCCGCTGAGAGGAGGTACCCTTGAGAGGGGGCAGCCGCTGCATTGATGTGGGGGGAGGTTAGGGTCATTGCTTAATGGTCATCAGGTTGCCTATGGACTTGGGGACAAAGATGTGGGTGGCCTCGGGGGGTGTTAGCAAAACTACCCCCACTGGCGGGCAACCTCGGACACTGAACATTCTGGGCCTGTTTTCTCCTGTGTGTAACGGAACCTGTGGTCCTGATACCACCTGCTGGGTTCCTGACAGGTCCCTGTGCTGCCTGCTTGGGGGTGTGGGTGGGAGTGCTGCTGAGGGCCGCCCAGGGCGGCTCATCACTGCCCCCTGGAGATGGGCTGAGGGGGGCCACGTGGGTTGGACATGGGCTCAGGCCGGGGAAGAAGCGGTACCTGTGGGCAGGGAACAGGGTGGCTGGTGGCAGAGCAGGCCCTGCAGTCCTCTTCGTGCTGAGACTGACCTCGGCGCAGTGACCACCTGCTAGGAAGCCTGGGTGAGCACCCGAGGGTCAGGGGAAAATTCTAGATGGCCAGGAGCTGCTTCAGCCCACTGCGTCTCCTGCCTCCAGTCAGGAGGGCTTTCTGCAGCCCCGAAGGCTCTGGGCAAGAGGCTTTAATCTAATTACATGCTTTATTTGAGCCAATTTGTTTTCCAATCCATCTTGTTCAGCAAGAAGAAAGAGCATGCTGGGGACTCAGGGCACCCTCCGGTTCCGAGTGGAGAAGGGGCTGCTCTCCTGCCTCACATGGCCAGGGCAGCCCTGACCTCTCCCAGCCCGGCCACCCCCCACCCCCCAAACGGGCTGCAGGCTGCCCTGCTTCACAGGGAGGGAGCTGCCGCCGATCAGCCACTTCCATCTGCTGGGAGAGGAAGCTCAGCTTGCTGGTCACCCCTCCAGAAAGCCCAGCCAGAGAGCCTGTGCGTGCTTCCTCCGAGTCCAGTGCCCCGGGCTGGACTGAAGCGGGGGGGGGGGGGGGGGCGGGGGGGGCGGGGGGGGCGGGGGAGGGCCCTGCCCGGCAGGCGACCTGGCAGGGCCTCGCCTTCCCCATCACCCCAGCTCTGAGCCTCCCTGGCTCCTCCACCCATGGGAGCTGCTCTCAGTGTCCCAGGCCCAGCATTTTAAATCTGCAAATCTCTCTCACAATAAGGCGGGGATTTAGAATCTTGTTATTAAAGTCCAAACAGAACGCCAGAGCCCTGCAGACCTCCCCGGAGAGGGCAGATTTACTGGCTCCTGTCAGCGTTTGGTTCTTTGGCATTTTCCAGAATTGTCTTTTCCCGCTCTCCCTTTGGATCCTGCTTCAGCCATTGCTTCCCTGCTGGTGGAGAGCTTGTGTCCTGGGTCCCGGCCCCGGGTGTGAGCAGACAACCCTGGCCCTTTGGGAGGGAGGCAGAAGGCAAGCCAACCCGAAAACCCTGCCCCTGCCCCTGTGACAGGTGCTGGGAAGGAGCCAGGCCCCCTGACGAGGAGTGTGCTGTCCAGGACAGCCCAAGGTCCACAAAGAGAAGCATTTTAATTGGTTGTGCCAGGAATAGAGAGATTGGTGTGTTGTTGGTTTTTGTTTTTTGTTTGTTTGTTTGTTTTTTGTTTTTTTCATGCTCCTAAGTTTGAGTAAAAATGAACGCTAACATCTTTCGGAGCTTAGCATGTCAGGCTTCATCTCACTAGAGCTGCCGAGAAGGCCACACTCACCCCGTTTAATCAGCGAGGAATCTGAGGTCCAGAGAGCTGCAGTCACGTGCTCAGGGACACAGCTCAGGGACAGGCCCGGGACCAGCATGTTGAGGCCCTCCATGGTCTGCCTACCTGCTCACTGCTGCCCGGCTTCCCGCAGCCCTGCAGGTCATTACGATCCTGAGTCAAGCCGTGCCCTCCGTTGCCATGGGTTGTATCCCAGGTCCAGGGAGAGGCAGTCTGTCCACCGGACACTCCGGGCCCCGGGACAGCAGGCACGGCGTGCAGAACAGCCCTGTGGCCCGGAGCTCGTTTTTTCTAGGTGACACAGGTGGGCGGGTCTCCTGATTTCTACTGCCACTCAGGACCCCTGCAGCCCCAGCCACGCCCTCTTTGTCATCAGGAAGCTTGGCAAGTCTAAAAGACACCTAAACCCTTCACCCAGGCATTCTCACGGGTCGCCAGCATAATGGCGAAGGGAGCTGACTGTGACTTTCTAGGGAAGCCAGTTTCACACCCGCGAGCACCAGGGGCCGGGGTCATGTTCCAGGGGGTTCAATGAGCATTTAGTGGTGACCCCATGGCAGGCAGAGGAAGCACCCGGACAATCCAGAGCTGAGGTGGGTGCTGAGAACTAGCGGTGCCCAGCTGTGCTTGGGAGCAGAGAGGAAGGCTGCACTGGGAAATGAAATGATACAGGAATGGGTTGCAGAGAAGGTCTCGAGGGGAAAGGCATGGATGGCTGTACCACAGGTCCCCCGTGGTCTCTGGCTTCTCCAGCATCTCTGAGATGTGGTCCTCATCTTTCCAGATCATTTGCGGGCAGTAGGATCCAGGCGCCGCTCACTGGAATGGAGGAGGAGATGTATGAACAGAGTATCCGTCCCGAGGCCATGGACCTGGGGCACAGGCAGGGTCCCAGCTGTGGGTCTGCATCTGGACACCCCTGTCTGGCTGTGGCCTGGCTCCGGGTCTGCAGTGTAGCCCAGAGAGGATCTTGGGGGCAGATATCTTTCTCTTGGGAGTTTGTGGCTCAGACCCAGCACACCAGCTGGCTTCTTGGTTTGGGTCAGTTGTAGGCTTCTGCTGAGGACCGGGCCAGTCACCCCATCCTTGCCTCCTGAGGCCCACTGGTGGGGCCCCATCTTTTCACTGCTCTGCCATCATTCACCCTCCATTTACCAGCATCCAGTGGGGGCCACGGAGGCCGCCTCGAGCCCCTCACACCCAGTCAGCAGCAGCTTCTCATCCTTTGGGTCCCAGCTGAAGGATCATCTCCTTGAGAGCCCGTCTCTGACATCCCCCATCACTTGTGCCACACTCTAGTTATTTCCTCCTAAACCCTGAGCATAGGCAGGACAGTTACTATTACCCCATTTCACTGATGGGCAAACTGAGGTTGGAATAGTCAGACCGTAGGGCTGGTGAGGCGACCCCTTTATTCAAGAAACGACCAGTTTCTCCGGAGCCTGCTAACACCTCCTCCCTCAGGGCCACAGTGCGGACGGGGCCTTGGGGAGCTGCCAGAAGGGCATTTGAAGAAGAGACGTTGAGCTTTGCTATTTGGGAGGATAGGAACACGGGATTTGAGGCCACAGTGGATGTGCCAGACCCAGGCCTGACGTCGGAAGCTGGCCCAGCGGGTGGCTCTCCAGGGAAGGTATGAGCACCAGCCCCTGCTCTACGCAGCGGAGCCCGTGTTTCTAGCGGGGTGCGGGGAGAGGACCCAGGGCTTGCGTAAAGCCCTCCTTTCCGGCTTCCCCGCCGGAGGGGTTATTGGTGGTCCTTGAGAGGGAACGCGGCTCGCGTGGTAGAGTGGCAAGTTGTGCTTCTGAGGGCTTGGAGACTCCTTTGTATCCACAGCGCAGAGTAGACATCGTGGTCACCTTGGTGTGAGTGGGCCTGGGCAGCCTGGGCCCACCTGTGGTAGCAAGAGGGTAAAAGCCTCCCTCAGCCCATGCAGTTCAACGCCCTGCTCCCAGCAGCCCGGGTGGCCCGGCCTGGCACAACTTCCCGGTGGCTTTGCTTACATTTCCAATGGAATCCAGACCGTCTCCAGCCCCCCAGGGCCCACTCAGGCTGTGTGGCTCACCTCTCTCCTCCGCTCCTCCTCCATGCGGGGCCAGGCTCCCCAGCCTTCATTCCGTGCCTGGACGGTGCCAGGCGTAGTCCTGCCTTCGGGCCTTTGCACGGCGGCCACTCTTCGTCCTTGGCGCCCCCTGGCCGCGGGTCTTAGCCCTGCACCATTCCCAGCGTTCACTCTCTGTCCTGTGCTACCTCCGGGGGCGCTTTCCAGGCCACCCTGGCTAGAGCCATGTCCTCACTCTCAGCTGCTTCCCGTGCATGCACACAGTTGGCTGGCAGCTCGTGCTTCCTTTCCCCTGGGTGTCGGCAGCCGTGGAGCTGGGGACGAGGAAGCTGCACGCACACGTGGCACTTAGCAGCAGAACCCCACCCGTTAACGATACGTGTCACCTTTGTTAAATTCGGATACCCCCTCGCAACAGGGTTCACACCCACCGCCCAGCATTTCAGGGCATGGTGCATTCTTCCACCATAAAATCCAGCCCCTGCCATGGTCGGCAAGCCTCCTACCAACCCAGCTCTGGCTGGGCCCCCTCGCCAGCTTCAGGCTCCCCTTTTTGTGGTTCCTCGCTCCTGCCTGGCCCTGTCCTGCCCCGGGCATCTCACAGGGCTGATTCCTTGCCATCCTACCCATCTCCTCCTCAGACTGGCCTTCCTGTCTAGGAAATGCTGCCCCCTACTTCCTAATGCCCCCTGCTTTCCCCATTCTCTGCCTGCTCAGTGTCTTCACTGAGGGATGCCCCTCATGTCTGAGCCGGAAGCACTCGGGATAGTGTGTGTGAATTTGCATCCCAACCACATTGTGTAAGCGCCTGACCAAAGTCCGGTGGAACTGAGCTGCGTCCCGCTGAGATGGAACATGATTACCTCTCCACATCCCCTCTGTCCCTCTTTTGTGAATTGCTTGTTCGTCTGCTTTGAGTTTCGGGTCACTTTGTCTTACAGTGGTGCCTCGCATAAAGAACGCCTCGCACAGCGAACGCTGCACACAACGAACTTCATTTCATGATTCATACAACGAACTTCGTTTCACACAACGAAGTCGCCCGAGCTTCCACGACCGCTTTGCCCGAGCTTCCACGATCGCTGCCGATGTATTGCATCCTTCCGCGCAGGCACTGCAGGCAGTCGTTAGTCACTGCGCTTAACTTAAGCACGTATCGCGGCAATCGTTCTTCATTACGAATTAAATACGAACTTTTCGCATAACAAACTTGCTCCTGGAACGAATTAAGTTCGTTGTGTGAGGCACCACTGTATTTTAATTGATTCAGGAGAGCTCTTTATATATCAAAGACACCCGTCCTTTGCCATCTGCGCTGTAAACACCTTGGGGCTTTTTCCCAGGCATTTGCCCCCACAGGCCGTAAGGCACCCCACACCCAGCTGCTCTGCCTGGAGACTGCTCGAGGCCGCCTTGTCCTGGGGGTCCGTGGCCTCTCTGTGCCGGGGCCCCACGTGAAAGGGCCTTCATGCTCTCGAAGCAAGTAGGGGTGGAGGTGATAGAGCGGGTGGCTTTGGCGAGACGTGTGGGTGCTCAACAGCTGCCTTGGACCCCAGCTTTCCCAGAGAGGGTGCTGGGCGCTGTGCTGTGGGTGAGGGTGGCTTTAGCAGGGGGACAGTCACTCGCTCATCTGTGTCAGGACCAAGAGGCGAGAGCTGGCTTCACAGGGACCGCCTCCTCCGTCTGCACCCCACGACGGCCGTTATGAACCCTGTGGGTGGCCGCAGTCCCCGGAAATCGCACACTGAAAGCTGGGCTCTGCCCGAGGGGTTCTGGGCAGCTTGGTGGCTCCGACGGAGCCCAAACACCCTCCCTGGACAGACTGACCTGACCTGCATTTTGTCACCTGGTGGGCAGAGTGGCTCAGCCAAAATGGGTGTAGCCAGTGGGACCCCCCCCCCTCTCGCCCCCCGTGCCCTGAGTGCTTTTACCCCGGGCCCAGGAACCAGGGCCCCTCCCCTGTGTCCAGCCAGAGGAGTCTGAACTCCCCCAGCCCTCCAGGTCCCTGTCCTTGCTCGTTACCCGCACAGCCCCACCTTCCTGAGCCCCACGGCCCAGAAGCAGAGGCAGAGGTGCTGCTGGGAGGGAGACCTTGCCAGCTCCCCGCCCCGCTCCCAGGGAGGTGCCAGATGCAGCGCCCCTGGCTCCAGCCAGGGCCCGCCGGCCCGCCTGCCATATGCTCCGAGATGAGCTCCGATCTGCCGAGCAGGCCTGCCCGGCAGGGTTTTTGGCACCTGGGCACGGGAGGCAGACCGGAGGGGCCGGCTACTCAAGGTGGAGGGAGAGGAGGCGGGGGCTTGGCCGCTGGGATTGGGCCTGCGAGGCCCCCTCTTGGTTCTTGGCCGTGGCTCGGCCCTCGGAGCAGGTGGGGGGAATAAAAGGGAGAGTTGGCTGCTCCCAGCAGCCAGCCAGGCAGCCAGGATGGGCCTGCTGCGCGCTGCAGATGGCAGCCTCGGGGTCTCCGCCACTCTCCCCAGGACAGAGCTGGCCCAGTGGGGAGCAAGGTGGTCCTGGTGTTTGTCCCTGGCAGCCCCCGTTTCCTTGGTCTGTGCAGGTCATCCAGGATGTACCTGTGCCCTCGATTGGTGGCCCAGAGCGTCGCCCGAGAGTGTGAGGGCAGGAGTTGTTTGCTCGCCCTGTCCTCACTACCTTTGTGTGGAGCCAGGGAAGGCGGGGGCCCAACCGTTGGGTCCAGTGAAGATGGGAGTGTGCTGGGCATAAAATACCGGGACCCATTTGGCAAATGAGGTCGACCCACTGATCTGCAGGGTCTGTGTGTGCTTAGGCGTATGCCAGCTTTTCTATTCGGGTTGAACTATAGGAAACAGCCTTTTTTTTTTTTTTTTTGAAGTTGACGAATGAATGACTAATTTTAGGCACTTGCATGTGGTTCATTCGAATAGCTTTCTATCTTTTTTGGTGTTTCTGACCACATCAAATTGCATGAAAAGGATGTGCCCTTTCCATGGTCACATGGACTCAGCCTTTGACACTGTCTGGATCCAGCGCTTTCTTAAGATTATTTCTCCGTTAATCTTTGCTATCTCTCCTTGGGTTCATTCAACCTGGTCATTTATGTGACGTAGTTCATTCAGACACCCAAGATTTCAGCCTAAAGCTAAACAATAGCCTTAGAATGTGTAAAAGCTTCTTTAGATTGTGGTTATTTCCCCTTTCTCCTTCCTTTCTAATGTGTATATTTTCTCTCTTTTATTCATAATTAGACATGATAGTGTATTGTCTGTTTGGGTTTTTTTGTTGTTTTTAGTTGGTTTTGGTGCTTTCTGGAGAATCAATTCTTGGGTGTGTTTATAACCTTGGAGGTTTTTAGTATCTACTTTATTAATAGCTACATCTGTTGTTATTAATTCTTCCCTCCTGCTTCATGTTTTGTTTTGCTTGTTTCTAAATACCGTATTTTCCGGTATATAAGACGACCCCTTAATTTTACAGTTATAAAACATAGGTTTAGGCCTATATTCGCTGTATAAGACTAACCCCCCATTTCCAAGGCAACACCAGTTCTTTTTTTAATAGACCGCCTCTCTGACTCTGGCCAATCTGAGCAGGCTTTTTACTAGAACACAGTGTAGCTTCGGGTACAGAACATGTATAATTTGCATGCATAAAAAGCCTGCTTGGATTGGCTGAGTTAGAGAGGCAGTCTATTAAAAAAAGAACTGGTGTTGCCTCGGAAGTGGGGGGTTAGTCTTATACAGTGAATATAGGCCTAAACCTATGTTTTAACTGTAAAATTAGGGGGTCGTCTTATGCACGGGAAAATACGGTAGTAGAATTCAATATACTTTATTTATTTTCATTATTTTTTGCTATTTTGTTACATTGCGGTCAGGCCATGTGTGGCCTGTACAGTTTCAGCTCCTTGGAATTAATTTAGCATTCTTGTATACTTATGTGTCTATTCCTTTTTGTATTTCTAACGTGTTTGTTTAATATATTTGACTAAGATGTGATTCCACACGAAATGTTATTTTTGAACAAGCATGTAAAGCTGGTGGCCTGCGGGCTGTGTGCTTCGTTTCTGTGACCTGTGTTAGCCTTTGGGTTTGACATGCTTGTTTCAGAAGCTTACAACTTCTTTAAAGTTGTAAACTTAGAGATTTGGCTTTATTTGGTTATGTCCCTCTGCAAAAGTTACTTAACGGACTTGGACCGGTTTTTCAATAGAGTTACATCCATTTACAGTCATTGCTCTTCTCTGATCTTCATTTATCACAATTGCTTTATATGTCCACTTTTCTTGTTTTGTTTTGTTTTTTCCCTTTTGGCATATTACCTATAATTTATTTGCTATCTTCTCTGGTGTGTTGTGATTTTTCATAAAGCACTACTTGATCTAATAGCTCCAAGTTGTCAGAGTAAAGATGAAATAGCATCTTTTGCATTCTACCTACGTAATAGAGAGAGTTGTATTTTTCCACCTCACTTTATTTCTTAGTTTTTGTTAATATGGATCTAAAGTTTCAGATCATATTTAGATCACATTAACATATAATTAGTATGATCTACATTTTTATAGTTATTTATACATACATACATATACATTTTCTGATGTTTCCTTTGAAACATTTTAAAATCACTTTGATATTTGCCTTGTTTTAGAACCAAATTTGAAGTCTCTATGTTCACTGGTTTTGTTCTCACTACCAGTATGTTCATACTCTGACTTTTCTCCTCTTAAACTCTTTTTTGATTTATTTCACGGTTGGGAAATATTCTCAAGTATTTCTCTCAAAAAGGATACATGATTGGAATGTTTTCAGAATCATTGCCTACTTGAGAATGCCTTTTGTTTATCATGGCCAGCAAACATGCAAGACAGTCCAGCTAGGTATAAAATTCTTGGGTCACAAACTTTTTCCTCTTCAAGACCCATAGACATTGTGCATAATCATCATGCCAACTTCTTCTTCTTGATTTTTAATCTGTATGCATTTTTTCCTCATCTTGGTATTTATATGTTTTTGCAAAGATATGTCTAGATGTTAGTGTCTTTTCCTTGATGAAAAACAAATTAATGAGCCCTTTTCTTGTGCATGTGTAGCTCTGTCTTAGCTCAGGTATCCTATCATTGGTGATTTCTATTCCACTTGGCCTCCACTGTAGTCCTCTTCCAGTTATATGGCACCTCATCACTTTTCCCCTACACCTTATCATTTTCTCTTTCATAGTTTCCATGTCTCTGTCCTTCTCCTCTATATTTTAGGAGAACTCCCCCAATTCATTCTCCATGTTCTGAGTCAGTGTTCTGCAGTACCATTTTTCTTTTCTGCTTCCAGAGTGGATTTTAATTGTGCTGGCTTTTAAGGTTTTTGTGGGGTTTTTTTAGTTCTTTCATCCCCACCTATGCCACTCTTCATGTGTCATCATATGGCCTTTTCAGATTTGTGTAGTCTTCCCTTATGGCTTTCTTCTATTTTATAGAGGATGTGTCTTTTTAGAATTCTTTTAGTCTGCCATACTCATTTGGTTACATATTTCCTATGACTGTTTTCCAGCGATGGCGACAGAATTTGAGGAGTTGTGATTGAGACCGTATGGCCTACAAAGCCTAAAATATTTATACTTTTGGCACTTTGCAACAAGAACAACAAAAAATCCACAGATCCCTGTACTAGCGTGACAGCTGGATTCCTGTTTCCCTCCAAGTGGGATGGCAGGGGACTGAATGCAGCTCCATCTCCCGTTCCTCATCCCGGCCAGCCTTCCCTCTCCGTTCACTCCTGCTCTGTGCCGCTGGCATTCTCCTGTCTCCTCACTGATGCCGACTCTCTCATTCTCTCATCGATAACTTGAATAAAGATGCAGGTTCAGGTACCTCCTGCAAACACTGTCCTTCCAGTCCCTACCATCCCTTAAGCTCTCCCTTGTCACCAGGCCCCGCCCACTTCCTGCCCATTTGTTTTCTGGTTGTTGTTTCTCTGTCATTCTCCCCCCCCCCCCCCCCCACCTTACCCCTGCCACCTTTTTTTTTTTTTCCTTTCTTTCTTTTTTTAGGATCTTTCTGTTCACCAGACAAAGAACTGTGTCCGGAGGTAAAACCTGGGCAGGCTTAGCGTGTTCCCCCACCACCTGCCTTTAATTCACAGAGATTGCTCCCAGATCCCAGCCTTGGGTCATCCTCTATTGGTTTCGTTTCTGGCACCGGTGTGAACTTTCACTTTTCCTCATTGTCTTTATAGCTGTTTTGGAAAGAAACAGGGAGGGGCCACGTGGGTGACAGCCAAGGCAATGCCGTTTGAGGGAGTCGGAGCTGCGTCTGCAGGCCGGGCTGTCCGTCTCGAGCAGCTTCCCCGGCTCAGTGTGCATTTGGTGGAAGAGGAAAAGGCAGGAGCGTGTTCCTTGCCCAGGGACCGCGTGTGTCCGTGTCCCGGAGGGTAGTCACGTCACCCGCCGGAGAGCAGGCGTCTCGCACTCCAGCCCCGGTGCCCGTGCTTCACCTACAACCCTATGAGCTGGGTGACTTCGGTTTCCTTAGCTCACACTTAGACTGGAAGCCGAGAATATGAAGAGTCGGGGCCATTTTACAGCCAGAAGCACACCGGCCTGGCAAGTTTCCGGCCAACTGGAAGGAAAGACACAGGACTCCCCCCGGCCCCCCGCCTCCCGCCTCTCCCCAAACACTCACACACATAAAATTGCAGGTTCAGAGCCTGGCTCCGTGTCCCGCGGTCAGCCCGAGTGTCACAGTGTGAGCGCCCGTCTCCTACACGCACCTGGCTGGCCTTCCCCTGCCCAGCTGGGTGCTCTGTGCAAGTGCTGGGTGCGGGGACTCCATCCCCTCCTCCGCCTTTACGCCCGATCCGGACAGTGGTTTCGAACCCTGGCTGCCCATTAGAACCCCCTGGGGACTTTATGGACCCGGACTCTCAAGGCGGCCCCCTGTACCAGTGACTTCAGAATGTCTCCAGGGTGGGACTCGGGCATCGGTGGGTTTTTACAGCTTCTGGGTGATTCTACTGCGTGATCCGGGCTGGGAAGTAGGGGTTGGGAGCACAGACTGCAGCCAGGATCTCCCATCTGTGCCTGGGGCTGATGGGCGGGTTAGAGGGCCGTGCCCTGGGCCCCGTTAGTGCTGTGTGAGCGGCTGCCATGGCTGAGGCACAGACTGGATAGTCAGGGTGGCTGTGATTCGTCAGTCAGGGTCCGGAGCTCCCACTAATCAGGCAGTGATGGGGGCCACACATCCCAGCATGCTTCCTGTCTCAGTGGGTTCCTGGCTCTGAAAAGAGGAGCTGAAGCTGTGCCGGGAGGGAGAGGTGAGGGGGAGGAAGGAGGTGAGAGCTGGAGGTGCAGGCCTAGGACTCCGCCGCCTGCCCTCCTGCTCCGCAGGGTAGAGCTCCCGGGGGCGGGCACCTGGGGACCTCTCCATCTCCAGTGTCCTGCTCTTTAAGGGGGATCTGGTCCCTGTCTCGCCGGTTGCTGTGAGCCGAAGTTGGGGCCGTGCCCCGAGGCTCCCTCTGGCTCCGCTGTCGCCTCGGCTGAGAGGCAGGTCGTGCCGGGCCAGGCAGCGTGCACGCTCCCTCCTCACCAGGAGGCAGCACGAACAGGGGCGAGCGACTTTCCTGAAAAAGAACCGGAAAGCGAGGAGAGCGGGTTCACGGCTGTCCCCAGGATGATGTCACCCGGCACCACTTACATCCCAGTTCGCCTCCCTAAGCGGGGAGAGCCGGCGGCCCGGCCAGGCACCCGGGGCCACGGGGACTTACGCACAGCCTGGCTTTGGCCACAACAGCGGCTGCTGTGAGCGTCATCCGGCCCTGCTGGCAGCGGGGGCTGTCCCGGCGGTGACGGTGGTGGTGATGGTGGTGGTGTCGGTGCTACTTCCCTGGTGCCCAGGCCGCCGTCCCCTCTCGGACTTGGCCATGGTAGAGTGCAGGCCACAACCCAGGCCCTGCACCCCAGCAGGCTCTCCCTGCAGTAGCCAGCCACCGTCCAGCGGCGGGAGGGATGGTCCTGCAGCCTCCGGTGCTCCTGGGCAGGGCTTCCCGGGGTGGGGTCCAAGGGCTCAGACCAGGGGAGCCGGCGGGGGGCAAAGAAGGGGCTGTTTTTTCTCAATTCCTGAGACTGGTTTCTAACTGGTGCCCCAGGAAGCTGCTCTGGAGGCATTAGGCCGCTGCCAGCTGGGGCGCTCAGGGCATGGGGCGGAGCTGTTTCGACTTCGAGCACGGGGGCGGCCATTCTGACGTCTCAGACTCAGTTCTGACGTCTCAGACTCGGTTCTAGGTCCAGTCGTGGTGCTAGCTGTCTGGGACGCATTGGGCAGGTGGCCTCAGCTTTTGCATCTGCAGAATGGGAATAACCCAGCAGAGAACATGTCCGTGGATCGCAGGCCCCAAGGAAGCAGCGACCTCCGATGGGGTCAGTGGTGCTCTGGGGTGATCTCTGAATGTCCCCTGCGGACTTCAGCCAGGGGTGGGGGCGTTGGGCACCAGAGGCCCAACCTCATGCTCTGGCTCTGCCCTGTGCTCCCAGCCCAGGTCACCGCTTTCCCCTAACGTGGCCTCGGTTTCCCTGTCTGCACACCGAGGGGCTGGCCGGTCACTCTCAGGTCTGCGTGTGTGTGTGTCACCCTCCACCCTCCTGGGACACACACCCAGTCCGCTCCCAGCCGCCCAGGCTGCCATTGCTCCCAGAACAGGGGGGCCTCCACCGCCCCGGCTGCCCGGCTGCTCCCGCAGGTGGAACACGGGCCACGCCTCAGCCCCGGCTCTGAGCCCGACACGCACTCCCACGGAGGGACTGCGGTGTTCCCTGAGACCCGGCATGGCGAAAGCACGGGGGCGGCCATTCCGACGTCTCAGACTCGGTTCTAGGTCCAGTCGTGGTGCTAGCTGTCTGGGACGCATTGGGCAGGTGGCCTCAGCTTTTGCATCTGCAGAGTGGGAATAACCCAGCAGAGAACGTTTGTGAGACTTGGATGGGACCCGGCATGCCGGGCAGTGGGGCAGGGAGGCCGGGATGAGTCGCCGGGCCTCTGTGGTGGGCTGGGCGCCAGACGTGGACGGAGGGCAGGAATGGATTCCCCCTCGGCTACAGAGCAGCAGGAGCCCGCAGGGTGAGGGCGCGCTGGGCTGGGGTTGGAGGCCTGCATTGGGTGGGTTGCCACGGGCCACCCCCAGGAGAAGCAGGCCTGGTTTCTGGCCGGGCCCAGGCCCCCCACACCCCGCCTGGCTCACATGCGGACTGGGGGAGCCCCGAGATGACCCCCCACGGCCGCGGCCAGGCCCCCGTCCCAGCAGCGGGGCCCATTAGGACTGAACTCTCTGGCGGGGGCATCTCATTTGCACACTCCGGTGGAGTGGACACCAAAGGGGCTTTCTCATACTTCACGGGCTGCTAATTTCCCCCGTGACCCCTTTAGTCGGGGCCTGACCCCAGCCAGAGGCTCCACGCCCTGGAAGCCAGCGCCTGACACAGACCCTGGGCGCGGTCACAATGCGGCCTCTGTGGGCTTTAATCAGGCCCCTCTGGCGTCTGAGAGCGGGGTCGGGGAGGGTGGGGGGTGGGGGGTGGAGGGGGTGGGGAGTGGTTATTGTGTGGCCCGCAGAAGCCCTGGGTGGTGCTAAGTGGGAGCCGCCAGTGTCCCTCCCAGAGGCGGGGGGGAGGGGGGGAGAGGAAGGGAGGGGGGGCTGCAGGCTGAAGGACTCCTCAGGCTGTGTGTGGGGGGGGGGGGCGAGAGGGGGAAGGGAGCCTTTGTCCCAAGCGCCTCTTTAGAGGCCAGGCCGGCCTGGCCCAGGGGTGTCACATGCCTCTGGGTATCTAGGGGGGTGCCCTCCTCCCCCACTCACCCGAGGCCCGGTCAGCACCAGCTAATTAGGTTCTGTCTGTGCTCTCCCTCCCTGCAGACTGCGATTCCTACTGCAAGGCCTCCAAGGGGAAGCTGAAGATCAACATGAAGAAGTACTGCAAGAAGGACTATGGTGAGTGAGGGGTGGGCAGGGGTGGGGCCAGCGAGGAGCGGGGTCGGGTGCCGGGGGGGCCCCCGAGGGAGTGTGGGTGCTGCAGTCTCTGTGACCGAGCGAGAGGCAGCCGAGCTGGACAGACCCCATGCCCAGGACCTCTCGTCTCCTCCCCCTTGGTCCTTGGCGGTGAGGGGCACGAGGCCCACAGGGCGTGAGGACTGCGTTGCGCAGCCCTGAGGGCGGCACCCTGGCCAGCGGGGGATGGGGGTGGGGGAGGGCAGGCTCAGACTGAGGCCTGAGTCTGCTGCTCAGAGGGAGGAGGTCCGTGGGACGTTTGAGATGCCACTTCCTGACGCCTCCTCCTCAGGAGTTGACCCCAGAAGACACAGCTGGGGCTGGGCAGGGGAAATGCAGTATCACTCTGATCCACGGCCCACGGGAGCCACGGGGCTGCCAGCCTGGGCGCCGCCTGCAGATCCCGTCACCTGAGCCCTCAGGCTCTCTAAGCTGGGAAGGGTCTCCTGCCCCCTCCTCCCATTACACACTGTTCTCCCCCTCCCCCCTCGGGACAGTGCCCCCCGCCCCCTTCCCCCTGGAGCTCCCTGTCTGCCTCCTTAAGCATCTGCTGAGTCCTGTGTCCCCACCCAGTGGGAGGTGAGGCATCGGCCTAGTGATTCTGAGAGTGTTCTCACTGGCCAGACACCGTGTGACACCGGCACAGCCTGCAGGGAGGCCACAGGTTGTGTGCAAAGAGCAGAGGGAAAGCAAAGGGGAATCCGGGAGAGTCATCCAGCCGTTGCTGCTGGCAGGGCAGGAAACCCCTTGTAGACTGAGCGTCCTCCTGGGCAGCCGAGGGCCTGGCCCCCCACCCCAGGAAGTAGTAGCACAGCCTAGAGGCAGCCCGGGGGCTGTGAGCCCAGGCCTGGCACCTTCCCGGGCCTCCTCCTGACCTGGGGGCTGGGGGCCGAGCCCAGGCTGTCCTTACAGGCCCTGTGCCTCTCACCATGCCTCCCCTGCTCCCCCCACCTCAGCTCCCGCCCCCCTCCCCCCCACCTCTCGGCGAGGACAGGGGCAGGAAGGGGAGGACTGGGTGGCCACGTGGGGCAGGGTGTTTCCATGTTCGCTTGAAGCGCTCCAAAGTAGATGCTGGGGAGGGGCTGGGACGAGAGAGCTGAGCAGGCTCCCTCCTGGTTCTGTTTTTTGAGTGAAAAGGGAAAAATTGGATTTTTGTTTAAAAGTTACCAAAACGGAACCCGTTACCACCTGGTTCTGTTGGACTCGGTCCTGTTTTGTTCTCTTCTGACTCTTCATTCTCGATGGAAGTCTACCTTCACGCCCACCATTCCCGGGGGCACGGCCCCTCCGAGCTCTCCGGGCCTCCTCGCCCACAGCTGGCAGCCCCTCTCTCTGCCCAAGGCGCCCCGTACCCTCTCGTCATAGGCCCGGAGGGTCCCCGGCCGGCCTGCGCCCTCTCCCCGCTGGGGCCTCCCTGGGGCCCGGGCCCTGTCCTGCTGGGACAGGTGGGCACAGCCTCTGGCTTGTACTTGACCTCTGCTCCCTGACTCAGCTCTTATTTTCCCCTCACACCTGGCTCCCAGGGATGATCAGGACGAAGCAGGGTCCAGGGTCCAGGGTCCTAGGTGGGACCTGGCCAGCTGGACACTGACCGGCCAGTGGCGGCCCAGCCTCTGCTCCTCCCACATGTCCTTCCCTGGATCCCCCTCTCCTCCCCACATCACATTGAGCCCCAGGTCCCCATGCTCACTTTCCCAGACTTCATTGAGACCCCCTCTTCCCCTCCGCCCCCGCCCCGTCCCCCACACCCACTGCCAGGCGGGCGTAAGGAGCAGCACACGCAGGAGCTGTTCACTGCTTTAATGCCTCCTGCCCACGCCCTTGGCCTCTTACCCCAAGGCCCTCCATTCTCCCAAAACATTGGGGGGGTTCTGGCCCCCAGGATTGTCCCTGATACTCTTGGGGTCCCCCACTCAGCTCAGCATTGAGGTCTGTGTGTGGAGAGGCGGGACAGAGAAGGACCAGGAAGGAGGTGCGGGGTTTGGGGACGGCTTACAAGAGTCCGCAGGAGAGAGGGCGGTTCGGTGAGGAAGGTGTGGGTGGCCACTGTTGGGTCCGAGCTGGGCCCACAGGCACAGCAGCGGGCAGCCTCCCCCACCCCCGGCAGCTGCAGGCCTGGCTCTGAGGCTGGGGCGGATCCTGTTGGGACCCTGGACCCTGAAAGGCGTGTGAATAGGGGTATCCCTCCCAGGAGCAGACCTGGGCCTGCCCGGGATAGATGAGCAGGGAGAGGATGAGGGGGTGCTGGCCTGGGGGTGGGTGAGGAGGTGAGGCCAGAGCAGGCTGGGCAGGGAGGCCAGGGCGGCGGGGTCGGGGGTCCGAGAGGCTGTCCAGTGTCTGCCCTCTGACGGGCACCCCGGGGCGGGGGAGCCAGTGAGGGAGCACGGTTCCTTCACCTACAGATGGGGCCCTGGGGTGTTCCAGGAGCTGCTGATTAGAACCTTGGACCTGCCTCCCCACCCCCCTCCCCCCTCCCCTGCCCCCCTCGCCCCCTGGGAGAAGAGCGGCCCCTCGGAGGCCAGCTCAGTGCTGTGTTGGCTGGTGCAGAACCAGGGTCCGCTGGCCTGGACAGTGGTCAGTGGGTGCGAGGCCGGGAAGCGGGCAGTGAGGCTGGTGGGGTGTGCAGGTCCCACCCTGTGTTCTCTTGGGCATGTTTGCCCATAAGAGAGCTCGGCCTGGGTCGGACTGGGGTGGGCACCTAGCAAGGCAGGAGGGCATTGGGGTGGGGAGGACTCAGGTCCAAGCCCCTCCGTGCTTCTGCCATTCCCCCAGAGACACCGCGGGGCGGGGTGGGGCGGGGCGGGGCGGGGCGGTGGCCGGCCCATTTCCTCTGTAGGGGTGTCGAACTCAATCAGAGAAGGGGCCAAAATCTAAAATCCAGCCTAAATCGCGGGCCGAATGGTTTACTGAACAGTCATAAACTGTCATTGTGATGGAAACGCAGCGGAGTGCAGTGATGACAGCGCGGTGCGGGCCACATTGCAAGGCCTGGCGGGACGGATTTGGCCTCGGGCCTTGTGTTTGACACATGTGCTCTACAGGGAAAGGGCGCGGGCCCCATCCTGGCACACAGGTTTAGGGTGCTCTGTGACCCGGCCTCAGTGTCCTCCTCTGTCAGATGGAGACATGCCCCGGGCACTGACATCCTCTAGCTGAGCTGCCCTGGCCCTGCCCCGCCCCGTGCCCGCTCCCGGGCAGGTCCAGGGTGACACGGTCCCTGCAGCCCCTCTCCTGGCCGCCTCAGTCCTCTGATGCCCTCTAGGGGACCCGGCTCACCTTGCACAGGCTTGACGGCGCCCGCGAGGAAGCCGGTTATTCACGGAAGACAGTTTTATTATTTTCAAGTGTCTCAGCCGTTCCTGGCAGCTTTGCAGGAAGCCCAGCCTGGGAGGCCTGTCCTTGATGCAACATTGCCGCGAGTGTGTGTGTGACTGTGTGTGTGTGTGTGTGTGTGTGTGTGTGTCCGCGTCCGCCACAGAGTCTGCGCCCTGCGCCCCTGCGGGGGGCGCCGCTCCGTGGCACGTGTCTTGCCAGCCAGTGGAGCTGGCGGTGAGAGTGCTGGGTGCACCTTGTTCCCGAGCATCTGTGGTGCAAGGATGCTGGCCAGGCCTGACCACGGGCTGGGCACCTCAGCCGGCATGGGGAACCCCCCTTTGTGCCCCCAGCTGGCATGGCATGGAAGGGGCTGTGAGCGCCCTCACCCCATCCTGTGGGCCCGGTCCCTCCGGACTCCTCCCAGGCCTGCCCCTCAGCCTCCCTTTCTCTGTCCCTTCCGGCCTCTACCCCACCTGTCCCTGTGCTCCCTGGGGGAGCCCGTGTGGTCCTCTCACCTCACAGAGCCACTCTGCACAGGCGCTCCCACACACACACACACACACACACACACACACACACACGCGCGCGCACACAAGCACATGCACACATACACACATGCACGCACACACAAGCGCATGCACACATACACACATGCACACACAGGCACAGCAGTGCATAACCAAAGGAGCCCTGCTCCCTCACACAGCCATCCCCACCCCCAGGCCTTCCCTCCTTTGTGAGAGAGAGAGGGCCCACCTTGGGAGTTGGGTGGGCACCGAGCAAGGGGTTTGGGGTGTGCCCCTAAACTCCACTGAGTGCCAGTGTGCCCCATCCTGCTCTGGGCGCCGAGCTTACAGATGTGGAGGAGACGGGCCTGGTCCCCAAGGAGCTTCCCCGTCCAGGAGGGGCGCAGACATGCAGAGGAGAACGTAGAAGGTGGAAGGGGTGGGGAGGGCAGCCTGAGGTGGGCACCTGCAGTGACCCCGTCCTCTGAGCAGGGTGGGAGGGGGCCTCCCGGGGAGGGCCAGGGAGAGTAGTGTGGACGTCAGCAGGCATAGCCACATCCGTGCCCAGAGCCCTCTGCCACCCCCAACACCCGCCCCCAGAGCCAGTCCAGCTCCCGCCCACTCCCCACACCGCTGCCTCGTCCTTCCCCCCGAGGTTCCGACGGAGGGAGACAGACAGCTCGCTCTGAAAGGTGAGGTCATCTCCCTTTTGCCAGTTCTTGGAAAAATTATCCGTTCCCAGAAATGTTTATTAGTCACCCCTTTTGTTGAAAGACGTCTTGGCACCGCCAGATGGAAAAGTCAGAATGCTTCACCAGCGGGTCTGTCTGCTCCTCCAGAGCCGGGGGCGCTGCCGGGGCCCGCTCGGAGGGAGGTCTGTGGCCCCTGGGGGGGACGCGGCTCGTTCGGCGGTGCGAGGGCCCATGAGCTTCGGGGGCCCCTGGCCGAGGTGGGCCTGGGGACCGGGCAGAACCTCCGTTTGCAGCAACGCACCCCGTGTGCCCCGGTACCTCCCGGGCAGTGGAAACCCGAGGGAAGAGCCTGCCAGGCTGGCGCCTGGGCCGGGCACCTCGCCGCCTGTGTCCTTATCCTGTGGCCCCCTCCGGGCTCCGGGAGGCAGGGATGTGTCTGTCAATCGGATGTGCAACCGATTGAGATGCAACCGGATGAGACAACGTGCCTGAGATCAGGAACCCCACAGCCGAGCCTGTCTCCGTCTGTGCCAGGGCCCCGAGCCTGGGCAGCGCAGAGCGGCACTCAGTTCCTTAGGCGGTGGCCTCCCGGGCCCTGGGCTCCCGGCTCCTGGCCTCCGGGGAGGCACAGCGGTGGCTCCCCGGGGTCACCGTGCTGTCGAGGTGGCGGTCACAGTGGATGGAGCCGAGGTGACGGGCATCCTGGCTGGGGTGTCAGTGATGGTGGTAGAGGCAGGGTGGGCCCAGCCATTTCGGTGAGAGGCGTGGCCTCACCGGAGAGGAAGGTCCTGGGCAGAACCATGATGGAGGCGGGAGCCGCTGCCGGCCCCTGTGCAGCTGCCGGGAATCGGAGAGCTCGGCCTTTCTCTCCCGGGCCTGCCCCGGGCACATGGGGCCTCTCAGCACAGGCTGGCCTCTCCCATCCACACCCCTTTCCCTTCCTTCCCTTGACCTTGAGGTCAATAGCTATTCTGACCAAGACCCATCCCGTCATGGAGAACCGGGCGGGTGCCGGCCACGTCCTAGAGGTAAAGTGGCGCCTGTGGCAGTGACCGTGGGGCTCGGTGTGAGTGCAGGCGGTAGGGGAGCCCCTGGGGCTGATCCCCAGAATGAGGGCTGCCTGGGGAGCGAGGCAGGGGGCAGGATCCTGGCCGAGGCCGGGGCAGCTGCCCGCCGTGACCCGGGAGCCAGCCCCCCGCCCCCAGGCGCTGCCCGGGGCTCCGGGGGCCAGGACGCAGGCCGGCCAGCAGCACGTGGCATGTGTTTCGGAGGCTCGCTGACCCTTCCCTGGGGGTCACCGGCCCCCTGGGGTCCTCTGATTTCCCCACCAGATGTGACCTTCCCCCTGCCCCTGGGGAGTACCAGCCCCATCTGGAGGCCAGATGTGGGGCCGGGGCCGCGTGAGTCAGCCTGGGTCTCGGAAGGTGGTGACCACCAGGTTGGGCAGGGACGGCGAGGGGGCCCCAGGGACAGCTCAGCGTCGAGGCCCACAGGGTGCGACGTGGATGGGGGCCTCCTGCCACAGGTGGGGGGCTCTGCAGTCCTTCTAGCCCAGTGACCTCCGTCCCGCAGACAGGGAGGGCAGCTGGGAGGCAGGCTCGGGCCCTCGGCCCCTCCCCGAGGACTCCATGGGGGCCTGCCCCGGGCCTAGGGGCTCCCAGCCCTCCCTTGTCCCCCTCTCTGGAGCTCCCTTCTCTTTGCTCCTCACCCTGTCTTCCCTCCTCTGGACGTCCTGGCTTTAGGGAAGGAGGGGCCGGTAGGGAAGACTGATAGGGGCCACGAAAACCATCTAAGGGACAGAACCTCCTTCCGTTTCCCCGACGGGGACACTGAGGCGCTGAGTGGGGCTGGGGAGGCAGGGGTCTGTCGGGCCGGGGATGGTAGGTGTGCTTCCTGCACAGCCAGGCGGCATCCTCTCTCCACGCCCCGGGCCCTGTCTCAGTCCCGGAGCACCTGTCCCACCCGGGCGTCTTCCCCAGAGGGGTCGATCCGGTGGGTCCAGAAGCCCCTTCCCCTGAGATGAGCGCCTTTGGCACCCAGCACCCTATCGCCCCCATCCCTGGTCCTGGGCTTCCTCCCGAGACCCGCCCTGGGAGGCAGCCTGCACACACCTGCCCCGCCACCTGCTGCGCGGGGCCTTTGTTCACCCCCAGGTGAGGGTGGCAGGCTGAGGTCACCTGGGGCTTGGTCCCCAGCAGGAAATGTTCGGTCTGGATCCCACTTCGGTGCCAGGCTGACCCCTTTCCCTGGGTCTCCTTGGGGGAGCAGTTTCACCCTTTCGGGGTGCTTTGACCAGGGAGCCAGGGCCGCCTGTGGCGTCAGAGGCTCACGGGGGACGAAGGTGGCTGCCGGGACAGGCCGCACGCGTGCCCTGGGAGGGGAGGGGCCCGAGGGCCAGCCCAGCTGGGAGGAGGCTCTTCTCTCACCTGCCAGAGGGGGTTGTGGTCAGGACTGGTGTTTGGGGTGCTCTCAGATGGGCCACACCTCCCCGGGAGCAGCTATAACTGTGTGTAAGGCATTCTGTGAGCTCCAGAGGCCGGGGCCCTGAGGGACGTGGGGTGATCGGGGGCCTGGGCTGATGCCATGTGAGACGTGGGGTGATCGGGGGCCTGGGCTGATGCCATGTGAGACGTGGGGTGATCGGGGGCCTGGGCTGATGCCATGTGAGACGTGGGGTGATCGGGGGCCTGGGCTGATGCCATGTGAGAAGTGGGGTGATCGGGGGCCTGGGCTGATGCCATGTGAGACGTGGGGTGATCGGGGACCTGGGCTGATGCCATGTGGGGAAAGCCGACCCTCCTGCCTTTTTCTCCAGAAGCTGGGGCCCCACTGATGCTGAGGGAGTGGGGGATGCTCATTGCTTGACCTTCCTGCCAGGTGGTCCCAAGCAGCACTGCCTCCATGTGGGGGCCGGTGGGGGAGCAGGCAGGGTGCTCCAGCCAGCCTGGGAGCAGGCGTGGGTAGTGGGCATCTAATGAGGCTGGGTGAGCCCTCAGGGAGGGGACTCACCTCTCCTCAGGATGTCACTCTGGCAGCTCTGGCCATGACCGTGTGTGTGTGTGTGTGTGTGTGTGTGTGTGTGTGTGGCACTGCATTGGGAGCCCCTCGGGCTGGCCTAGTTCTCCCTGACTGGGGGAGGGAGACAGACCAGGCCCCTGATCACCCCACATCCCTCAGGGCTCTCTCCTTGGCTGCTTGACTAGGAGGCCAGCCATGGTGGTGAGGGCACCTAGCTGGGCAGGACTGGGCTCACCCAGCCCCATCTGATGTCTGTGTGAGTTTGGCCTCATTCTCAGCCCTTCAATGTCCCTTCCCTGGGGGTCCTCGTGCAGTCCGATGGTCTCAGGCACCGAACCCTTCCCCTCCAGAGCGCAGAGCCTAAGGACCAGGCCGTGGCCGGACATGGAGGCAGCCTCACATCGCTGTGGGTCCGGAGAGAGGCGTCCCATCCCTCCTCTGGCTCTAAGTGGGGTGTGCCTACTTTACTCAAGCTCAGAGGCAGGGCTTTTGGGGGTGTGGGTGGAGGTCCCAGCCCCGGATTCCTGAGGCTCCCAGGAGTGGGGTGTGTGTGGCTGGGGCTGGATCTGGCCACAGGGAGCCTCCAGCTCCCCCTCATTGAATGAAAGCTGGACAGGGCTGCCTTGCCTGTCCTGGGTGTGGGGGCCCTGCCTGCCGCCTGCAAGCCCCCCTCGGCAGGCTCGCCGCATGCGCTCCCCCTGCCCTGCAGGCCCCCAGCCCGGGGCAGGTCAGCTTCCCCCGCACCAGCCCTGCCCGGCGGTTCCCACCTTCACGGGGGCCTGGGGAACATGTGGTCAGAGCCGCGTTTTATGAAAGCAGCTGCAGCCGGTGACGCGCTCTCTGTGCCGGGAGATTTACGGGCTGCATGGTTTTAATGGTTTCTGTGGGGTTAGTGTCCTCCCCCATCCATCCTGGCCGCTGTCTCCGAGGCAGATGGGTGACAAGCCTCCCTCACCGGACAGGAAGGTAGGGCTGGGTGGGGGCGGGGGCTGACCACACAAGCCTCCTCAGGAGGGGCGGCTCCGGGAAGCCCTGGGGGCCTGCAGTGAGCAGCCCGTAAATCCCGGGACCTCCAGGAGGCAGGAAGCCTCCCTCCCAGCGAGGTGTCCCAGCTCTGGCCTATGGGGAGGAGCTCGGTGCACCCCGGGGACCTGGGCCAAGGCCACGCCCCCCGGGCTGCCCAGCAGGTTGTCTGTCAGGTGGGCGGGGCCAGCAGATGAATGAGCAACAACTGTCTACTCGCTGACCTGCAGCTTTCCTAGAACCTGGTCCCAGGGCAGGGTCTGCTGGGGGGGGGGGGGGGGGCGGGGAGAAGGGGAGGGCAGAGTCTACGGGAAGCTGCCTCCTGCCCCTGACTGTCCAAAGGGTGGCAATGCCAGGCCCTTGAAGGCCCAGAGCTGTCGGGCTCCAGGTCTCCCGGCCAGGGCTGTGCTGGGGAGGAGAGCGGCAGGCTTTGAGGGAATGGGGGGAGGGCAGAGAGCATGTCCCACTTGGGCGGCACCCAAGCAGAGAGGGGCCTGGAGCTCCCCACTGCACAGGCTGCCTGGGACGGCCTCACCGCTTCCCAGCGTGGGACTCGAGGGGTCAGGGTACCGGGAAGCACAGCCAGGGGGCTGCTTCTGTGGAGGACACACAGGAGCATCGCTCCGAGGCTGGGGACGCAGTAAACAGCTGCTGAGAGGACTCCCGGGCTCCCTCCCCTCAGCCAGAACCAGCCCAGCACCGGCACATGCTGTTCTTGCTAAGTCGGCCTCCGTGGGCTTGGTCCTCAGTCCCCTTCTTGTCTCCTTGGGGTCTCAGAATCCTTCCGTGTGCCCCTGCCAGGCGGAGGGGCAGTGTGAGCCTCAGCAGGGAAGCCAGTCCTCACAGCCCAGGAGCTGAGCAATCACTGCATGGAAGGCCTTCCTGGGAGCCCGGAATTGAGGGACGGGGGGTGGCTGTGGGCCTGGCTGCCTACAGGCTCGCTCACCAGCTGGCCGCTGCAGGAAGGGGTATCACTGCCCAGGTGCGGGCAGCCCAGGACGGCAAGGCCGGGACCCACAGCAGCCGGCGCCTGGGCCTGGGCTGGGCTCCGGAGCCTGTTCCCTTTGCCGGGTCTGTGCATCCTGCAGACTGACAGCGTCCCCGAGGCCGCAGCTCCATTGGGCGTTCTGGAGCCAGCCTCACCCACCACCTTGTGGGCTCTGACCCCCCCACGCCCCGGTGCCCGCTTTTGTCTGCGCTGAGCAAAGCTCATGGCACGTTTTCAGTAGCTGCCCAGCCTGGGCTTCACTTTCTGTGTGAATGAGGGCTCGGAGGGAGGGAAAGAGGATTCGAGGTGTGGACCCCGAGGTGGGACCACTTATCACTGAGGCTGGGGGCCAGGTGGACCTGGCTGGCACCCGCCTCTGCCACCCCCTGTCCCTGCCCCTGAGAACAGCTCCTCGGCCCTGGACCTGGGCCCTCCCACAGACCAGACTGATAGTGGGGTCTCTGTGTGCCTCACTGGTCTCCTGACCTCAATGCAGGAGTTCTGGCCTCATTGGTGTCAGCTTAGGATGCCGCCGGTTTGAAGGGGCTCAGGCATCCTGAGGTCTGAGACTAGGTGGCCTGGGGCGAGTGTAGTGTGGGTGTCAGGGGCCCGCCCTCAGGGACATGGTCCTGGGGTGGGAGAGCCACCGAGGTCACCATGCAGCGCCGGGCAGGCAGTGTGCGCCCCCAGGGACCTGGTCCTTCCAGCTCCGGCAGCCGGGCTGGCGGAGGCGGCGGCCCCGGGCAGTGCCATGCTGTGCGGGCTGCGCGCCGGGAGCCTGCTGAGCGGCTCTGCCTGAGGTCACCGCCTCAGTGTATTTTGAATATTTTCGGCTGGATGTGCACGGCGGGACTTGGCCCGTGCACCGCGTGTGCAGCTCATACTTGGTGGGCTGTGTAATGTGCGGAGGCGTTGCCAAGGGCAGCGGAAATGTGGATTTTTTCCAGTATAATCATGCGAATCCTACCACCACCCTCCTGCACCTTCCCGGGCCTGAGCTGCCTCACCCCCGGCAGGAGCTGCCAGGAGCTGCCGGGTGGGCAGAGCACAAGGGCCGGCGCTTTGTCCCAACCAACTCGTGTCCCCTGCGTTGACCCCTGGATTCTCGAGAGCAGCGAGGTGACCAGGGGTGGGTACCCCTCTCGGCTGTGTCCTCAGTGTTAAGTGGGTGCCCTTCCCCCGTGCTGGCCGAGCCTGGGGAAGTGGGGTGGTGGCTGCTCTGGATGCCCTGCCTGGTGGTCCAGGGCGGTCCTTTGGGGGGAGGGGGGAGGGGTAGTGGCTCCAGGACAGGAAGGCGGGGCCGGTGTCAAGTCCTCCTGCAAAGGGCCTCGTTCTTGCAAGTGCAGGGAAGAGGAAGGCCGGCCTCCCCAGCTCGGCCTCCCACCTGGCCCGCGGCTGAGGCCCAGCACTCGGAGTCCAGGGGCTGGGGCTGCCAGAATGAAGCACCACAAACGGGGCTCAAATGACAGACATTTATTGTCTCACAGGTCTGGAGGCTGGAAGTTCAAGATTTAGGGTGTCAGCTTCTCCCGTGGCCTCTCTCTTGAGCTCGCAGGCAGTGCATTCTCGCTGTCTTCACGTGGCTGTTCCTCCATGCGTGTCCGTGTCCTGATCCCCTCTTATGAGGACAGCAGTAGCTTCATTTCTTAATCACCTCTTTAAAGACCCCCATCTCCAAACACAGTCACCTTCTGAGGCACTGGGGGTTAGAATTCCAACATATGGATTTGGGCGTCACGATTCAGTGCATGACACCCACAGGCGCTCAGGGCTCAGGATCAATGCAAATGCTCCAGCGGCCGCAGCCAGAGGCGCCTTCTGTAGCATCCGCGTCGGCCACCCCAGCCCACCCTGGCGGGGACGCTGGCTGGCTGGGGGGCTGCGGTCGATGCAGGGGGACAGCCACATCCGGAGGCTCATTCCGTATTCTGCTCAGCCCCGAGGAGAGGAAACCAGGGCTCTCAGGGAAGCGGGGGGTGGCTCCCCGTTGCTTAGCTAAGGGGCACTCAGTTGCCACGGTGACCTCTGTCTGCACAGTCAAACACACACAACCCAGCCACTTCTCTCCGCTGGAGGGTTCCCCGCCCCCATCAGAGTTCACAGTGAGTGTTGAGTCCCTTGGCGACAAAAACATGGAAACGGTTGCCATGGCAGCCATTCTTTGGAGCCCTCAGACGGGGAGTGCAAAGTTCAGGATGCCCAAGAACAGATGAAATGAAAATATGGGAAAATCTGCCACTTCCCTCACCCCAGAAGGATGCGTTGGATGGTGTTTCATGCTCCCCTGGGCCCAGCCATCCCTGCCCCTCCCATCGCCCTGGGCCCGGGCGGGGAGGGGAGAGGCCCACAGAATCCGTGGGGGAAGCGGGCCAGCTGGGAGGCCGGGATGAACTGTGGGTGGGCCCAGAGCCTGGAGCTGTGGCTGGGCAGGCGCTGATGACCCCTAGGCACTGCCTGGGGACACGTCCTCCTGGTTGCTGAAGTCCCCGAGACTGCTATGACTCAGTTTCCTCACTGTAAAAGCAGCTGCCTTTCTCGGGGGGACTCATGTCCACTCAGATGCCAGGGTAATCCTCAGCCTGGTCCAGGGGTGAAGGGTCCAGGGCACGCTGGGTGGGCTCAGCACCGGAACGGCACCCTGTTCTGACAGAGGGGATGGGACCATGGCCCTGGCAGGCAGACCTGGCCCAGGGTACTCGGGTGCAGTCAGTTCATTCAGAATTCCTCTCATCTTCCTGGACAGAAGAGGATCTGAGTCCATTAATGGAGGCCATGGCAGAGGCCTCTCCATTTACCCACTGGACTGGGGAGAATGTGTCCTCCCACCAGCTGTTCCCCATGTAGGCCCCAAGGGGAAATGTACCAAGCTGGCACATGTGCATGCTTAACCCCTCCTACACAATTTATAGATTAAATTAGAGCACGTGTGTCAAACACACGGCCCGCGGGCCAAATCCATCCCGCCAGGCCTTGCAATGTGGCCCGCACCGCGCTGTCATCACTGCACTCCGCTGTGTTTCCATCACAATGACAGTTTATGACTGTTCAGTAAACCATTCGGCCCGCGATTTAGGCTGGATTTTAGATTTTGGCCCCTTCTCTGATTGAGTTCGACACCCCTAAATTAGAGGCCTGGTGCATGACATTGGTGCACGGGGGGGGGGGGGGGGGAAGATCCCTCAGCCCGGCTTGTGACCTCTCGCAGTCCAGGAACCTTCGGGGGATGTTCAGCTGCTGGCCTAGTGGGGAGCGGGCCTAAGCTGGCAGTCAGACATCCCAAGGGGTCCTTAGTGCTGCCCCAGAGGCTGGAGAGGCTCCCACCACCGTGAGCCCGGCTTCTGGCTGAACGGTGCTCCCCGTGGGAATGCACTGACCGCCAGGGCGGAGCTCCTATAGTGAGCGTCTGCCCCCTGGTGGCCCGTGCATGTCGTAGGAACCGATTGTTAGGCTGTTTGGTCAATTTGCATGTTAGGGTTTTATGATATAGGCTGCTCTGAAAAGTCCTGCAGAGGAAAATAAGCTTTTTCCTCTTTAAAAAACAACACATTTCCTAGTTTGTTTTTAAAACTCTTAATACCCTGCAGAAATAACATTCGGTGACACTCACTAGGGCACTGGTTCTTGGTGCGATCCCTGGGTCAGCAGCTTTAGCGGCACATGGGGATTTGTGAGAAATGTGTATCCTCCTTCCACCCCAGAAACTCGTTTTGACAAGCCCTTTGGTTTGAGAACCCATGTGCTAAGGTAGCTGCTGCTACTGTTGGTCCATGGCCCACTGGTGGTCCGTGAGGTCCAAAGGTTGGCGACCACTGTGCTAGAGAATTGGGAAGGGGAATGGCCTGGAGAATGAGGGGGAAGGAGGGAAGCACAAGAACCCTGCGCTCTGGAAGAGGTGCTGTGGGCACCTTGAGGGGTGGGATCGGGGTGCACCTGAGCACTGAGCTCCCACTGTGGTTTTCTGAGATTGCGTTAAGTGCAAGGTTGTGTGTCTGGAAGTGTCATGAGGCCCTGTGTCCCCTCCCCCTCCTCCTCACCAGCAAGGAGCATCCAGGTGCTCTGAAGGCACCTGCCCTGGGCGGATGGACTCTACCCAGAGTGCTGGACGTGGGGGGCAGTTCCGTAGTTTTTTCTTTCCTTCCTGGACCTACGAGGGTGCTTGCCCAGGTATCAGGAGGTGGGGTTCTAGGTTAGCTCTGCCACTATTCATCCCTCTCTTCCCCTCCAGTGGGAATGCCAGGTGTCCTTTTGCTCTCCCATCAAACAGGCTGCCCCACTGTCAGCCCCGCCCCGGGGTCAGGCACACAGGACCCACCTGGCCACACACACACACACACACACACACACACACACACACACGGGCCGCAGTACCCGCCCCGCGCCCACCGCCTGCCTGTGCTTCCTCCCTGCAGCCGTGCAGATCCACATCCTGAAGGCCGACAGGGCGGGGGACTGGTGGAAGTTCACGGTGAGCATCATCTCCGTGTACAAGCAGGGCGCCAGCCGCATCCGGCGCGGTGACCAGAGCCTGTGGGTCCGCTCGCGGGACATCGCCTGCAAGTGCCCCAAGATCAAGCCGCTCAAGAAGTACCTGCTGCTGGGCAACGCGGAGGACTCGCCGGACCAGAGCGGCATCGTGGCGGACAAGAGCAGCCTGGTCATCCAGTGGCGGGACACCTGGGCGCGGCGGCTGCGCAAGTTCCAGCAGCGCGAGAAGAAGGGCAAGTGCAAGAAGGCCTAGCGGGAGGGAGGGAGGCGGCGGCGAGGCCCGCCAGGGCTTTCCCAGGTGCGGGAGGGGGCGGGAGGGCGGGGCCTCGGCGGGGGCGGGGCCTCGGCGGCTCCTCTCCCGGCGGCCCCGCCCCTCGCCCCACTCTGCGCTCCCAGGTGGAACCGCACGCCGCGGGGAGGGGCGCACGACAGGCCAGACCCTGGAAAAGGAGGACGAGACTTAGCTACCTCACGGGCTCCTTCCAGAGCAGGGACGCGCTTCCCTAGGGCCGGGCGGGTCTCGCCGTGGCGGGGGCGGGGCGGCCTGATCTGGGCCCCGGGGACTGACCCAGAAGCCGCAGGTGGAGCTGCACCTGCGGCCGGTGGACCGTTATGGAGAAGGGGACGTGAGGAGGAGAACTGTGAATTCTCAGGCCCCCAGTTGGGCCAGGGGCTGAGCGAGCCCGGCCTAAACCATCACCCAAACGTAAAAGACTGAAAATCTCCACCTTCTCCCGGACCCTTCTGTGCCACAGGACAGACCCCCTGGTTGGGACAACGTGGGCCCCACTGGAAGGGGCCAGACAGGCATTTGGGGGGCAGCAGGGATTTCCCCTGCAGACAGTGGTCCATTGCCACCTGCTGCATTGGTTCTCCTGGGTGAGGCGAAGCAGGAACCCTTGCTGGCAACGACCGACCCCTCGTTGCCCCTCCCCTCCAGCCCCTCCCCCCCTCCCGCCCCCCGTGTCCCACCCCAGCTGGGGTTCAGCTGCAGCCCAGGATTCTGGCCCAAAGACACCCCAGAGAAGCTCTAGCCGGGTGGTCTTGCCTCACGGAGCTGCCCGGCGGAGGCGGCCCTGGGCAGGCACCACCTCCCAGAGAGTTTTCTCTGTGGAAACTTGGAAGCAGCCCCTGATGACATTTTCCAGGGGAGGGGTCGGCACGGGCTGGGTTTATGGCAGTGACACTGTTTGTGTAATGACATCAGCCCCGCCAGGCCCCTCAGCAGCGCCCGCAGCTGGGCAGGGCCCGGATGGGTATGGAATGCAGGCTGCAGAGGCGGTTGGCACGGCTGGGGGACGGGGCTGGCTGGAGTCAGGGCTGGGTCTGTTGGCTCAGCAGGGTGCAGCGTGCCCGCACCATGGGCAGGCAAGGCCGGGAATGACCAGGTTCCGGGGAACCACGGAAACCATGACCACTTCCTGCTGCTGCCCTTACTCCTGGCTCCAAGGGCAGCGGCTGCTGGGCTGAGAAAGCCTGCTGCAGGTCTTTCCCCCCCCCCCCCCCCCCCCCGGGCTGCCTGCACCTGCCTTGCTCTATCCCAGGCAGAGCCTTGCCTACCTTTCCCGGCTGCCCCCTTTGTGGGACCCCCCATGCCCTCCTCTCCGAAGCTCAGAGACACTGCCTTCAAGCAGGCAGCCGACCTTTGGGTCTGAGTGCCTCCCACAGGGCCTGTTCGCAGCCCGGGGCCCACGGTCTCCCTTCCCCTGAGCGCTCTGCACCCAGCTTCCTCCTCAGTCTGCAAACTGGCTTCCCCTCCTTTGAGTCTGCCTGCTCAGAAGGGTCACACCGAGTGTGACGCACGGCCCTGTGGTCCGGCTGCCCTCGGCCGCCTCCTGGCTGCCATGCAGTGAGCACCTGCCCTGTGCCTGGCACTTTACCCACAACCTCCTGTGGCCCTCAGGACGGCCCCGTGAGACAGGGATCCTTGCCCCCCTCTCACCAGCGGGGAGACTGACGCACATGTGCCCGGGGTCACCGGGAGAGCGGCGGCAGAACTGGGGTCACAGTGCAGAGCCAGGCTCTCTCACCACGGCCCCCTCACCATGGCTCCAGTGCACCAGCTCCCAGGGCAGCCTCCCGGGAGGTCGCCATGGAGACACGTCTGGTTACACCTGGCGAATAGCGTGTGGGGTGGGCACGAAGCCATCTTCAGGGGCGGAGCAAGAGTGAGGCACACAAACAATTTGTAGATCAAAGGCTCTGAAGGGGCCTTGGCTGGTCTAAGACGCAGTGGAAAGGACATTTGGCTGCCCGGTCGGTGTGTGTGGAGGATTCCAGGAGAGATTGGCTGGCAGAGGTGCCCGGAGGGCGGGGAGAGGGAGAAGAGGAGACAGAATGGCCCTGGGAAGGGATATTTGTCTTCCCTGAATCCAGGCCCAAGGCCTGAGCACAGGGACCGCTCTCCTCAGGGAGCCCTCTGACGCCAGCGTGGTTTGCCGAGTGCCATTAGCACCGCGCGGGCCTTGGCACTTTGCTGGCCCACAGTCCGGTGCAGGCACTCACTGCTCGGGCTGGTCCTGGTATTTACACCGGCCTGGCTTCTTCCCTGCCAGCTTGTCCAGAAGGGCGTAGCAGCCACGCCACCTCCCAACCTGGGTCTGAGTCACCGGGCTCATCCAGTGGCCAGCACTGGTGGTCACCGAGGCCCTCGGCACTGGAGCCAGCAGCCTGCCAAGCAATAAGACATCTTGCTTTAAATTCAACCAGCCTCAAGCCTCACCCTCCTGCTCTTCCCCTGAGGGCAAAGGCCACCCAGGCCCCCCCAGCCGCCTGGCCCCAGCCCCTGTGTCACTGACCCGGCCCCCCCTTCAACAGTGAGGCCCCTCCCTGAGGAAGCTCCCCCTCCCCCAGGAGATGAACAGGAAGTGAGGTGTGCCCGTGTGTACAGTTAGGAAGGGATGTAAAGTGAACTAGACTTTGATTTTGAAGAGTGTATTAACCAGAATTGTGATATGTAGGTATTTGAAGAAAAACACACCAGATTAGTCCTTTTTTGTTTTAAGCAAAAGATTCCCCAGTTGTCCTTTTTCTTACCTGCTGGGTGGTCTGGAGCCCCTGTCAGCTGAGTGGCTGCTTCACTGAGCACAGGAACGAAGACGGGGGGCGCAGGAGGGGGGCACGGGGCGGCCCGGACTCACCTGCAGCCGAGCCTCTGTCCTGAGCAGGGCGGGCGGCGGCCCCCGCAGGTCCTGGGAAAGAGAGGGAGGCTGGGCGCCGCCCCAGGCCAGGCTGCAGTGACCTGGAATCCTGCCTCCACGGTAGCACGCAGGAAATGGGTATCGACTTTCTCGGGTTGGCCCCAGGTTGGAATGAGACTGAAATCGAGAAGATTCTGAGCAATCAGGAAGCGATCCCGCCAGGAAAACTGAAAAATGTGGGGATCTCAATGCTCAAAGGAAGCGCCCCCATCACACCCCACGAGAGAGACCGAGTAGACAAACCAGACTTACGGAGGGGGTTCCTGGGCCACGGTGCACAGTCGCAGCCAGGCCACACCCCAGGGGCATCACAGTGTGTACCCCGAGGCCTCGCCTCGGCCACCCCAGCCGGCCCTCTCCTCGCCATTCGCCATCCTTCCCGCCCCCTCCCAGCTGCGTTCCGGGATTCTGTTCGCTCAGATGGTAAATGTTTAGTTGTGACCATGACATTGGGTCAGTGCTCCTTTCCAATGCATACTAATATATTATGGTTATTATATATGAATATATTTAATGACATGGAAAAAGTTGTGGATTTTTTAAAGTTTTTTTTTGTTTAGAGTTGTAATGGACCCAGATGGAACTTGTAACGTGGGCCCCACATGATAGAACTAAATTCAGATATCAATTAAATAAACTCTTGTACACTGTTCTCTGTCTCCCAGTCTTCACTGGTGGTCTGAGCTGGGGGCGGTGGGCGTGTGGGCGAGGGGGGGAGATGGCAGGTCTTGGTGCCATTTAAGGAACGTGGATTCTGCGCAAAGAACCCCCAGCAGGACTCCAACTATCAAAAAACAGATAAACAACAAAAAGGAAAAGGCAGCTTTGCTGAGAGGTCCTGGGGCTGAAAGTCTCTCAAACTGGTTGAGCTGTATCTGAGTCCCCCCAAACCACCTCTGGGACGCATCCTTACCCCTCCATGGGGCTCTGGGTCCGGGCCCCTCGGGGGAGGGCACACAGGCACGCTCCCTGCACGCCCCAGACTCAGCAGCCGGCAGGGTGCACCTTGGGACGGCCCCCTCTGACCCTGAATCTGCAAGCAGAAGCTCTGTCTTTCACAGGACCGTTTCCTGGAAGCCAGGAGCAGACTCCCGGGGGAAGACTGCAGGCAGGGTTAGTCAAACTGGAGAATTTTTCAGGCCACTGCGCAAGGCTTTGTGCGGGGCAGGGCCGGGGCTGAGCTCACTGGGTTTCTGAGAAGCTATATTTAAATCTCCAAATGGTCGTGATTTCTCTATTAAACAAACAATCCCGTCATCAGGAACATGTTGTGTTGCTATGCGGCGCAGCCCGTCGTCACCAGGAAGCTGTGATTTCTGCACCCGGCTGCTTTGTAGACGGGTCTCCGCCATGGGGCCGGGCCCACACCTTGGAGCGTGGATTCCGTTTGCACCTGGGCGGTGTGGAGCCGTGCCCGCGGCGTGGGGTGCTGGATGCACTGCCTGAGCCTCTCTCGGGAAGGAACGGGCCAGCCCAGCTCCTCACCGGGTCGGGCTGGGGAGCAGGAACTGGTCTCAGAACCAGGGGTCAGAGCCGGGGCAGCTCCGTACAGGGTTGGCCTTGACTCCCGTTCAGCCCCAGGAGTCAGTCCCTGCTGGAACAGCACTTCCTGACGCTGGGTGGTCGGGGAGGGGCAGGTCTCAGGTGGCCGGGCAGGCCAGGAAGAAAACCCGCCTTTCCTGCAGAATCCGGCTCTTCCCCAGGCCGGTTCGGTCCCCGCTGGGCCCCTGCAGGGCTGGAGGCCGGAAGACCGGGTCGGAGTTTGTGTTGCTGTTGGAACTCTCTCAGCTTTGGTCATTCTCGCCAATGGCCCGGTGCTCAAAGGCCCTCACCACGTGGCTTTTCCCTGCCCTTCCCAAAGACGGTGTCTGTGATGAGGACGCCTTTCGGGCACCTCCGCTGCCCGGCCCGGTTCTGGCAGTGGCAGCCCGTCCCAGGCTGCAGGGAAACAGGTCAGACACACTGGAGCGTGATGGAGGCAGCGCTGCCTCGTGGGCCTGCCTCACTCTCTCGGCTCGGAGAGGGCATTGACAGCTGCTCAACGCCGGGCATAAGCAGGGTCGCCGCTAAGTGCTGGCCAAGTGGTCAGAGGAGCCCATGCTGGAGGCTGGAGTGAGGCACCGGAAGCGGAATGACCCCATCAGGACTCCGGGCCAGCACAGTCCAGTTCGACGCCCAGAGCTTGCCTGGGGCCAGGCCTCCTAGGGCCTCTGTCTTACAGAGACTCGCTCCTTCTGAAAGCCCGCCCCGCCCTGCCCTTCCTGACATGCTGCCTACTCGTGGGCTTCAGACACACTCCTGGGTTTCAGACTTCGTTGCACAGACACCTCTTCTATGCTCTTTTAAGACTAAATAAAGACATGAGAAGTATGCCAAGAAAAACTGGGAGTGGGTACCAAGCAGCCAGTGAGAAACGGCACCGGACGGATGAACTCGTTGCTTTATCTGACGGGAGGCTCACTGGGCAGCAGCTCCTTTCTGCAAAGGGGTGACTTGGGAAGAAGTGCAAAGTACAAAGCAACGAGGGGAAAGGTGGATCCTGGCCCCCTTTTTTAAATAAAGGGGGGAAACTCCACTCAACCAGGGGGGGCTGCTGACTCGATAAAAGATTGTCTTCAGTCTTTGCCAAGAGCTCTCACGCCACCCGAAGCTGGAGAAGCAGGGGTGAGGGTTTGTGGAAGCCGAGGAAAGAGGCAGCGAGGCTGGCGGGTGGGCTGAGGAGGAGGGAGGGGGCTCTGCTGGCCCAAGAGGTCAGGAGCAGACCAAGGTCAGCTACAGTTAATAACAAAGTTTCAAACGGAGCAAAAGTCCCTGTTGGAACCAGCTATCTGGATTCCTTTATATGGTATCCAGACTAGAAATGCTTATAATTAATAATCAGCTAAGTTAAACAATACTTCCACTGTTATTTCAATCAAGTCTATTTCCATTGAAAAACACCCACTATGGGTGCCACGTCCTGCCCTTGCCTGTTCTTCCTGCTGAGCGAGGTCTCGCTGCTCACAGGACAGACTCAGAGCAAGGCCACCCGGGCTGCGGGCTGTGCTCCTGGCACCTGTGAGGGGAAGGGCGGGCCTTCCCAATCCCGCCAGGAAGTGCTACTCGATGTCAGCTGTCACTCTAGAGTGGCTCCAGGCAACAGACCCCCAGAATGACTGGGGTCCGCCCTTCGCTGCAGAGCGGGGTGGCTGTCTCCTGGGGTAGGCGCACCCCAAGAAAGCTAAGAAAGGAGCAGGGCGCCTTCCTGCCCGGCACGTCTACCTCTGGGCGCGCACTGCCCGAGTCTGGATGGCAGGTCCCTGCAGTCCGACCTGGCCAGGCTTCCACTCCCTATCCCTGCCCCCCACCCCACCCCGCCTGCAGGTCCAGAGAAGTGAAGTCTCTGGTCCGGGTCTTTGGGCTGCAGGGCGGGCGGGCCTTGAGCCCGCTCCTCCCAAGAACAGAAGCTGTTGTGTGCAGACATCAGCTCAGTGTTTGGCTTGAAAAGGCCTTTCCGTGCAGCGGAGCCAGAACGCCGTGGCTCCGGTTCAAAGACGCCCACGAGTTGCCGGGCTCCGTGCTGAGCAAGTCAAGAGGAGGTGAGAAAGTCAAACAGACCTTCAGTGTGGCCTCCCGTGAGCCCCAAAGCGGGGGCCTCCAAGGAGACGCTGTTTACAGATTTGGGGTTTTGCAGGACACTGAAAGCCGTGGCTCTCGGATTCCTGGTCTGCTGTGGGCGATCCATCGGCAACCATTCTGCTCCCCCCACACAAGCAGAACGCACCCCTGGCCCTGCCCAGCATGGCTCCTCTCCCCCAGATCCTGCCCATCCTGAAGCACACTTGCGCCGTTCCTCTCCCAGGCTCCGCAATCCAGTTCCCTGACGGACAGCGTGGCTCACGCGTACCTGCCCCGCTCCCTGCCCTCTCACCCCGGCAGTCTGTGCACGGGCGTCAGGTGACGCCTTCGTGTGCACAGACACCCGCGGTATCTAGGAAATCTAGGAAATCCGAACGCCATCTCCAGGATCCCCCAGCACAGGCCTGCCCTCTGCTCTGCCTCAGGGAAGTCTTGTGCTTTGGAACCTGCCCCATCACCAATGCACATTCTTCCCCCTTTTACCAGAGAGTGCCAAGCAGGGCTAGCGTGCCCGGCCTGCTTTCCGTACAGACAGGAGAGAGGGCACGGAGCTGGCCCTCTACCCTCTAACCTGGAACTCGCCAACAACCCCCAGGGCTGGGGCCGCCTGCAGGCCTGCTCCCCGGCTGCCCTTCTCCTTGGGGCACTCACAGGCTGGGTTGCCAGAGCCAGGTTAGCAGCCGAGTAGGGCCCTGACTCCATACTCACACCTTTCTCTGAACCCTAAATGTACTTCCCAGACCGGTCTCTTCCCTCCCCACCCGCCTCATGCACCGGCAGCATTCTGGCTGCTGACTATGTTGTTTCAGCCTTGGAAACGGCTACTGTCACCGCAGAGATGGGAGAGACGGTGCCTCTGGGTCTGAAGGCAGCTCCGCCGAGTCCAGAGAGGCTCAGCAATGGCAGCACCACTGAGAGCGGTGCGCCCGGTGGGGACGTGGGCAGGGAGCTGGGTGCACACGGACTCCGCACCTGTCAGCCCTCGCATCACGTCACTCCCTCCACCTGGGCTGGACAACACGGCCTTGACCGTTCACTTATTTCCTACGTGGACACACCGTTTCCTAGCAGCCCAGACATTCACGTTACTCACGGCCTATACGTTCGGGACCATCCCCAGGGCGCCGGCGCACTTTGGGGTGGGCGGACTCCACTGTAGCCGTGGCAGTGCCCACTTGATCAAAAAGCGACCAGGGCAGGACCTGAGAGGGCCACACTGGGCCTGAGACTCCGCCGGCTCCGGGGCCGCCACGCAGTTTGCTTTGACCGAAGCCATGCACATGGAGAGTTCAGAGCTTTGAGGGGGTTTATTGAGGGCAGCTTCCGAGTATCAAAAGGTGCTGAGCTTGTCTCCATCACAGGCAGGAGTCCAGCGGGTGGTCCCGTTGTTGCCGCTAGCGCTAGCCGGTGGGCCAGACCCCAACCACCACAATAGCCACGAGCAGCAACAGAATCACCATGATCATCCCTGGAAAACAGAAGCAGAAGAGACCCTTTGAGAGATGCATGTGGATGAGCGTCCCACGCCCTGAGCATCTTCAGGGAGGATGGCAGTGCCGTCCACCTGCTCTCCGGAGCCTTCACGTCGTGCTTCGAGGTGAGTCGGGTGCCAGCACTCCAGGGCACGGCCGCTGGTGAGTTTGCAACCCACCACCTCGAGAGTTGTGCAGCAAAGGACAGGCGCTCCTGACAGCAGGACTAGGGGTCCAGGGAGGGCCCCCACCCCACACATGTACACGTCAGCCTCAGGTCTAGCTTCTGTGTGCAGCCGGACCCTGTTTCCTGTTTGCATTGATGAGAGACCAAGAAAGGGAAGGGCTTTTGAGTTTACAAAGAAATTCATTCTAGAATCCGTTATCTCCACCACCCGCACGGCTTTGCCGTTTCTTCTTGAGCCCAAGACACTTATGTCGTCCATCTGTGAAAATACGCAATAGAGCCGGGACCGGTTTGGCTCAGTGGATAGAGCGTCGGCCTGCGGACTGAAAGGTCCCGGGTTCGATTCCGGTTGAGGGCATGTGCCTTGGTTGCAGGCACATCCCCAGTGGGGGGTGTGCAAGAGGCAGCTGATCGATGATTCTCTCTCATCCATGTTTCTAGCTCTCTATCCCTCTCTCTTCCTCTCTGTGAAAAATCAATAAAACATAAAAAAAAAGAAAAAAAGAAAATACGCAATAGAGGGCTTCTGCTCCACATACACATTTTTGTTAGTATTTTTTTCTGTTTTATTTCCTAACATTTTTTAGCTGGGAGACAAAGGCCAGCATCAGTCCTCAGGCCAGTCTGCTCCCTGTCTGTGCCCAGCTCCACCCACACCAACACCTGCTAACCCCAGCACCTGGGACAGGATTGCCCGTTCCTGCAGCGCTGATGAGAAGGCCCCCGAGAACTCGGCCACGTCACTCACTGGCTTCCACGCTTCCCAGTGTGTAATGAATGCTTACCACGCCAGGCACCCGGGGCCAGCATGTGCCAGGGGTGGGCATGGTTACCACACAGTAGCACTCAATCCTTTGCCTACTGAAGGGTCCCTGAGCACTGAGGCCCCAAGAAGGGAAGTGAGGAGCAGACGGGATAAAGCACCTGAACATGCTCTGTGAAGGAACAGGGGAGTGGAGCCCACAGGACCATGTGGTCGTGGCCACCAGGGCTGACCACCTCAGATGGAGGAGCTGTTTTGGGAGAGGTCGGGGTCCTGAGAGGTAAACAAGTTATTCTCTCATAGGAAGCCATTCGCTAGAAAACCACTGGTCACATCTGGCTACTTCAATTCATTAATGTTAAAAATTCAGTGCTTCAGTTGCACTAACCGTATTTCAAGTGCTTTAGAGCCACATGTGGCCAATGGCTACCATGTTGCCAGAGAAAGACAGACCATCTTCATGGACAGTTCTTTCTGACAGAGCTGAGTGTGCGGGGCTGTGGTTATCTTACTGCTGCACCAGCTTCTGCGACAGTGCCTGGGGTGGGACTCAATGCATAGCTGCTGAATGAATGAACGAAGGGCTGCTCAATGCCTTTTCAACACTCACTCTACACTTGGATAGCTTCCCACGCTGGGAATTCTGACTTTCCCTCTTCTTGCGTCAGTTTTGTTAAGTTATATTTTTCTGGGAAATTGCCATTTTTTTCTGAGTATTTAAAAATATTGGAATAAAACTATTCATTCTATTCTTATATCATTTAAATACTGTGCTAGATCTATAGGCCTGGCCAGGTATCTCAGTTGGTCGGAACATCGTCCCAATATGCCAGGGTTGTGAGTTTGATCCCCGGTCAGGGTACATAGAAAACTGAACGAAATGAGTGGAACAACAAAGTGATGTTTCTCTCTCTCTCTCGAAAATCAACCAACCAATAAAAATGTAAACGCTATGCTCTATGTCCTTCTGTTTATTTCTAACCACTTATTTGTGCACTCTTTTCTCTTGACTAGCCTTGCCACAAAGGGTGCCTGTTTATTAATCTTTTCCAAGAAAAATTTTGACTTTGACAATCATCTCTCGTTTATTTTGTTTTGTTAATTTCTGAATTTATTTTCCTTAATCCTACTATTCTGGATTTACTTTGTTGTCCTTCTCTAACTTCTTGAGTTGAAAGTTAACTTATTCATTTTCAATCTTCTAAATATTACCCTTCTACACCTATAATTTGATATGAAATAAATTTGACATGTTAGTTTCCAAATTATAAGTATTTTTAACAATTTTACCCTGACCAGATAGCTCAGTTGGTTAGAGTGCTGTCCCAATAAGCCAAGGTTGCAGGTTCGATCCCCGGTCAGGGCACATACAAGAATCAACCAATAAATGCATACATAGATAAGTGGAACAACAAATCGATGTTTCTCTCCCTTCCTCTCTCTAAAACCAATCAATAAAAATTGTAATAATTACTTTTTTGGCCCAATAATTATTTAGAAATGTGTTGGAATATTTCCAATTAATTGAAACATACTTACCAAAATGTATATTTTTAAAACTGCGATAATAATACACGTTCTATATTTTCATGTGAAAACATGTGATTTCTATTGGTGACAAAGTCATAAGTTCTAACACTACTGTTGTCTGTTAACATTCTTCTTAACTGAAGAAAATGCTGGCTCTTAATCAGAGGTTAGTGAAAATAGGAACGCACTTGGCTTTCTCCTCCCTGGTCAGGCTCCTGAATTCCAGGCACAGATCGCAGGGTTCACTGAGGCTCACAGTGTGAATTTACAACCCACCGTGTCAGCACCGCACGCCCACAGTTCTGATTGCCGAGGAGGGACTGAGAAACCCGCAGCAAGCTCCCCTCTCACCTCCCTGTAGCGAGGGGTGCATGTTTTCGAATACACGCCCTTTCTTTGACGACCCAGTCTTTGAGAGGACTCCCACTAGGAAGTTGAGATTTCTCCCGTCTTTCCGTGAACATAAACCTTTCTGCATCAGGAGCCAGCAAACTGTGGCCCAGGGCCCAAATCTGGCTTGTAGGCTATTTTTGTACAACTCATAAGCTAAGAATGGTTTATATATATATTGAAAAGGTTGTCAACAAAGAAGCCCACTTCCGGGGTCAAGCATCAGCCTAGGAACCAGGAGGCCACAGTTCGATTCCCGGTCAGGTCACATGCCCAGGTTGTGGGCTCGATCCCCAGTGTAAATGCAGGAGACAGCCAGCTGATCAAGGATTCTCTCTAAGCATGGATGTTTCTATCTCCCCCCCCCCCCCTCTCCCTTCTTCTCTGAAATCAATATGAGAATATTTTTTAAAAAAGAAAGAAAAAGAAGATGCCGCATGGTCCGTGGTCTGCGAAGCCTCGCTCACTGTCTGGCCTTCACAGTACCGGGCCGCGCCTGCTCTGTACACCCTGTGGCCGACAATGGCCCAGCCACGCATCAGCCACTTGTCCAGGTTCCGGTTTCCAGTTCTCTCTCCATTCGTTTCATCCGGGGATTTCCTTTCTTCCTTGTAAATTCAGCTACGCCTTAACATTTTAGGGGGCGTTGTAATATTTTTATCTAGCACTTCAAGATGCTTACAGTGAGGGGTGTGTGTGTGTGTGTGTGTGTAGGTTATCTCCATCTATCTTCTTGCCAGAACCGGAAGAACAAATTTTCTCATTCGTTTCTGCCTCCAGAAACATCTTTAGGTTGGTCACGAGCTCCACTTGGGCAGGAACCCCCCTACTTCTGAGAAGATGGAAATGGGGGACGCAGACAGTGAGGTGGAGCGTTGGGGCGAGGGCTGGCCCCCAGAGCCCGAGCTAACCCTGAGACAGGGTTGTGAGGAAAGCAGAGCTCACGGGCGGCACTTCAGGAAGGACAGTCACGTATCAGGCGGGTCAGAGGCGGAGAACAGGAGGCTGAGGGCGCCTGTGCAGAGGGTCCTGGACTAAGGCTGCGATGGCCCAAAGGAGAGGCAGAACAAGGGATGAGAACAAAGACCTGGAGAACAGCGACTGGTTGAGAAATGGAATCCTCACATCCGGTTTCAGCTTAAACACACAGACTGTCAGTCCCAGGGAAGAGCCTGCACGTCTCCTGCTTGGGCCACTGCAGGGACTGAGCTGCCGCTCCTGCCACCCAGCCCACCCCCCCAATCCAGCTGGAATGGGAATTGGATCAGACAGCTTCCTGGTTTCACACTCTCCGATGGCACCCTAGCCAGGTTGACTTAGAGGACAGAGCACTGGCCGGTGGAATGAAGGGTCCCGGGTTTGATTCCCATCCAGGACATGTACCTGGGTTTCAGGTTTGATCAGGGTGTGTGTGGGAGGCAACCAATCCATGTGCCTCTTTCTCACTGATGTTTCACTCTGTCTCTCTCCTCCCTTCCACTCTCTCTAAAAATCAATGAAAAAATATCCCCAGGTGAGGATTCACAACAACAAATTTTATTTTTATATATATATTTTCTATTGATATTTTATAGAGAGGAAGGGAGAGAGAGAGCTAGAAACGTCGATGAGAGAGAAACATCGACCAGCTGCCTCTTGCACACCCCCTACTGGGGATGTGCCCGCAACCAACGTACATGCCCCTGACCGGAATTGAACCTGGGACTTTCAGTCCGCAGGCCGACGCTCTACCACTGAGCCAAACCGGCTTCGGCCACAACAACGAATTCTGATAGCTTCACCTCAAGTCCAAACCCTCCCCAGCAGTTAGAAGGCCCTTGTCACCCCTGAGGCCACCCTACACCTGTGGCCTAGCCACCCTGGTCCTCAGCGGGCCGAGCTCCTGCTCGCCTCCCGGCCTGTCCTCCTGCCATTCTTTTCGCCCAGACATGGCTGCACACTCTTGGCCCAATTAATCCCTCCTCATCCCCCAAATCTCATGAGTGTCACTTCCTCGAGGAGCTATGTCCAGACCTCCAGTGGACCTCGCTCTTGCTGTCCCTCTCTCTCTGTGTGTCGTGGCCCTTCCTACATCCTAGCTTAGGTCCTCAGTGACTAGCTCCTCCGCTGGCCCATGGGTGTCCAGCACTGTGCCTGTCTAATCCACCACCCGACCCCCAGTGCTGGGGGCAGAGCCTGGCTCCCAAAAGGGGACAGCACATTCTTTTTTTATGTAGCAAACTTGAGGCCTGGTGCACGAATTCATGCACAGGTGGGGCCCCTTGGCCTGTCAGGTGATCAGGGCCGATTGGGGCCATCTTGCCCAGTCCCAATCGGAGCTGATGGGGGCCGGCTGGCCGGGGAAAGACCACAAGAGGTCTGCTGGCCAGAGAGGAGCCATGAGAGGGCTCCAGGGCGTGTCTGGCCCTCTTGTCCAGTCCTAATTGGCTGGACCACAGCAGCCAGCTAACCTACTGGTTGGAGCATCTGCCCCCTGGTGGTCAGTGTGCATCATAATGACTGGTTGAGCGGTTGATGGATTCAGTTGGACACTTAGCATATTACACTTTTATTATGTAAGATAACGTACTGAGTACCTGGCCGGCACAAGAGCCAATACAAAGGACACAGAAGCAATGGTCGGGAGCGAGAGAGAAGCTGGGGAGGTTGTCAGGAGGCCAAGAAGAGAGACACTTCAGTGCTGGTCTCCAAACGCTGGCACAGGGTTCTCAGAAGGGTGGACGGGCCCATTGGAACTACTGTTAATTCGTCATTTCTCTTTAAGCTTCTGATGGCTCTTTGACAGAAACTGTTATACAAATTGTCCAACAGTCAAGGTGTGGCAGGGCACACAATACCTGTGAAAAATGGAAATGCACTTCAGCCACTGACACCAGAGATAGTGTCACTTGATAATGTGTGATAAACTGGGTTCCTGTCCCCAGATGAAAAGGGAGACCGTGAGAGCAATGCCTAATAAGACTCTTACACTTCAAACCCTTTCAGAACAAACAGGGGCCTCCGGGGAGGAGGTCCTCAATAGGTTTGAGCAAACGGCTGTGCTCAGAGGGCCAGCGAGGAAGTCCTCCTGAGATGGCAAGTGACAGTGATAAGCAAAAGCCAGCCGTGGCCTTTGGATTCCTTTGGACAAAGAACAGGCGTTGACACACCTTATCCCCGCAGTCCTCTCTCCTTAAGGCCTGTGGCTGTCCTGGAATGTGACCACAGCCCTGGCACCTCTCCTGAATGGAGGCTCTCTCCTCTACAGGGTTTCAGAGGGAGGGGCGCAGGCAGGGTCTTGTGGAAGCCGGAGAGCCCAGCCAGGCTGCGGGTGGGGCACTCACTGCCAGGTCGGCACTGGCTGCCATGTGCGGGGGGAGGGGTGGTGTCGCCGGGCGAGTTCTCAGCAGCAGGGGACTCTCATCTGTTCCGGAGGAGGGAGAGGGGGTCCTGGGAGGTGGCTCCCCTCCCTAAGCCCCTTATAGCAGAGGTGGGGAACGTCCGGCCCGCGGGCCACGTAAGGCCGGCGAAATCATTTGGTCTGGCCCTGCCAAGGCATGAGGGGTGAGTTAATGAAATGTTTGATCAAACACAGCAGCTAATTTTTAAGCTGGTAATTTTTATGGCCTGAGAATGATGGTTATAGATATCCACATGGCCCTGGGCAGAAGAAACGTTCCCCACCCTGGCCGATAGCAAAAGGAAGCGCTGGAACTGAACCGGTGGGACTGACCCTGGGCTGCTCTCGCCCCTTCTCTGCACTGGGGCCTGTGTGGGGCTGATCAGGGAGAGGCCCAGACTTCACTGGGCTGCAAATCTGGTATAAAGAGGTTCTTCTCTCTTTTTCCTCTTCTTCCCTTTTCTTTCTCCTCCCTTCCTTCCTATATCTTTTTGTGGTGAAAACTGTGAACAAACACAAAAGGAGACGGAGTATGATGCGCTGGGAGTATGATGCACTGTGGTGACTGCATCGCTCGGCTTTAACAAAGACGGACCCATCCACCTCTCCGCTCCCTGCCCGTGCATCATTCTGAGGCACATCCCCATCCACTCCTAATAAATACACCAGTAAGGATCGCTAACAACACATCCTTAGAAAGAAAACGCCGCCACCACGCAGTGTGGGGCTCACAGTTTCTCAGACGGAGGCGGGAGGTGTCTGCACAGAGCAGGACCCTGTCCCGGTGGGAGGGCCTGAGCGCCCGCCCGCGGTGCCAGGAGCACCTGATGGCAGCCAGGCACCTGGGAGAGAGGACACGTCCGTCTCCCGCCTCAGAGGAATGCTTCCGCCTCAGGGACCAGTCATCCACCCCAGCCAAGGAAATAGCTGGCATTTCGGGACGAGGAGAGACAGCTGAACATCTGGGAACCTGCCAACTTCTTAGACAATGGATGCTCTCTGCCCCCAGCCCGGCGCGGGGACACCTGGCCAGCTCCTGACAGCGGATCACTTCCTCTGGCCTCGTCAGCCCCGCGGGCGGCGGCGGGCGGGCAGAGGGTGGGCGGGAGGCGGGCACCTGGCGGGGCAGCTTTCCTCCCGGGCACCCAGCGCCCCTCGCAGTTGGGGGGGGAGGGGGCCCATGGGGAGCCGCTCACGGGGGCGGGAAGAGATGACTGTTTCCTTCGGTCAGTTCACCAGATGAGTATTACCCAGCCACTTACAGTATTTAAAAGTCCAGCTCAGAGCAAATAAAAAAAGATGTAAGAAAATAAACTTCTTTTCGGACAGGGCAGGGATATGAAACGCAGTCTCTCAGGAACAGAGTTATGCTTTCTGAGGACTGTGCCTCTGGGTGAACGGTCCCCGTTTCTTTCCAGTGAAAACTGGAGGCCTGCGAGCTGTGGAGGCTGTGCTGCCAGCACCTCTGCCACAGCCGAGTGTAGGCAACAGCTCCTTGCTTACTAGAAAGGAAGGGGAGAAGAAGGGTGGGGAGAGGAGGGGGGGGTGAAGAGAGAGAGAGAGAGACCTCTATACTGGACACTTCTCCCCTTTAGCTGTAGGAAACGTGGGAGATTAGGATGGTGGGAGGGGAGGGGCAGGGAGGGTGAGGGGTGTCGGGAGAGGATACGAAGGGCAAGTTTATCTGCAAGTCTTTTTACCTGGTTTTGTGTATCACAAGGAAAGTCATACTAGTCATCTGCCATTGGTTGTTTGAACCAAAATAGACCTTCTCCTGCTGTCTGCGGCTCTCCCCAGGGGAGCTGCCGGGGCCGACAGACAGCTCTCACGCACTGATAACCCCCAGGCCCGCCAGGGACCTTGCTGCAAGGATCCTGCAGGTGTCGGCCCAGCTGTGCCTGTGCGGTGACATTTGCTTAAGTATTAGCCCGTCGGTTCTCACTGGTCAGACGTTTGCAGCCGATTCCCGAGTTAAGGCGGGGAATAAGCAGGAGAGAAGACAAAACTGAAATACGTATTTGTTTTCAAAAGTTCATGTAAATGTTCCCTTTAATCCCATTACTGAGCAAATAAGCTAAGAGAAGAGTAGACGCAGTGTGTTCACACAGGTGCATGTTGACATTCTGATTTTCAGCCGGATGCCTGGAGGCCTCGGCCACCCTGGAGATGCCCCTCGGCCTGGGCGGCCGGCTCGGGGCTGTTTGCTTTGCCGACTGCCGCAGGCGTGGGCCCCCACCACCTGCCTCCAGCGCCCACCAGCTCAGCGGAGCTGGGAAACCACCACAGGTCTTGGGTTTGCCCAGAACGGGGGAGGGGAGGTGGAAGGGTGGGGGGCAGGCCCCGAGTTGTCCGTGGACGATTTCCCACCAGGTCTCACATTTTCATTCCCCACACCAGTGCTTCCATGGCACACGGTGACCGTCTTCCCTGACTGGCTAAGCGGGCCCTCGCCACCCCTCCAGGCTTGCCCTCTGTTGGTGGTGAACCTTCCGTGCACTCAGCTCAGGGGCTGCCTACCTCCTCTGCGGACCTCACATCCTCTTTCCCCTCTGCCTCTCCCCATCCCTGCATCCCCTCCCCTCTCCCCCGGCCAAGGCGCTGCACTCGGCTCAGCTCCCGCACCTCTGGCGAGGCCCTGGGCGGGCGGGGCTGGGCGTGGCCCCTGGAGGCAGGTAAGCACAGCCAGGCTGCCGCTCTTCCCCCTCGGCCTCCATCTTTACACTCAGGTGACTGTTAATGTCTCTTTCCTGAGGTCACGGATCTCCGCGGACAGGTCACGTGGTAGAAGGGACACTGGTTGTAGGAGTCTGGGGGACCTGTCACTTTCTGGCTATCAGACTCTGGGGATGTTCCTTTACTCCGAGTTCCAGCATCTGGAAAGCAGCCTAGAAATGCTGAACAAGATGAAGTACGAGACTTCTAGAACTGAGCGGGCACTCCATCGATGGGAACTCTCCGGGGAGGCAGGCCCGGGGCCCCGTGCCTCTAGGAGAGACTTGGGCTGAGGTGGCATGGGACGACAGAGACCTTCCTACACTGGCACTCAGTCCTGCCCTCTGACGGCCGGCCGGACCCCGCCTGGGGCAAATGCGTCCTCCCTGTCCCTGGGGCTGGTGCCCTCTCAGCGCAGACAAGCGGTAACGCTCCACATACACAGAAAAACTCGCAGGGGAAGGCGCTGCTAGGGGAGAGGAGAGCAGGAGAGGTGTGTGCTGCGGAGAGAGGAGGAGAGCAGGAACCGGGGATGGGGACCTGAGAGCAGGGGGGCTGGGAGGAGGAGAAAAGCACTTGCCCAGAAACAGGAAATTAAAAGGAAGTAAGACCATGTGAGCAGGCAGAGGAGCGGACGAGGCCTGGTGAGACGCAGGTTCCCGGGCACAGCCACAGGGCGGAAGGTGAGCACTCAGCTGGCCAGTCCCATGGGAGAGCTCATCTCATAGCCCAGGGAGAGTCAGGCCCAGGAAGGGGTCCCAGTGCACAGCCCACGCGGGCACTGTGCCGGGGGAGACGTGCCCCTGACGGTCAGATCAACCGTGCCGAAGCCCGACCGGATGGGTGCTCACTGGGCGCCTGCTGTGGGCCGTGCCCAGTGGTACAGGGAGGGGCACACGCTGGCCCGTTTGGGGGCTCCCGGCCTCACGGGAGAGGCAGAAAGATCACCCACGCAGCCTTCCTCAGGCAAAACAAAAGCGCTCCGCGGAGGATACCTCCTCTGAGAGCCAGCAAAGACTCGGCCGTTGTCGTTGCTTCCTGCCGGAATGTGCCCACTCGTTTCTAGGCCCGCCCCCATGCTTGTCCTTAAAGTAAGAGGACCAGATGTCCCGCTTTTTAACAATTTGTCCCGTGTCCCGCAGCGTTTTAAAAAAGTCCCGATTTTTGGAAAGAAAGCATGATAAGCTAGGGAACGGCGGGAGAACGGGAAGGGAATTATATGGTTTTCGGCGGTCATGTGTCTATTTAGCCAAGATAGGAGTTTTATATTATTTTTGTTAATTTTATAATGTTAAACTTTAATCATAACAAATAATTGTTGAGAACTGATTATCGAGATCTGCTTATCAAAGGTCGCATTGTTGATCAGTTGTTAGAATTCACTCAAATGAGAAGTATGCCAAAGAATAAAAGAATACTATACACAATGTTTTATTATATTTGTAAATTGTACTTATGTTGAAATTTTTAAAAATATATTACAATACTATTTTTGCGTTCTATGAAAATTTTGGTTGCTCCATATGGACCAAATTTTTAATCAAGAAACCCCCTCCCCTCACCCCCACCCTGGCCAATGGTGTCCCGCTTTACCAATGTTAAAATCTGGTCACCTTACTTAAAGGGTGCTTCATTTCCCTTCCCCGAAATAAGTTCAGCCCGGCAGGGGCCACAGTTCCACGGCAGAGGCCTACTGCAGATAGATAACCCGTCACATTGGCAATCGGGGGCGGCCCGGGGCGGGTTGTCACGTCGATAATTTAGTGCCGATTCGCTGGCGCTATCACTGTTTGCTCAGAGATGTCCCCTCCCTGCCCGCACGGTGCCCCTGGGACCGGGGATCCGTCTGGAGTCTGGCAGGGATCCAAGTGTCTCTGACAAGACAGCCGGGACCTCTGCTATGGATATCTTGTTTTGACAACTCCCTCTTGACTAAGTGTCAAAAGATCTCTGGATGGCTCCAGGCGGGCTGCGGATTCACCGCCCCGGGCCCTCAGCTGGGCCCGGGACCGGAGCGGCCGCCTGGCATCGGCCGGGGATGCGGGCTGGGCGAGACAAGCAGCGCTGCTGCCCGGTCCTCGCTCAGGTACAGGGAGGCTGGGCAGAGTGTGGGGGCATCGTCACAGGTCTTTCTCAACACAGCACATGATCACCCATCTGGTTTTTAAAAAATATATATATATTTTTTATTTTTTACAGAGAGGATGAGAGAGGGATAGAGAGTTAGAAACATTGATGAGAGAGAATCATTGATCAGCTGCCTCTTGCACATGCCCTTGACCGGAATCGAACCTGGGACCTTTCAGTCTGCAGGCCGATGCTCTATCCACTGAGCCAAACCTGTCTTGCTGATTTTTATTTTTATTTTATTAAAGCAAATCATTTGACCAAGATGTAAAAGGCTACCAGGTGGTAGATCTGAACGGAGTCTCTGAATTCCAAACCTCAGAAAGGCATAGGACTGGGCGAGGGAGGGAGGGACGCCTGTCCCCCTGACCTGCCTCTGCTGTATACAGCTGCGGGGGCGGGGATCGCTCTTCTCCAGGGGTTCTGGCTTTCGGGGCGAGCAGCGCTGGGCTCGGTCACAAACGCGGCCGGAAGGTCCCAGGACATGCCTGTGTTCCGACTCCTCCTGAGACGTGGCTGGCCCAAGGATCCCTTAGGTTCTTGCAAGTAACCGACATCATCCAGATAAATTACATGTTGTTTAACCTAAATGAGCCAGTCATTTCCTCTTACAGTAACCAAAACCTTTCCATAAAGACACCATCAGCAAAAGTAACTGTCTCTAATTATTTGGAAAAAAATGTGAGTAACCCGAGAACCCTTTCGCTTTGCCCGTTTACTGCCTAGCACATGTGTCAAACACAAGGCCCGCGGGCCAAATCTGTCCCGCCAGGCCTTGCAATGTGACCCGCACCGCGCTGTCATCACTGCACTCCGCTGCGTTTCCATCACAATGACAGTTTATGACTGTTCAGTAAACCATTCGGCCCACAATTTAGGCTGGATTTTAGATTTTGGCCCCTTCTCTGATTGAGTTCGACACCTCTAGTAGAGGGCTCCTTGCTGCGCTCCGCCAGGTCCCGAAGTGCCTGCTGCCTCTCGGAGACCCGGCTCTCGCTCGGTCCGTGTCCTGGAATGTCACACGTGTGTGCTGTGGGAAACATACAGATGCCCCGAGGAGTCCATGTGAGCGGGAGAGGCACTCAAGTTCTGGGGCAAACAGTGGAGCAAAGACGGGCAGGAGAGCTCCTCTGTGTAGACGCAGCGGACAAGCCCTCCACTGGACCCGTCCTCCCCAGGGCACACCCTGGGTGAGGCAGGTCCCCGGGAATGCACGCTGTTCCTGCCACCGCAGTGCTTTTCCTAAGAGCCGCATCTACCGTTAGCTGCTCGATAAACATTTAATCAACAAATGTAACAGAAGGCCCCACTCCTGATGAGGTTAGGAAAGCAAAGAAGGCATTTATAACCTCTGGATTTGCACCCTCTATCGGCTTTCGATTTGTGTAACAGGTATTGACTGAGCCTGAACAGGGCTCCAGGCACTGTACTAGGCACAGGCGACACAGCACGAACAAAACAGATGAGAACCCCTGCCTCTGCCTCACTGAGCTGCTGTGTGTGTGTGTGTGTGTGTGTGTGTGTGTGTGTGTGTGTGTGTGTGTTAAGGGGTGCAGTGGGTAAAGATAGACAAAAACCAGAGTAAGGAAACTGTGCAGTGTGCTGGTTACGTGCTAGAAAGAGAATGAAGCTTATCCTCTTGGTGCTGTGGCCGCGAGGCGGCAGCTCGGAGGCACGGTCCCTTTCCCTCGGGCCCTAGAAGCACGTGGGGAAGGAGGGCTAACGTTTTCCAGAAACCGGCCCCCCCACAGCGGGGTTTGGAAACGTCTCGGGGAGATTAGGGTGCCTTCCTACGGGCATCAGAAGACTGGCATCCTGAACGTTAATAATATGTGAGCGTAGGAATAACACATGACGAAGCTCTGCTGGAATGAGGGTGAGGTAATGACAACTGGAAACAGAAAAGGGACTTGTTATGGAGCAGAGAGGCGAGGGGAGAGGGAGAGCGTGTCCGTGGGCGCCAGCACCCTCCAGGGCAGGGACACCTGGTGGGGACTCTGTGCCCGCCTGGCCTGCGGGACAAGGATCTGCCACGGGGTCGGACAGGGAGCAGCGGCACAGCGCTTCCTCCCGGCGCTCGCCCGCTGGAGAGTGTGCGTAAGCCGGCCGCCTCACTGGGCTTCCGCTTCAGCTCTGGCTGAGGGTCACCAGCTAGCTGTGGCGGGAGAGGGAGGATGAAGTCACAGACGCAGGATGACACCCCAGGTCTTCGAGGACCCTGGTGAGGGCATTTCGCTGACGCGGGGACAGCCAGCACCACCCTGGTACTGCGGGTGGGGAGCCACTCTGTCATCTGGGAGGCCACATCTGCCCCCACTAATCCCAGCATTCCTGTGGCCTCCAAGGTGACACGGATTATATATAACCGAGAGCAGAAGAAAGATGACTGCTAAGAGCTGTGGGAGAAAAGAAAAATAAGGGCTGGAGAGAGAGTCAGACGGGGCCCTTTCACTTTAAGAGCAGAGTCTTTTCCCAAATAACCAGAGCAGATGTCAGGATCACTCAGGCTGGCCGTGAAGCCTTCCCCATCCGGCAGCGGAGAAATGAGCTCTCCTGTGCTCAAAGGCCCCTGCTTCCAGCGGCCACCGTCAGGCGACAGTGACTCTGTCCCACTGACCTCTACCCAGTGTGCCACTTCCCAGCTGCAGCAGGATGACGGAGGCTGTGTGTGTGTGTGTGTGTGTGTGTGTGTGTGTGTGAGAGTGTGGGTGTGAGAGTGTGAGTGTGTGTATGAGATGTGTGTGTGAGTTTGAGTGTGTGTGTAAGTGTGGTCGGGTGTGAGCGTGCATGTGTATGTGTGTGAGAGTGTGTGTGTGTGAGTATCAAGGTGTTTGTGCATGTGTGTATGAGTGTAAGTGTGTGAGTGTATGAGTGTGTGTGTGTGTGTGAATGTGAGTGTGAGAGAGAGTGTGTGTATGAGTGTGAGTGTGGGTGTGTTTGTGTGAGTGTGAGTTGTGTATGTGAGTGTGGTATGTGTGGGTGTGAGTGTGAGTGTGGGTGTGTTTGTGAGTGTGAGTGTGTGAATGTGATTGTGTGAGTGTGAGTGTGGTTGAGTGTGTGTGTGTGTGTGTGTGTGTGTGAGTGTGTGTACACGTGAGTACAGGCTTTCCCCCTTTGCAGCCTGGAAGCCAGTTGGCTTCATTCCAATCAAGGGGCTGTCACTGGGGAGGGACCCAGTCCTCGGAGCCTAGACTCAGGTGGACACTACCACCCTGAGCTCCCAGACTGGTCCTGGCGAAGAAACGAGCTCAAGCACTTGCTGAGCACACACCACCTGGAACATGCATGTTCTCAAGCGACCGCTGCTGCGGTGACTACCAACTGGAAACCTCTCTTGCGACTAAGGGGCGTTCACAGCTTAACGTTTGGACAGGAGACACTCTGAGCTGCCCCCTCTCTGTGATCACATTAGCCGGCACATCTTCCCCACGGCACACGCCAAGAGCGCAGGAGACAGGGGCGCTGGGAGGGGCTGGCCAGCCTCCTGCCCTCAGGCATGACGAGTGCCAGGGTAACCACCGAGGCTGCCACATTCTGCTTGAAAATCCGCCCACCTCACTCTTCAAACTCCATCACGGAAAAAGACTTTGAAACGTATGCAAAGGCTCCCAAGGCCTGTCAGCCGGAATGAATGAAAACACGCAGCGAAGGGCAGGGCGGTTTCCATTTGCTCTCCAGGAGGGATGGGCATCTTCTGCTCAGGTGCCCAGGCCTCCGCCGCAGGCCCGGGAGCACTGCCGTCACTAACGCGCTGCTGCAGCCGGTGCCCGCGGCAGGACAGAGTGAAAACGAACAGGTGCACGCACGGTCGGCTGCCGGTTTTCCAGCAGCAGGAAGGGAGCCATCAGAGTTGTGAGCCCCGTGGGCGGCACTGACACTGGTAGAACGAGAACAGAAAAGAGCCTTAGAAGGCCTCTGCACTGGGGCATGCGAAAAGGGCCTCCTACCAAAAGTCTCAGTAGCACCAAGCTCGCTGCTCCATCTGGGAAATACGCAGGCCCAACAGGGACAGTCGGGCTGCAGGGCTGCGACGCCCGGTGCACGGCGACACTGCAGGCACAGTTGGACCGTGCAGTGAAGATCTCTCCCTTCATGGCGGGGAACGCGGCCACGCCGTCACCTCCTTTCAGGACTGTCCTCAAACACTTCACCGTCCCTGACACAGCCTCTGGGAGCAGCACGTCATCCGAGGAGCCATAACCTGGCCTTGGCAGAGGGGATGCCGCCGAGTGTGGTGGTGACTCTCAAGGTAGCAACCAAGGTGGGTGCTTCTAAGTGAAAACGCAGAGTGGGCACTGGGTGCCCTCAGAACCCGACAGCTCTGGTGATGCCCACTGAACAACGGACAGACCCCTGGCTAGACATTCCGGAGTATGACTGGCCTAAAACTGTTAAGCAAAGATTCTATCGGCAAGAAGGATGAACAGACATGCCCGAGGCCCAAGGATGCATGCAGCAGAGTCAGAAGACCAGGACACAGCTGCACCTGAGGGGAGCGGGTGGGAATACGCTCCTGAGAAGAGTAGCTCATGTCACTGTTTAAGGAGAAGCCCACCCAGGCAGAAGGCCTTCTCCTTTCCCTTCCTCTGAAGGCAGTGAGGTGGAAAAGGGTGTGGACCATAGAACACAGTCACAGAAAGGCACACCAATGACACAACTGAGTACCAAGGGCCACACACCAGCCTGTTCCAGCCAATGAGGCAACTGGCAGTCACATCCTAGGCATGAATCCACCGAACAGCTGCCCTTCAAATGTGTGTTGTTGGTGCAGATAATAAAAGTGTCTGTATAGAATATTAAAACGATGTTATCAACTTCTCCTGATCTACCCTTCTGGGAAGAAGTAAGACAATTCAAAATGACAGATTTGGCTTTGAAATATTTGTGGGCTGCCCTGGCTGGTTTGGCTCAGTGGACAGAGTGTCGGCCTGCTGACTGAAAGGTCCAAGGTTCGATTCCGGTCAAGGGCATAGACCTTGGTTGTGGGCACATTCCCAGTGGGGGCTGTGCAGGAGGCAGCTGATCGATGTTTCTGACTCTCTAGCCCTCTCCCTTCCTCTCTGTAAAACATCAATCAAATATATATATATTTTTTTAAAGAAAAAAATATTTGTGGGCTTACATGTGTTGGTCTGTCAGATATTCCAGAAATAATTTCAAAGGAAAATTAAAAAGTTGAATTATGACACATTTCCAGTGAAACAACCCAGTGTCCCCTCCTTGGCCTTTCATTCTCACACGTTGCCCTCCTCACGTCTCTGCGCCTGGCAGGGAGGGTTCACGCGGCTTCAAGCCTCTGCAGGCTTCTATGCACCCCGCACACGACAGCAGCGTTAGGCCTCAGCTCAGAAACGCTCCCCCCGCAGTGCCATGTGGCTCTCAAGCCCAAGGCAGTCTTAGGATTGCTATTCTAGGCTTCTTCTAAATGGTGAACACAAATATTACCAAAATAAACATATTACTTAGGTAAACTGACTGGGTTCCTAGTTTAGGTCTGTAGGTTCCTTCTGAGGTAGCTGACCAGCACAGACATCATGTTTTTGTATTTTGGTTGATTTACTCAATTGTTTACATGGTTAAGGCTCAAATATTGCTTGGATATTAAGAATCAGGAGCATGGATTTCAAATGGCATTTTTACTTGGTGGTAATTAATGCAGAGAGATTCTAGCAGCTAGAACAATACTTGGCACATAATGAGTGTTCAATAAATATGTGTTGAAAAACAAATGAATGAATGAATGAGTATAAACTATCAATGTATTGGGTTATTAAGGAGCACTGGTTCTAAAGAACTACTAGTATAAAAGTGTACAAGTAAGTACAGTTGGTATTGCCAAACTCAAAATATATTGCCCATTAGTGGTTAGTAATTTGCATATAAAATTCTAGGATAATATATTCTATGTGTATCTTTCAAATAAATGAACAGAGTTACATTTTAGTGAAATGCTGGGATTTTATCAGACATCCCGGGTTCTTTCTAACACAGATGATACAGACTCAGAATTCTCAGCCAAGTAGACCCCTTTTGTGTCAAATCCAAAAGTTCCAGTTCTGACTTCATTCAGTCCCTGTAACATTTTATCACCCTCTATTTGCAGATATTCCAGAGAAGGCTATTACTCAAAAAAATCACCGGATGCTAGAAATGCCATGCTTATGTTTAGGGCAGTGCTGCTCGGGGCATGACCTCCAGTGCATGGGCATCATGGCGAGCCGGTCAGAAATGTAACTTTAGGGGCTGCCTCACACCTCCTGAGTCTGAGGTTCTGGAGGTGGGGCCCAGGACTGGGTGTTAACAAGCCCTCCATGTAATTCTTGTAGCACTGAAGGCTGAGAACCATTGGTGTGGAGGTTAGGATCCAAAGTCCACCGGCAGTTCTCTGCACTATGTGATCAAATACCACCTGTTAACGTGCTAGGAGGTGTCGTGGCTTTCTCTGGGCACTAGGAAGACAATGAGCAGGGTCCCCCAGCTGGTGGGGAGGCCACGATCCTGGGGGCAAGAGCGGCACCCTGGACTGTCATTGGAGACCCAGCCCCCCCGAGGAAGAGGCGCAGCCAGAGTCGTGCTTGACGCACAAACTCATTTGTTGTCACACTTCAGCCCCGATCCCACACCAGTATTACCTTGGCCTCATTTCCTCTGACAGAGGCAATGCTGCACCAGGAGGTCTGCAGGACCACGGCAGCTGCCGGAGTGGCCAAAAGCTGCTCTCACTTAAAATGGGAGAGCCAGGGAATCATCCCTGCTGGGTCGCCAGACTTTTCTATTTAGCATCAGGCTGAGCCAGATGGCCTCCCCTGCTAAGGAACTCTGACCCTCGTCTTGGACCCAGGAGCCCAGGGAATGGCCCAAGCGAGGAAGAAGAACCCGAGACGAGAAGTGCATGGCGGAAGACGCTGGTGGTTCGGTTCTAATGGAATGGCTGGACTGCAAAGCGGCCAGGGTGACAGTCCTGGCCTTGGATACCGTTTGTGTTTCTAGGATGCCTGAAGAAGGAAGAACTGGGATGCTCAGGCACTGGGTGCGAAGTGCGCCAAGAGGAGATGTTCTGTCACTCACACACAGTTAGTCACAGCTGCCTGCCATCCCAGAGAGTCCCCAGAGGGTCCCCCAAGCTAGCATGCTGGAGAGCTGGCGCTAACGCCCGGGCAGACTCCCTGCTAACTGTGGTGAGGAAATGAGAGCGGGAATGCCTGGTGATTAGTTCCTTATGGCCCTGACATTCCTGAAGTACACTCTTTACACCCCTGGAACACTCCTGCATTCTTGATAGCAGGACTGCAGGGCGAGCTTTCCGCTCCGAGCACTGTCTTTTATTGACTCGCAATATCCTAGGCGCGAGCCCGGCCTCCCCCTCCTCACGCCCCTCCCTCGCCATGGCCGCGCTCTCCGCGCTGTGCCTTGTTCTCTTTCTAAGAATGCAATAAACATTTCAGCACAATCTTTTCAATCCACATTATTTATAATATTCCGAACATCCATCGAGCCTGGCTAGAATGCGTGGTAATAAATCAAACTTAACAACAACAAAGGAGGAGGGGGGGGGGCGGGGAGCCCAAAAAAATCACCCTTTGGCTGGGCTAAAGCCTGAGACATTTCATTCCCCAAAGGGTTTAGTTATGTTGGGAAAAGTGAGATGGGGATGAGACTCAAGGTTTAGAATGACAGAGCCAGGAACTCAAATCCATAGGCATAATCATAACTTTGCAGAAATCTGCAAACAAACGGACCTCGGAGGGGTGTCAGGAGGATAAATGAGATACGTGGGAAGCACTCTGCGTGCCGCATAAAAGCAACCGGAGCCCGCTTCTCCTCTCTGGGTCCAAAAGGTCATCTCCTTGGAACAAACAGACTCAAGGCCCTCCTCGCCTGGAGCCCGAGTCTTTGCTAATTAATATCCCTCTACAGGCCAGAATGGGGGGGGGGGGAGGGACTTTGGGAGGGAGCCCTGAAGTGGGGGCTGCCACAGGGCCCAGCAGGCAGTGTGATTATGGCAGCCCTGGCCACGCGGTCCGGCTCCAGTAGCCACCTCTGGGCGGTGACCCTGCCCTCCCTTCCCCACCCGCGAGGACCCGCCGGGCCACACGCAGCCAAGGTCTCTCCACATGGGTTCCGCTCGGGCCCGGGGGAGGGAGGCGGAACTTGTCCCACACCCATGCTGTGTGGCGCTCTGTATAGTCTGACTTTCTCCTCACAGAGAGGAATCTGGCTCAAGAGCTCGCTGATGATTTCAAAATTTATCTAAACAAATGCGGAGGCCAGCGGAGGCGATTGGCTAATTGCATAATTGGCCTGAGGCCTTCCTGCGCTGGCGATTTCCCCGCTCGCTCTGCATCTCGCCCTGGAAACCCAAGCCGCTCAGCCCGCCGTGGAGCAGGCGAGTGTTTACATGGCTAGACCTCAGCCTAGCGGCCCCGCCGGTTCTAGTCTGCCGAGCTCGGCCGTGGGCCCGTCAGTGGTCCCTCTGACAGTTTGCTGGCTAGGAGGTGCAGCTGTGTTTCTGTTCTCTCTGAAGACATTGAATATTCGATCAGAGTAACTGAATCGTAATGGTCTTTTCATCGTGATGATCTCAGGCTGGTGCTGGGGAGATGACCCTAACTGGCTGGCTGGTCAGGAGACTTTTCTATAATAATGTCAGGCAAGGAAGTAATTTTTCTTATTTGAATGGTCAAGGCTGCCAACTAGCTTCAGCACAGCTACCACGTTGCATGGCAACTAAATCATAGGTCAGATTTTGTCACCTGCTCACTGGACTGGGTGGCAGGCAGGTCTCAACCAACGTTCTAAAAGGGATCTGGAACCAGCCTGGCTTGTTCATCCCTTCTGCCAGTGTCCAAAAACAACAAACCAAGTTTATGGGTGCTAGCCGCATTTGTTTAAAAAGTCTCCTAAAGCCCAGCAGCTTCTTCCTGACGCCCCCATGTCACGGGAACCACAGCGCCTTCATCGCCTGACTCTTACAGTTACTGGTCTGTTTACAACCTCCTCCACTCCTGCCGCTGCTGCTGACACCGAACCCTCTTCTCCAGACTCTCCGGGCTGAGCGGTTTACCCACACCCCTTGGGGTTCTTCCTTGGTAGGTTTCCACTCTCACCCCGGCACCCAAGGGGACTTCCCTCCTCAGCGCTCACCTCCTAGGCTGACCTCCTGTATCCCGGGGGCTTCCCCATCGCTCCTAAGTAGAGGCTGGAGTGCCTGGTGCTGGGAGGCCGCTGCTGTTCTCTCTGCTTCTTCCTTTAGTCCCTCTCCCTGTCATTCTCCCTTTTCCAAATTGACCCACTTAGACACGCTGTCTTCCTATCTTTACTCATAGAGTGTCCCTGCCAGGTAAGGAATGAAAAAGCCCGTGACTTTACAGCCATACAGCTTTGGTCCTATCCTGGCTACCCCCCTGCCCAATGGTGTGATTATAGGCGAGCTACTTTGCCTGTCTGGGTCTTACCTATAGCATTAGGGAACAGTAACATACATAATGAGTTGGGCACAGTCTCTGTAACATAGTAAGTGCTCAATAAACATTCACTTGTCCTATTACGGAGTCTTTATCAGACATGTTTTATGGTGTGCCCAAAGCCCTTTCCGATGGGATCTGTTTGGACCAAACTTCTGGTTGAAGGGTGAGCCAAGGCAGCTGTGGTTTGCACCCCATGACCCCACCCAGTGAGCCAGTGACGTGGGCATACAGACAGGTCCGCCAATCCACAGGCTGGCCAGCTGCCCCTGCCCATTTTAGCGTGGCTTGCAAAGCTGAACTGGGCAATCAGGTTCTTCTCTCTGGAGCTGAACTAGGAGATAAGGAGCAGAGCAGGCTGGCAGGTCTGCCTTGCTTCCTAACAACGGTAACGTGTCCCTATGTGAACCCACCCCACCAAAAAGACCTCCCAAAGAACAAAAGTGTAATAAATATCTATCTCATGCTACAGAATATGCACTTTAAGCAAAAGATAGAATCTGACTAAAGGAATACATTTTGAGTCATCAGTAAGATGGTTGGAAGGCCTTGTGTCCTTTAGAAATCATCGTGAGACATTTAAGACATGAACAAGGTCCGTTTGAGTCGGTCACCTTCTGGCGCCCACCCCATTTCACACCCAGCTTCTACAGTGCCTGAAGGTAAAACCAAGATGGAAGTCTCCACAAGTCAAGGTGAGTAAGAGGACACTCTTTTCTAGGTAACTTCCTGGTCACTCTGGAGAATGTCCCCACCATGGTATCTGATGAAAACTCCTGAAGCTTATGGGGCATAGGTTGTTGGTGGGGCCATAAGAGAAGGAACGGTGGGAAATGGCAGCTGGTGAAGCTTAGTGAGGGCAGGACTTAAAGGTTCCAGATGGGACCTAGAGTGAGTCAAGAGGAGAGAAGCTAGGCATTCTCCATCTATCACTAAGGTATTCTGTATTGGGTACCATGTTAGGTGCTGGGAATAGTGGTCAAGAAGGACTGACACCTGGCCCCAAGGAAGTTACATGCTAATGGGGAAACAGACATCCAGATAACCACACAATGAAATAATTACAGGTCCCAGATAACAAATGAGGCACTATGATAAGAGCTACCATAAGGGAGTGGTAAGATATGGCCAAAAAAAAAACAAAAACAAAAAAAACCACAGCAGCAGCTGGGCAAAGACCATTCCAGTTGGAGGGAGTAGTAACCGCAGAATACCTGGGGAGTTCTCAGACTGGAAGGCCTTCTTGAGAGAACTCTCACAGCATGAGGCAAGAGGGTGAGGTGAGGGGTGGTGGCAGTGGAGATGGGGCATTTGAAATATACTTTAGGATAGAATTAACAGAGCTTCTTCTGGATAAGAAAGAAGGCTGTGATGATAGCAGGAGAGGAAACAAGATTTCAACTTGGAATAACCAGGTCAATGGCGCCATTTCCTGAAATGGAGAGAATGAGGGGGTTCTGGCCATGCTGTACAGCGATTCAAGCTAAGGTAGTCAATACACAGTTGGAAGAGCAGTCTAAATCTGAGGCTCGGAAGACAGAGCTTGCTGGGCACAAAACAGTAACTCTGTGACGTCTGCTGTAGAGCTGTGTGCGGGCGAGAGACCCGCAGGAGAGGAGACACACAAGGCTCCGAGAGTTGTCACGAGTAACCTGGGCAATGGGGACCTCTGAAAGGCTTCACTTAGTGGGGAGAAGTGGTGGTGGGGGAAAGGGCTGATATAGCAAACCCACATTTCCCAAAGCTCACACCGGCTTCAGTGTGGAGAACAGATTGGGAAGGAGAGGAGTTAAAGAAAGAAAGATGAGTTAGGAAACAATGAGTAATCCTGAAGGCGACAGCATCTGAAGGACAGAAGGACTGAGAGTACAACTTCTACAGATACAAGGAGGGAGAATCAGCAAGAACAGACGTGTGCTTGGACGTGGGGCCTGAGCGAGAGGGAAGCGTCAGGAACAACTGAGAAATCTGGCTTGAGAAACTGAGTGGTTGGTGGTCTTGCTCATCAAAACAGAAAACAGGGACAGAAGAGCGGGGCTGGAGAAGATCACGCGTCCAGCGTGGGCCTCTTGGGTATTGTGTTGAGCAAGTTTTGACAGCACACTATTTGCTTTTCTTCCACTGGGATTACATAGAGCTCTGCTGGGCTAGCGTACCACTGAGGAAAAGCTCTCGTTCTGGGATTGGAGAGGGAGGGTTGGGGGAACTGCATCCACTGTCCGTATCCTAAATGTAAAGCAGATACAGTCCCCTGGAGTGCTTATAAAAGTGGTAAGAGGCTCAGGTGTGGGTCCAGCCATGGCTAGTAGAGACCACCTGGCAAGGCCCTCTTTGCGGTTTTCTGCCCACACTCATGTCAGAAGCTCAGTGCGATGCCATTTTCCCATGCCCCCTTCTATGTTTTTGAACATTTGAAAATATTTGGGTTGGTACTTGATGGTATTTTCTTACTAAACCCCTCCTCTTTGACAACCTAGGATGCATGCCTTCATTCATTATATTCCTTCAAACATTACATTGTTTTAAAGATGGCAAGAGAGTTTTCAACAGGAAGGCCTGTAAGGGGAAGCCATGCTTTTTATTGATGAAGCATCAGTGCCTCCAGGTTTCTGTTTTCTTATCGATCGGCATCACCCTGGTCCTTAGACTCAGCTCTTTCTCGCGGTGTCGAAGGTCACTCTTCCCTGTGCTTCACACTGCGCTGGCAACCGCCTTGGCCCAGAGCAGAACCGAGAGTTGCGGCAGCACGCCCACCGGAAGGAGGGACCGGGAGGGAGGGTCCGGGGAAGAGCTGGACTTACAAACCTGACCACGTGAAACGAGCGAGTGGCGCTGTGGGGCTGAGAGCGGCGAGTGCCGGTCGCCCAGCCAATGGCACCTCAGACCTGGCACAGGATGAAGCAAGAGCACTGAAGTGCTTGCTGTGGAACCAGATGGGCGCTCCAGGGACGAAGGGTGCAGAGCACTGGACAGGTGTCCCCAACAGGACAAATGGGGTTCACAGCGACAGGCCCCAGAGCGACCAGCACCCGAGAGGAGGTGCTGTGCAGAGCTCCACGGCCGCCGGGAGGAACTCCCGAGCCCTCTGCCACCACGTGGTCCCTTTCCCTCCCACAGGCGGTTGTGGAGAGTTAGAAGTTACTGTTCTTGAGTGAAGGAGGATTTTCCTTTCTAGAACTGTTCAACCTTCTGTGTTTGAACCAGAATTCTCAGAGTGTTCGTTTCACGGGGGTCAAGCAAAGGACGCACCGTGCCAATTGGAATGAACGCAGAGCCTCTGCGATGGAGGGGACGCCACCCCTCCATTTCATCAGCTTGCGTGGCATGCATCCTTTAAAATTAAAAACAACCTTCCTAAGCAACGAAATGTTTCCAACAAGTTCTGTCTGCAGGGATTAAATTCTAGTTCTGGAATTATTTTATTAATCAAACACAAATTTATTATTGTCTAGTCCAAAAAGCCTGATGGAAACTGTGACCCGAGTCATATGCACGGGTTTCCTTTTGAAGCGGAGCGCCAGCAATTACTATTCTGGAAAAGGCAGTTTCGCTGGGGTGCGTTTCCTCGGGAGAGGAAATGATTTTTGAGAATACTGAGGCCTTTCTTATTCTGAAGCAGGCGAGCAACACCTGTACACAATCTTTCTAGACAACAATAAGACTTTTCTGAGGTTCCATGTCATGACCGTTTAATTTAATAGCTCTGAGAGTCTGAGCAGGACACTAATACCTCAGTTAACGGGCACAATGGGTGAACTGGGGATTCCAGTTAACTTAATTTTTCCATCCACTAATAGTGACCCATTTATGCAACGAAATTTCCCCGACAGGATACGGGGGATCTGGACATCTCTCTCCAGGTATGCACAATTGTATGTTTTGTCTCTCGGTTTTACATTTTTAAAAAGAAAACTCAGCATTCTGCCTCCCCCATAAATCTTCAAATTAGTAAACCAATAAGCAACCACATATAAGAAGCGGAGGCCTGGAGGGGGGAGAGGGAATGAAAGAGAAAGAGAGAGGGTGAGAAAGAGAGAAAGTGTAACTCTGATAGTCTCAGCTAAAGAGAACAAACCTAGGAAGGAAAATAAAATCTCTTTCTCTCATCCATGCAGCATCCGTTCAGCATGCTGGGCCCTGACCCGCACCCGGGGCCAGGGAGAAGCCATCCATGGCTCTTGAACCTCAGAAGCTCACAGTTTACATAAAGGTAAAACCAAAAACTTCAGAAGATATGAGAAATGACAAGTGTTTAAAATTTTTTTCTTTAAAATATGCATAAAAGGCATATTTTATTGCTTTTGAAAAGTCAAAGCAAATGAAATGTATTTTTAAAAATAATGAAAAGAAAATAAATGTCAAGTTGTCTCTAATCTTTTAACTAGCAGAAGAAGGACTGATTTTATATCCTGACGTGAACTTAGGAGAATTGAAAGCTTTGAAAGTTCTCAGAAATGCAACAGGTAAATGGGTAAAAAAATAAAATAAAAAAATAAATAAAAAGTCCTGATTCGACGTGCATGGGACCCAAAGACCCTCGGTCCTCTTCCGTCTCTTGCTAGTTTTATGTTTTAATTAACAGATGCAGAGTCTTTCAAAGTCACGGTGGGGCGTGGTTTCCTCCCTCTGATGGTTTCCAGCAGGCAACCTTGGCCCCAGGATCTTAAGTTTTCTGTGACACTGGGCCCCACGCCCCCTGTTCCCAGCCCCTCCCCTCGGGAGATCCTGAATCAGTGGTTCCGGGATGAGGTGCTGGAATTTGGATTTTTAGTAAGAATATCATGTGATCCTTGTCTTCAAGGAGACTTGGAAAAGATGGCCATGGACAATATAATTCGTCTAAGAACGGAGAGTCGATTCCCTGGCCTCAGGATCTGGAGACCCAGGCTCAGTAAACCTGGGGTCAGGTCCAGGAATCCGCATTTATAACAACACCACTGGTAACATATGGTCAACAGAAAACTGCCCTTGTTGCTGATGAGCCGCCAAACTCTAATCTGCAAGTGTTGGACATAAAACAACCCGGATCAGGAGACACTGAGGTGGAGATCCGGAGTAGTGACAAGGGGGGCATCCGGGACATCTGGGTCCCCTGCGCCCGAGGCTGCTCTCTGCAGTGCCTGACCTAACCTCCACGGACCGTTTGCTTCTCCAAGCCCTGCCTCCCAAAGCCAGGGCAAGCCCAGAGCATTATGGGTAACAGAGTGCCCTGTCTCTCCCCACACGAGGCAGATCTAGGATGCCCAGGGGCGCAACTCTGGTAGTTGCAAACGGCGATCGATCGCTGGATGGGAAGGAACACAAAGTGGCAGAATGTCTTTTGGGACGGTCATGGCCGGTTATATCATGCCTGGAAATTGCAAATGAAACTATTACATGTAGCATCGCCCGGTCATAAATGAACACATTGTTTTACCACAAATCCTGCCGAAATAAACCTGTCTTCACACAGAGTTGCTAAGGCATCTGCGCTTAGGAAAACAAATACTTTAAAGACACACAATACCTTCACTTTTTCCCCTCAAAAGTGACTAATTTACTCAGTGCCTCTGAGAAGCTGTAATGACCCCCTTCTGGAATTCCCATGGAACGCACTGCACTTCGCACTTGCTCATAGCCAGGCGGCGAGCCTCTTTGGGAATGCCAAGGGAAATAGCAGACTGGGTGAAGCTAGAAAAAGAGAGAGAGAGAGAGAGAGAGAGAGAGAGAGAGAAATAAATAAACCGGGCAAGATCCTAAGCGGGATAAAATCTCCACTACTCCACTTGAACGCTTCCCTGTGCGGTCAGTCTACGTTGAACTCCGAAAGTCCCTCAGCCGTCTGCTGCCTCGATTTCAGATCTCTGCCCACACCCCGCAAGGCTGGAACCTGCAACTTAAATATTCCGCACGAAAACAAAGTTCCTGAACTGTTAGCACAGGCTTCTTCTCCACGGCGAGACAGAAAGGCACATGCTTCAGCCCACACACATGCACCGACCCCTGGCTCCGACACGTCCGAGTGCAACACGAGTGTTCTGGCTTGGGGAGGCGATGCTGTCTGCGGTGGGTGGGCGGTTAAAACAGAGCTTGTCTTGAATGCCGCCTGAGCTGACGGCTTTTATGCACAGAGTGCACATGGTTTTTGTGTTTTTTTTTCTTTTCGGACAGAAAAAAAGCACGTGCTTAGCACAGGTTGTGGGAGGCTTTGCAGCGGTATTTCACCTCCATGCATCTTTCAAGTTGATGGCCTGTAAGCCCACGGCTTTGGTTCCCGTCCTCAGCCTCAGACAACTCTAAGCTGTCCACGGCAGCTGCAGAGACCAGGCCTTTAAGTGAAATAAAGAAATAATTGCTTCGGGGAACAAAGGGAAAAGCCTGGTGAGCTGGACTACATGGCCCCCGGGACTGCGTGTGGTATGTACCCCTGATTAATGCTGTGGGGTGTGGTGAGAAGGAGTCCCTGAGCGGCCTCAGAGACCGGAAGTGTGATGCAAGCTCCAGAGGATGCCTGGGTCCCAACTGCAGCTCTGACCAGGGCAGCACCTCCCAAGGTCTTTGCTTTATCTTCACTGAGGGAAGAGCATGCCTGCCTCAGGCTGTGCTGCAGGCTGGCTGGAGTGATATATGCAATATGCTGATTCTGTGAAACAGCAAACACATCCCTGGGTTATCTCTGCCCCTCCCCAGCTCCACCCACAGGGGAACATGGTACAAACCCATAAACCGAAAGCATAGGGCAGAGAATGATATCCAGCCAGGTACATTGATCAAATGTTGAAAGTAAATGGACAGGTGGTAAATGACTTAGAGTAAAACATGGAACAGTGATGGAGAGACAGGACCCAATATAGAACACTGACTGGTGCGCTGGGTCCTTGGAAAGGCTCAGAGATGGGAGGGGCCGGTATTTCTGAAGGAGGAGCTGAGAGCAGGGGGACTGGTTAAGACTCTATGAGGACCAGTTCCATCCCAGGTCCCCCATCACCCACACGACCAGGCAAACCACCTCTTCACTAGCCTCTCAGGGAAGAGGCTCAGTGAAGAAATCAGGTTAAGGGGTTCCGAACATGGGGCGATGGCTCAGGAGGAGGAAGGGATGGACAAGAGATTGGAAATGGAGATTAAGTATCAGTTTTCATGTGAAATGGTGAGCTCACTGTCCCCGCCCCCATGAGGCTCCCAGACACCAACAGCAGAGCCCTCTTGGCAGAAAGGGACGAAGCAGAGAAAAGACCTGACAGATACGACATCTGGGTCCCCAATAAAATGATGAGGTCCTTCCTGTTTGATGAAACTACAACTCAACACGGCTATCCATGCACATGGAGCTTTTAGATGTCTTTTTAGTGCCTCATTCTTTTTGTTTGTTAATCCTCACCAGAGGATATTTTGATATTTTTTTCCATTGATTTTTGGAGAGAGCTGAAGGGAGAGAAGAGGACAGAGAGGGAGAGGAGAGAGGAGAGAGAGAGAAACATCGATGTAAGAGGAACACATCATTTGGTTGCCTCCTCACATGCCCCAACCGGGTTGGGAATCAAACCTGCAACCCAGGTACGAATCCGTGACCTTTCTGTGTGCCGGCCGAAACTCTACCACAGAGCCACACTGGCCAGCGCGAGTGCTTCATTCTTCAACATTAATGAGTAGCCAAGTGTAAATAGACATTTGACTCCCCCAAAAAGGTCAAAAATCAAACTCACCCGCCCTTCAACGACAATAAAACAGAAAAAAGAATTCAGCAAAAAGATACAATACAAAGAGCAGAAGAAAATTATAGAGAAACAATAATATACTCAGAGATATATTTTATATCTATGAAACTATTGTAGAATAGAATACTTTAAAATAAAAAAAACTTAAGAGTTAGAAAAATGAGACAGCAGCAAAAAAGATGCTCAATAGAAGAATTTGAAGGTGTAGTGGAAGAAGTGCTCCAAAAATGAACACAAAGATAAAGAAAGGAAAACCAGGGGATGGAATGATAAAGGAATGCAAGGACTAGCTGGGAGGCCCGGTTCCCTCCTCTCGCCTCCTCTGCTGGGAAGGACACTCTGGGGGCCTCCCCACTTCTCCCCACTTGACATGAGGTCGGCTTCAGAAGAAGATGCGCATGGCGGAGCCTGAGAGCGAGTTCCGAGAAGCCAGTTCCTGTCAGTTCCAAACATGGTCTCAACGCCAAAAACACCGCTATCAGCCAAACAGAGCGTTTCTGTGCCGTCTCTAGAGCCGCCGTTAAATTATGTGCTTTAAGTGAGGTGACACATGTCCAGTCCCAGGAAATAGCTTGCCTTGCTGGAAAATGTGTGTTTCTTTTCTATTAGATATTGTCATTATTTAACACATCCCAGTTTGTCTTTTTGTGTTGGTTTTTTAAGATTCTATTCTTGGAGTTAAACTGGACACTCAGCTGCCATGGCGGGCGTGGCTCAGTGGTTGAGCGTCGACCTATGAACCAGGAGGTCATAGTTGGACTCCTGGTCAGGGCACATGCATGGGTTGTGGGCTTCATTCCCAGTAGGAGGTGTGCAGGAGGCAGCCAATCAGTGCTTCTCTCTCATTGTTGATGTTTCTATCTCTCCCTCTTCTCTCCTTTCCTCTCTGAAATAAAAAAAAATAGTGTTTTTAAAAGTTGGACACTCAAACATGTATTAATTTAGTAATTGAGACTATTCTATTTAGGTTCTTGTATACAGTATATTTAAACATTTTCTATAGAAATGTTTAGACCTTTGAGATTTTACACACACACTATGTTGTAAGTTAACCCACATAATCTTTGGAATACAGAGGTTACAACTTACAAATAAAATCTATCCCAGGATAGAATTTGGACTATCTTTGTTCCAGAATCTACCAGATTCTTCTATTTCAAGGTGGGGGGGAGAAACAAGGCTTTGAATAGTCTGCAAGCCTTGCTAGCCAGTCTTCTCACTTGCTCTGTATCCTCAGTCTTGATCTACAGGTTAGACTCCATAAACCCATCTATTTATGCTATCGTGCATATTTCCTGTTTCCCCCCCTCCCTCCTAGGAAAAGCTCTTTTTGAAATCCCACAGCCCTGCCTTAGCCGAAGTAAGGGGAAGCAGGGCTGTCCTCACATGTCTGTGTGTTTCCGAGTGACCGGCTCTTAGACCAGAACCAGAATTTGGCACCAAACTATTAGAGTAGGGGACAGGTGCTGTGAATCCAGGCGGTACAGGACCAGGGCAGAGGTGGACAGATGCTAGGCCTGCCCACTGGGCAAGTCCTTCATGTGGTCAAAGACAAACTCCAGACAAATAAACAGATACTAATATGAATCTTATGGGCATGGCACCGCCATGGGGCGGAGCTGAGAGTAACAGGCACGCAGGACCAAGAGGGCTCCGGGCTCCTGGGTCAAGGATTAGGAATGCTTTTGCCAAGCCACAGTTCGGGACAAAAATGGGATCTGTTTATTAAACTTGTCTCCTTCCTAATGCAACACAGACTTCAGAAGGATCATCACACAGCAAAGTAAAGGGCAAGCCCTCTCATATTTCCTAGCTCCCTGTGAAAGGCTCCTCTCCATCACGCTTTATTCTGAGGCAACAGAATAAGTTCCCTCTTCCTACCGCCAATGAAAAGGACCGCTTTTAAAATGTGCCATCAACCCCCTCCCAGGCACAGCCCCGCCCTGGCTGCAGCTGGCCAGGGCTTCAAATCCTCCCTGACCCCCCTGAGCTGGTCGGAAAAAGCAGAGCCGGCGAGCCTTCCCCGTGGTGTGTCCTCAGTTCCTGTGCCCCCAGTCCTCAGATACCACTCGGTATTCAAACGTCAAGCTCTCTGCCCTTCTCCCCAGTGGCCACACCCCTGGCCGGCAAACTGCCTTTCTGCAGACTATTTTCCTTGCAGATTGAAGTGATCTGATAGAGACAGAAGCAGCGTGAATGTGGGACAGCTTTCATGATGGGTGCTGGTTGGCTAAGCAAAGTGAAATTCAATTCGCCAACATTACTGAATTGCGCCGAGTCACTACAAAATGGCCAGGAGACTGTAGCCACATTCCCCCCATGTCTGTTGGACAAAGGAGGAAAAATAACAACAAATACAGCACTTCCTTGTGCCAAGCACTTTGAACTCATTCACTCCTCCCAGGCCTCCTGCTGGAGAGATTGCTCTGCGCCTTGTTTCTGGTGTTATGTCGCCCTTCTCACTAACAGTGCTTTGCTGGCCTGCGGTCAAGTGAGCAAGATGCAGTGGCCAACAGCAGAGCAATAGGCCAACAACCCGGGCCCTCGGTTTCCAGGTAAGGAGACAGAAACAAGGGTGCTCAAGGTCACAGCTGGTAAGTAACGGAGCTGGATTCAGATCCAGAAAGTCAGACCAGAGCACTTCACTCTCAACCCCTGCAGGACCGCCTTCCCGCGAAGCCAACTCATGCTCTCTGACCAGGTCGGGAGGCTCCCCAGGAGGCCTGGAACTGCAGAGACCATTTTTAGAGAGAGACTATAACTCGGGCATGGGAGGGGGATGACTTATGTTCGTGAGGCAGCTTGGCGAATTCTCAAATACTTGCTTAAGGTCCTTTTGAGTTTGTCACTACACTGACACAGAAGATGAGCTGAAGTCCAGTGACCCACCCAGAAGACACTGTTATGGGAAAGGACTGAGAGGAGGGGAAGTGGTACCTCAGTGATGAGGCATCAGGAGGAAGTGGGGGGCCAGTGGGCCCCAATCCAACAGGGCCGGAGACCTTGTAAGAAAATGAGATGTCAGATCTCTTCCTCCCCTCCCTCCATCAACAGCGGAAAAGCCAGGTGAGGGTACAGCAAGAAGGTGACTGCCTGAAACTCAAGGACAGGCCTCGCCGCAAACCAACTCTGCTGGCACCTTGATCTTGAACTCCCTGCCTCCAGAACTGGGAGAAATGGATTTCTGTTGTGTAAACCACCGGGGCTGTGGTATTTTGTTATGACAGCCCGAGCAGACTGATACTCCGAGCCTTGGCCTTGCCACCCCTGGCCCTGGGCCAGCACGGGTTCATCTTTCAAAACTCCGAGGAATCTCTTCGCTGCAGCCTTTCTTACCCAGCCACCTCCTCCTTGATGCTCTCACTACATAAAGAGATTTTATCTTAGGATCTATACACTTTATTGACTTAATTTTTTTTTTAAGGAATCTGTCTGCCCCTACTAACACTGAGCTCTGTGAAAGAAGAGACTATCTCACTCCACCCTGAGTCCCGGTCCATGGCGCATATGTAATTGTGTATGGCCTAGATGAAGAAATGAGTGGATTTTAGGACACTGTCTCAAAAATGTACATTAATATAAATGTTATGACATGATATATTCACTCACTCATTTATTCAACAATCAAGAGGTAAATGGTTAGGAGAAAAAAAGGGAGCAAATCATTAAAAGAGTGGACTACAAAATGGGGACATCTCTAGATGATAAAGAAATGACAAAATGAAGAATTAGCTGTGTAAGAGAATACAAACGCCAGCGATCTGTATGAACTACTTAGCGTGTGGCATGATTAAAATCTATAATTGAATGTGCGAGATGGAGGGTGGGCTAAGTGAGCTCCAACATGGGGCTCGTGGTGGTACAATCCTGCTTCTGCTCATACAGTCAGGTGACGGGGCAAGTTACTGGGCTTCAGTGGCACCATCTTTTTTTTTTGAACAACAACAATTTCACTGAAGTGTAACACATAGCAGAAAAGCACACAGCTGTTAAGGAAAGAGTTCTATGAATTTTCTAGTTGCCAGATCCCATAAACGGGGATGACAGCAGTACCTGCCATGTGGGGTGAGCATGAAGGTTGGATGACCCAATGCTTGTGGGGTATAAGAAAGGTGCCCTAACACAGGGAGGCCCCCTACATTTTAGCTCTCATTATGCATGCTTGTCTAATGTAACTGCAATTCTAAACCTGATTCAGAGAGGTCCAAACCCTGGGTCGTTGTTCACCCAGCCTGGTATACCCAGGCTCCAGAAACATTGTGAATTCTACTCCCAACCCACTGGTGAGTACGGGAATTCACCACCAGAGATGAATAGGAGAACCTCATTGCTGCCACGTCTCCTGCCACTTTGGTTTGGTGCAGTGACTATTCATCGACTTAAAATGCCAAGTAAGCTGGGAGTTCCAAACAGGCTAAAGGAGGCAACAGAATCCGTTTGGAAATGCTGCCCTGGTTGGTGCAGGAGACAGAGAAAGCGAAAACCTCCCATTTCAGCATGTGACCTCTGAAACCAGCCCACAGCGCAGACAGCAATGTGTGTTCGCCATAGGCACAGCCAGAGGCAGTTTCTGGAAGACAGTGTGGGGCCCAGGGTACACCAAGCAGCATTCCTAAACACCAGCAGCCTCCATGCACCTAACAGGCCAGGCCACATAGTCGCCGAATCGGGGGTCACCTGGTGAGTAATGGCAAGTCATTCTGCTTCCAAACATCCTCCGACCAGATCCCAACCCAGGAATGACTGCAGGACAACACTTTCCACCCCCAATGTCTGAGCGTGAATGGACTCGGGGAGCCTTATGCTCTGGAGCGAAGCGGGTGGACAGGAGAGGCACACAGGACTGAGGATGCAATGTGAGGAAGTGACAGGTGGGGAGGGCGCTGGGGGAAGAGTCGGGTGCAGATGAGGAACTGCCTGACCTCCCCTCTGCTTCTGCCCAGGGCAGCCGGGACGGCAGGAAGGAAGGGGCCTGGCAATGAAAAGGCTGATGAGGCAACGAGCCCAGGTTCTCCTAAGTGACCTTCCAAGACCTTCCAACATCGCCCTCACCTGTCCCTCGGCTGCCTTGTTTTTCCCCTCTTGCAAATACTGTGCAGACTTCCATTGTCCAATTTAAAAAGAAAACAAAAACAAAATCCAAACCTGAGCAGCATTCCCCTTTGCAAACATTCCCCTGAGCAGCTCCTCAGAGGTCCAGGTTCCCCAAGTAGCGAGGGCAGCTGTGGCTGAGAAGCAGGATGCTGCGGGGGGAATGTGCAGCCTGTGACCAATTAGCCAGATGGGCTAACCTTCGCACCTGGCTTTCCTCTGTGCTGTCTGAGCGTTCTCTCTCTCACTCCCCCGCACTCTCCATTAGCCGAAGAAGGTCAGTTCCCTTTGGCCTGCGGGCTCGCTGTCTGAGGGCCATCTTGGGTTCACACATGCCCCCCGGGGACTTCAGATGGCACGGTGACCAGGACCAGCTTCCTCCAACATGCACTGGAGCACAGGCACCGTGACCTTTTCTCCGCCAGTCGTATCTCACCATCGTTCTCCACACGTTTGTTTGTGAGCTCCGACTTCAGCTGGTGCAAATGTGCTTCCATGATTAATTCTAAACATATGCTGCACGGAATCTCAATCTGCATATCATTTGCAAAGCAAACTGAGGCACTGAATTTTGGCTATAAAACCCATGATGTGGGAGAGGGAGGGGGACTCACTGCCCTTTTCTTTATCCATTCTTGTGCTATTTAGCATTGATTATACCATTTCTTGCTTCCAGTGTATGGAGCAGGGTTACTTAGCTTTCTAGAAGCAATCCTCTCAAGTTCTTTGTTATTCTGAATGAAATGTAAACTCCTTCACTTTCATCTTGGGTTTGCCTCAATCAAGGAACTTTCCCAAGTGCTGGAGAGGAAGGGAACTTTTTAAATGGCTATCTAGTGAGATCTTTGAACTTAGGCCTGGTATGAATATAAATCACACAAGATAAACATTTATCTCGCCTATTTTTTACAAATTTCCAGAGTTGAAAATTCCCCAATTGTTTCAAAAGCCAAAGAAATCAGATCTGACACATATTTACACAGGCATTATCATGCCTTACACATTCGCTTTCCCTTCCAGACGTGAGTTTACTTTCCCAAGAAGAGTGCCATTTTCGAACACAAAACAAAATGACAAATGAACGTTCTTCCGACCAGCACGCACTTCCCGTGCAAACACTTTCTGACGGGCATTTCCTCTCCCTCTCTTTCTTCTTCCTTTGGCTACGGAGGCAGTACATGTTGTCTTGCTTAGGTCATCTCCAGCATCACTGAAAACTGCGTCCAAGGTCAGGTTCTTATACGATTCCATAAATATCCTTACATTTAAACCCACGTCGTCCACCACCACACTGAACCCTTCTTCTCCAACCCACCCACAGATTCTTCTGTACACTTGTCATTTCAGATCAGATCTTTGCACTTTCTTCCTGCTCTTTTTATTTTGGCAAACTTGTTCCCCAAATCGTGTGTAAGAATGACACACAATATCTAGTATTCATCTTTGGTTGTAAAGCCGAACATAATCATTAATGGATGGGAAGAGAGTATGGCTTCCGTGTCTAAAGAAAAGCCATCGCATCTGGCACTAGGAGGCATTCACAATAACCTGAGTGATGGAAGAGGGACAGATACTAAGTCTCTGAATGCCTCATTAAGAGTTCCCTGGGTTATGTAAAGGCTATACAGGGAGAAAAGCTTTACAAACTAGGTGTCAACACTGGAGCACTGTAAGTTTAGGATGAAGATAAAACACTGAGATGAAGATGTAAAAATTAAGGTGGTCCCCTTCCACTGGGCACTACATATGTCTGTTACTGGGGATGAACTTTAGAATCATGATGTCAAGAATACCCCAAACTCCCTCTGAAATTCTCAATTAGATGGTATGAAATTTATATATCAACTTAGGGAAAAATCTCTCTCTCTACAATGCAGGCCAGCCTATCTTGATATACAACACACCCCTACATTTAATCAACTCTTCTCTGTCAATAGCTATAATTTTTTCTGCCTCTCAACTGTTACCCCAACCAACTTGCACACCAGTCCAATCAAATGGCCTGCTTGCATCCTAAGCCAAACACAATAACCCACAATTCAGGGAGAGAGACAAGACCCAGCAGCCAAAAGAGAAACTGTCCCTATGACTCTCCTAACTGCAAGGAAGGAACCTTTCCACGGAGGAAGGAGGACAATGCAAGGCTCTGCTCTCCACAAGGGAAAGCCAGCCCGTGGCAGGAGAGAGTGACCAAGTGGATGTAGCCCCACCAGTGACCCAGATGGTGTGTGTGAAACAGAAAGAAGCACTCCGTCCTCACTGCTCTAAAACTGCTGTCCTAATACCAGGTGTACCGGCTAATAATGCGGATTTTATAATCAAAGAAAACACGATAATTTCAAGAGAAACATCAAAAGTGCTTTATTCAAAGTAATGTCCACCGCTAGCTACGCATTTCACCCATCTTTTGGGTAATTTGTGGGTACCGTCCCAATAGAACTTTCTTTGTTTTGAGACAAACCATTCAGAGACCCAATTTTCCACTTCCTGGTACATTTTGAAGTGCTGCTCAGAAAGTACATGTGCCATGGATCAGAACAAGTGGTGATCTGAAGGAGCAAGGTCTGGTGAATACAGCAGGTGGGTTGATACTTACCAGGCAAGATCTTTGAACATGTCTTTAACTGGTTTTGAAGTGTGTGATGTGTGTCATCTTGAAGAAAAATTATTTCGCCGTGTCTTCTGGCCCATTCTGGTCATTTCATGACCAAAGAATGGTTCAAATTGATTATTGAACCATTGTCGGTAGCAATCAGTATTAACGGTTTCACCTGGTTTTAGAAGCTCATAATACACCACACCTTCCTGATCCCACCAAATGCAGAGTATTGTCTTCTTTCTAAAGCGATTTGGCCTTGCAGTTGATGTAGATGGTTGACCTGGATCAACCCATGATTTTGTGCATTTGGGATTCTCAAAACAAATCCACTTTTCGATGCAATTCAATGCAAAAAAGACTTTCTTTAGTGCCATTGAAGCAACATTTTATTGATGATTTTCTATCTGTCTTTCATTCAGTTGATGTGGCACCCATTTTCCTCCCTTTAAAATCTTTCCCATTGCTTGTAAACAGTCGGAAATTGTTTGCTGAGCAATGTTTAATCTTTCTGCAAGTTGTTTTTGAGTTTGACATGCATCTTCATCCAATAATGCTTGTAATTGTTGGTCTTCAGACTTTTTTTGTTGACCTGGATATTCTTTATCTTTCACATCGAAATCATCATTTTTAAAGCGTTTAAACCAGCGTTTACAAGTATCTTGAGATGGAGCATGTTCACCATAAGCTTCCCAAAACACTTTTCTTCAAAATAAAATAATGAATTCTAATTTCCCACAAATGCTTTTTTGGCATGAAATTCGACATTTTTAAGTGTAAAAATATCTGTGATGTTAACACCTTCAGCAAATTTGACATGTGAAGTTGTGAAGCTTGCTGTCAATACAACAAAACGGCATACATATCAAATTGCATATATATCAACATAATTGTAACTCCATATATTGAAAAAAATCTGCATTAACGGTACACCTGGTATATACAGCTGTGGTGAAGATGCTGACGAGTGGCAAGCCCTTAGTTTAGAGGTGCCCACTCCGTGCTCAGAATAACTGAACTCTGCAGTTCTAATGGAGAATCCTGAGAGCTCTGAGAATCAAGCTCTACTTCCCAAGGCCTCAGAACCACCTTGACTCCTGTAGTCCTTCCCTATGATCTCCTCAGTCACAATTATGGTTAATTATGGTTAATAAAACTTGGGTTTTGAAATTAGTGATCCTATTTCTTGTTGAGTTTTTATAGCTATTGCTAATCTGATCTTTTCTCTGTTCCCTGTGACATTTTCTGATTATGGGTGCTTTATGAGAAAACAATCTTGCATATTTATAATTGGCAAAGGACTTGGCTTTCTTTTTAGTTTTCCCATTGATTCTCTTGAATTTTCCAGGTAGAAGATGGTAAATATTTACAAAAATGATAATTTTGATTTCTCCTTATTAATTAATTTGCATACTGCAGAGGCTAGGTCTTCCAAGTTAATAATACATATCAATGGTGAGAGGGGACATTCTGATTTTCTCCCCAATCTGATCTTCTCACTTAGCTTATGACAGTTATCATGCAGCAAGATAATGAAGTGCCCTTTAATGCCTACTTTGAACAGTTCCTTTCTTTTTTATAATTAAAAATGTTTTTATTGATTTTAGAGAGGCAGGGAAAAAGACAGACAGAAACATTGTGAGAGAGCAACATTGATTGGCTGCCTCCTGCACACCCACTACTGGGGACTGAGCCTGCAACCTGGTAATGTGCCCAGACGGGGAATCGAACTGTGTGACCTCCTGGTTCATGGATCGACATTCAACCACTAAGCCATACGAGTGGGGCTGCACAGTTGCTTTCTTTAAAATAAATAAAAAACAATTAAGAATAAAACTCAGTTTTATTAAATGCCTTTTTATTGTGTATTAAGGTGATCATATGACTTTTTCCATTTATTAATGTGAAGAAATATGTTACTATTTCACTAACCACTCTGCATTCTGGCTGACTTGGGCACAGTGCTTTATTCTTTTAAAAGTGTACTGAATTGCTAGTTTTATTTATGATTAAGTGAGACTGGACTACAGATTTGTGTGTATATGTTGTCTTTGTTGGGTTTTGATATCCAGTTATGCACACTTCATAAAAGTGAAATGGGAAGCTTTCCTGTTTCTCTATATTCTGAAAACAGTTTTAAATAACATGCAAATTATCTTTCTAGGGATGTTTGAAAAAAATTGCCTATAAAACTGTTTAACACCAGAGCATTTGGGGGGAAGATATGTGCTTTTGTTTTTCTTTTGTGCCATTATACTTGACGTACATTTATCTATTTGATTAGCCTTTTCAAGTAGACAGCTCTGATATTTATCAACACATCTATCACTTATACATATTCACATGCACTGAATGGTCATCAAACTATCAACAGCTCTTTCTGACTAAGGATTATTTCACTTGCATTCTCCATGCTTTAATATCTTATTTGGCCTATTTTAATAGTAATAGCTGAACCAGCAGACTTGGTAAGAGCCAGATCCTCTCTGCAGGGCACTGATACTGCCTTGTCAGTACCCATACCCCTCTGCCCAGGCCAGCAGTGCTGGCAACACTGGTTTTTGTGCTATTAATGACAGGTCTTTATGTGCTTGGTTTTCTACGCCTGCTTTTTAAGGAATTTATTCACACTCACACAACTTAATCCTAAAAATTAGGTGGTAGGAGATTGCTTAACAGCTTTCTGTTAAAATAACTATAATAATATAATTAAATATATTTAGAGATAATGCACATGCGGTAGTTAAAGAAATAAATGCTTCTACATAATTTGTTAACTTTAAGCAAGCCGTTACAAGAAAGCGATGAGCTCATGTAAGCATTGGCCAGATTATGAGAAGAGATGGAAGGAAAAGTCTAGAAAATGGGGGCCTTGCAGAGCTGGAAAAGGCAAGCAGCTGGGCCCTGAACAGGGGGGATGCGACCCAGCCTTTCTTACTAGCCTCCCAGGAAGCCAACGAAAGAGGGACAGCCTAGTGGCAGAGGTCAGGTTTATGGTCGTTCCTCCTAAATCTATCATTTCAGGTAACTCCGAAGTAGCTACTCTGAAAACAGAGAAGAAGCATTAATCTAATCAGAAGTCAGAAAACCAATCAGAACTACGTAAAGAGATGGAACTCGAAGGTGGTGCCGGGCACAAGGAATGGAAGTCCCATAAGTTGGAAGGAAACGTCAGTCCTGGGGAGGAGACGGGGAGAGGTACACATAGCTTGTGTTTCAGTCTTGAGGTCTGGGCAGCCACCTCAGAGCCAGCTGGAGAAGACTTCCCCTCACTCAGCCACCCTGGCCTTTGTGCAGGATTTAGTAACTGGGTAGAGTTTGGGGCTGTCTCCCTTGGGAAGGGGGAGTGTTCTCTGTGTGGAAATAGATGGCAGTGGGTGTGCTGGTGGCCAGGCTGCAGGGGTCATGGCTAGATTAGTCCATCAGGACTCCCTTTCCCTTTCTTCAGCAGAGACAGAGTACATTTCCCAGGTAGGGGAGCGTGTACTTAAATTCGCACTAATGGACAGTGAGCGGATGTGATGTGTGCCGCTTCTGGGTCTGAAAACATTAGCAATGCATGTTAACACTCTTGTCCTCTCCCTGAAGTGTAGCATGCTGTGCCGAGGCCTAGCTTTGACTCTGGGGACAAGGATCTATACAGCACAGGGGAGAAGGGAGGGAGGGGAGGAGGGAGAGAGGGTGGGTTGGTGGGCCAAGAATGATCCAAAGAAAAGGCAAAACCATTAGGGGCAGACTTCAGACCAGTGATTATCAGGGACTGGGTGGGAAGGTGGGGAAAGAGGGAGGGAATAAACTGACCCTTAAGGAATATGAGGAAACTATTTGGGATGGTAGGAATATTCAATATTTTGTCTGTGATGGAAGTTACTCAACTGTATTTGCTTGTCAATATTCATAGAATTGGTCACACAAAAATGTTGAATTTTACTGTATGTAAATTAAACAATATATTTGACTTAAGATAAAAGAAAATAACCCACTAGAGAAGAGACCTCCCTGTTTCTCAAGTTTCTAATATTTATATAATTGTAATTATCAATTTTTAAATTTTTAATGTTTTTTAAATTGATTTTTAGAGACAGAGGGAGAGAGAAACATCGATCAGTTGCCTCTTGTATGCATCCCAAACTGGGATTGAACTCGCAACCTGGGCATGTGCCCTGAGAATTGATCTGGTGACCTTTTGGTGCATCGGATGACACTCAACCAACTGAGCCACACCAGCAGGGCTCAATTTTTTTCATTTATGATGCCAAGATTTTAAGGCATAGCAAGGTCATCTCTATCCTAAGGATATAAAGGAATTTTCCTATATATTTTTTCCTAGAATTTTAATGGTTTTATTTATTGTATTTAAAATTTTGACCTGTTAGTTTATCCTAGATGGGGTATAGACTCACCGTTTTCTATTTGCACAAAACTACTGTTGTTCCAATACTATTTATAATTTAATAAGTCCATCCTTATTCCTACTGATTATGGTTGTAACCATGACCACATACTAATATGGAAGATTGTCTTTAAGTTCTAGCAATTTAGTTTAACTTTTTGGCTTAAATTACAGATAAGTCATGTGACTTTCCTTAAAATATTTCTTACTTATTGTAGAATATATGTTTAAAAAAAAACAACACATTTACTGAATAGAATATAAACAAAAATTTAAAAAATTAAATAGTCTTAATCCTGCCATTTACCAATGTTAATATTTTTAAGTGTGTATGATACACACTCACACACACATAGTGTTGAATAAGCTACTATAATAACCAGATTGAAACAATATACATTTGACCCTTAGACAACATGGGGTTGAACTGCACAAGTCCACTTACATGTGGATTATATGCCAGAAATCATCATAAGCAAAAGCAAAAGACAAATAATGAAAAATATTTCAACTCATTGTCATAAAAAATTCTTTCCCCTAATGTATAAAGGGCTCCATAAAACCGTTAAGACAAAGACCAGCAACAGAAAATGTACCAAAAACATCAACATGCTGATTGGAACAAAAAGAAATACAGTCATTAAAATATATTAAAAGGTATTCTGTTTCACTCATAAGGAAAAATGTAACAAAGCTATTAGGTTGAACCATATGAAATTACTGAAGGTCCACCAATTCTGACCTAAATAAATTGCAATTTCATGTGGTTCAACCTAGTACAATGAAATAATATTTTTCATCTTCAGACTGGCCAAATTCCAGAAGCTGAGCAACACACTCTTAGCGTAAAGGCTGCAGGGAAATGCTCTCACACACACTGCTGGAAGCACCGAGCTGTACAGTCTCTGCAAAGGGCAGGCAGCAACATTTATAAAAATTTCCATGCCTGTGAATTTATCCTAAACATACCTATATACACATAAAATAGTAAATGTTTGAGATGCAGAAATTATGTATAATACACGCGCACACACACACACACATTATCCTATTCTATATAATAAAATGCTAATATGCAAATAGATTGAACAGCGGAAAAACCTAACAACCAAACAACCAGTCGCTATGACATGTGCTGGTATTGGCAGCAGGTGGTAGAGAGGAAAACATGGCGGGCATCGGCCATGGAGCGATGGTGGAGTAGGTAAGCAGGAGCGCTAGACCAAGGCTGGGCACCAGTCACTGTCATTGGGGCAGGCCTCTGGCTCCCTGTGCCTCGGTCCTTCCGATGCTCACACCTGCTGTTGGCAATGGCCCCACTCGCACCTGCTGCTGTTAGCGGGTGTGAGTAGCAGCTGCTAGCCCCGATTGCCCCTGAGGGCTTCTCCATCTCCTCCTGCTCCTGAGGGGCGAACAGGGCTGCAGCCACCACTTGCACCCACTGCTGGTGCCAGCCCCAATCACTCTGCACCATCAGCGGGTGTGAGCAGAGCTGGCCCCATCAGCACGTGGGAGTGGTGGCGGTGGGGACGGTGGGGGTGGCAGCAGCGGGAGTGGGACTGCCAGCAGACCGGGAACCGGGCTTAGGTGGGAAGGGCCAGGGGGGAGTACAGAGGATGGGCTGAGATCCATCCCTGTGCCTATCGCAGCCTCAGGGCCCACAGTTCCTTTCAAGGTGCATGAATTTGTGCACTGGGCCTCTAGTACATATACAATATGCTACCTTTCATTTGGGAACTAAGGCTATAACAAACACAATATACACAGATTTATCCCTATTTGCTTATACTGCAAAAAGGAGCACTAGGAGGAGACAGGAAAAAACAAAACAAAACAAAAAAATGGTTAGCTATCTGTGGGAGGGAAAGAGTCAAGAAGACAAGAGTAAAAGTTCTCGGGTATACCTTGCTCATTTTATTGGTGACTAAAAATCACACTAAAAGGTAAATAGAAAAAGTTAAAAAGTAACCTGCAGGTATTTGAGAAAATTGGCTATTGAAATGACTCACTTGCCACAGTCTTAAATGATGCCACTATGATATATGATTTATGCATTTACAAAGATTTCCCCACTCCCCCAAAAATAGACAAAAGAGCATGCATCTAAACTCCCTCACCGGGCTGACTATTTTCCATTTGCCTCTCTGGATCCTTGCTCCGCTCTTTCTTGCTTTCTGGATTTTGCGGGTGAGGGGTGTGGGTTGGGAGGGTGTAGATGACCCCCACATACTGCATCATCTGGGCTCTCTCGCCTCTGGCTTCCTGTCAGGTTTGGCGAATGAAGGCATTGGCTGGAGGTCAGAGGTCAGGGGAGAGCTGTGCTGAGAATTCTGGTCTCCCCTTGCGTCAGCACTGCCCCCTCCACACCTCTCTCAGAATCATACTTGCTGGCTGCTGGTGACTTCTCCCCTTGCTCCCTAGGGATGGGGATGAGTATCACTTCCCACTATTGCCAGTCCCTGTGGGCCCCAAGGTCTGGTTGGTTCCCTCATCCCTGCTAAGACCTCTGTGCGTTGCCCAGCTGAGATGCTCTCTATTTCATGCTGGGAACCTGGCTGATATAGTGTTTCTTAGATAAAACCACTCAAAAGTCATTCTCTTCTCATTTTTATATCAAAGGCCAGTTTATTTAAGAATATTTCACACTCATGCACACGTGTGCGCGTGCGCACACACACACACACACACACACACACACACATATTTTTGCTCCCATGTTTCTTTTCTACACTTTCTAGGTTCATAATTTTTCCTCCTCTGTCTTCCTTTGACGAAGCCTCTTAAATTCTTTCTGTGTAGCCATCAGTGAAGCCATGAACTCACTCCAATATCCTTTGCCAGAAATACTTTTAACAACTGTATTCTCACCCATCCAGCCATTCATTCAGCAAATACTGTTTGAGAATTTACTGAGATTACAATGGCATGTAAAAAGGGGCATGATCCTTACATACTCTTGGGGGGGCGGGGAAAGAGTTCAACTTTTGTGGGGACAAAGAAAAGCAAGTTGACAAAAAAAAAAAAAAGTGCAATTACAGCTGTGCAACTGCTATGAAAGCAAGATGCAGGCGTGCACAAGAGGCTCCTGTGGGGACGAGAACGGGCTTCCTGGAGGAAGGGATGCTGGGCTGAGATCTGAAGGACGGGAGGCACTGACCAGGCGGAGAGGATGAGCGGAGAGAGGAGCACAGGTGTTCCTGGCTCCCGTTCCCTCAGCCTCTTTCCAACAGGAACGAGCTCCCCCTCTAGCTTTACCTGGTGGGTGGGTGATGTGGGAAACACGGTATGTTTTTCCCGACCCAATGTCATCCAATGTCCTCTCGCCTCCGGACCTTCCATTCTACATGAGGTCACGGAGGTCCTCTCTGCCTCTGAGGACACAGTGCAGAACAGCCTGGCCCCTCCTTTCAAAGTAAACTGTATTCTAACGACTTTTTTTCTTGCCCAAATACAAAAGCCATTTTGTACTCGCTAAGTTGATGTGTTTAATACTAACAACCTCAAGGATAAATGTGAAATGAACCTAAAAGAAAATACGATCAGAAAATTATAGGAAGCGTATTTTCCCCCCCACGTGGTTTTTCTACTTGTTTGCTTACAAGGAGCAGCTTATTCTTCAATTCTGACATCTAAAAAAAAAGGGGGTGGGGGCAAATGAGCATGATCCACTGGAAAACCAGAAATAAAGACCTCCCCAAACTTAAACAAAACTTCTCCACGCCGCCAACATCCAGAGCTCTCTGCAAAGCTGCTCGTCCTGTCCCCGGAAGGACATTTTTTTCTCACCCATTTACATGGCAAGGGATGAAGCCACATTTTTAAGATTTCAGCTTTTCAACGAGGGGTACTTGTGATAAAGGGGGTTTTCAAGCCTTCTCCACTCAACCTGCCAGCTCACACGGGAAACCATTAGCTCAGGCGCTACAATTAACTCAGGGCTGCTTGGTAAAAGGCTCACACAATTCCCAGCTACTTATCATGCAAACAACCTGGGGACTCATTTTCCTCGCAGTGCAGTGGGAGGGGTAAATTACTGAGATAAGTAGATTATTGGGGAAAAAGTCACACTCGGAGGCCTTAGGAAATGATTAAGCCCTGGGAAATTCACCCGCTGAAATCCCTGGCCTGATAGCGCACATTCACTCCTGACTCCTGGAGAATCCACAATGAAGAACCTTCTTTGGAAGCAATACACAGTCCCACTCGGCTGAGTTTTTATTAACTTTTCAGACCAATGGGTTCTTTGGTTTTGGTAGGTGAGAATCACCATATATGAAGCAAATTAAATAAAAGAGGGGAAGTTATCAAACTTGTAAGATTTAAAAAAAATTTCTAAAATGTAAGTGCAAACGCTAAAGCCAATAAAATGATCACTCTAGGAAAAAAAATCTTACCGACTTCCTTGCATTAACTTTAGAAACTCCGTATTGCCCTGGCTGGTGGGGTTCAGTTGGTTGGAGAGTTGCCCAGTACACCAAAAGGTGATGGGTTCGATTCCCAGTCAGGGCACATACCTAGGTTATGGGTTCAATCCCCAGTCAGGGTGCATGTGGAACTGTCCCCCATGAATGCTTCTCTCTTTCTTTCTCTCAAATAAAATTAAAAAAAAAAATTAAAAAACAACAACAACTTGTGAATCAATAGAAACCATTTCACACATGATTAGCTATCTTCAAGTCTACTGTGAAAAAATATATCTTCTCTATAAGAAGGACTTGCTTATAGCATGTATTAGTCAATGATCAAGTTGACTATTACTAGTGAAGTTGATGAACAACCAGAAATAATGTTTCAGAAGAAATATATACTGAAAAACAACATAAATAAATGTAGCCATGACCTGGAGACAGAAAATGAACGCTTGTTTTCTGACAAGAGGGAAAAACCAACCAATTAACAGGAGCCCTGGTAATCAACATCTAAATGAGAGAGCTTCCTGGAGGAGGCTGCTGGTATCAATGAGGACTTCAGCAGCCAGGCTGGGAGCAGGTGGTATGAACAAGCAGAGCTTCCGGTGAGGGGGGGAACACGGCGACCCGGACACTCCCAGGCAGGGCAGTGCACTCACTGTCATCCCTCTAGGGAAATACGCAAGGAATTACCAATTTGTACGTCAAGGTTAGATTGAAATAACTAATTTAACAGAGTGAAATACTTCTGCTTCTTTCTAATGAGCAGAATAGTCACTGCCTCCAGGAATTTAGGCTTCCTCCCACCTGTCTGAGAAAGCAGAACTCGAGATAATTTGCCTGAACCAAGACCGGGTGAGGACCAGGGAGGCTGCGGGGGCTTCTGGGGAAAGAGCAGTGGATGACAAAACCCTGAAGCTTCTTTTTTAAAGGGAAGATTGACTCTGGCTGGTTTGGCTCAGTGGATGGAGCAGCGGCCTGCAGACTGAAGGGTCACAGGCTCAATTCTGGTCAAGGGCACATGCCTGGGTTTCGGGCTCAATCCCAAGTGGGGGATGTGCAGGAGGCAGCTGATCAATGATTCTCATCATTGATGTCTCTCCCTCTCTCTCCCTCTCCCTTTCTCTCTGAAATCATTAAAAGTATTTTTTTTTTTAAAGGAGAAGATGTAACCTGTACCTCTGTCTCAACATGAAACCTTCAGTAAACTCTGTAATTCAGCAAAATTCCTGACGCTGTTTTGTATGTACATGGGCACGTGATTGTTTGGTAAGAAAGTGTGCTATGAGGTACTGGGATTAACCTTTTGGAGTGGGGATGTTTGGGGGTAGGGGTGGTGGTGGTCCATGGTGATCTATTCCCATTCAATTTATAATACGGCTACTCCATTGTTACAGATGAAATACATGAAGTTTGAACTGGGATTTAAGTCTACGCTATCTGATTCTGGAACTCGAAATCTAACACCACACTAGACTTAGAAGATGGCAGAGGGAAAAAGGACCAGTTGATATCTCAAATTGCGATACCTCATTTATTAAAGTATGCATTACTGGAGGTAACAGAACTGATATTTGTGGGGTAGTACAGAAATCCATCACTCTCGATATTCAATAGTTGCCGGAGCACATTTATCGTCAAAAGCATAACATATTTCACCAACAGAATCGAGATTCAAATCAGAAGGCACAGCAAGGAAATAATATAGGAGATAAAAAGAAAATTTTTTCATTAAAAAATGGCAGATTTATTAATGGAGTATTGCTTTTTGAAACCCCAATATGAGAGAGTAACAGTGAGATATTAATCATATGTATGGTGAAAGAGAAAAAATGTTTTTAATATCCACATAAAGATGCATAGATATCTTGGCATCTGTTAAAACAGACCAAAAGAATGCAGATAGAATAGTTATTAACAACGTGGACAGTTTGAGTCCCAGCTCAACCATTTACCAGCTGTGTGGCCTTGGGCAAATCACTTAACCTTTCTGTGCTTTAGTTTCTTCACCTTTAAAATGTGCACATAAATGTCCCTATTCCATTGGACAGTTCTGAGGATTCAATGAGTTAATCTATGACAGTGCGTGGAACAGTGCCTGGTACATGTATTAGCTAATATTATATTCTTATTACTAAACATGTGGGAGCAGGGGACTACATTAGCGTGGCACATGTTAAGGGTTATCATAAGAGACAGTAAATGTGCAGTAGGTTCCAAGTGAGGAAACTGTTGGGTGTGTAGTTGAAATGAGTACCTGCTGGGTTGGGGCTTACAGGGAAAGAAAGCTGGACTACGTGTTCAGAGGGTAGAGATGGATTATGAGACAGAAGGTCACTCTCCGGATAAAAAGCAGGTCTGAGTGGGGTGAGAAAGTGGAATGCTCTGTGGTTGGGGTCAGAGAGGAGCTGTAGAAACGATATGGTTCCAGATGTATGAACTCCAGGCCGTAGCCATGGAGATGAAGAAATGATGCAAACAGGGTGTTGGATAGGTCACCATCCACTAGCAGGACAGCCGAAGATGGGTGAAAGAGATAACTGCGAGTTGAGTGTCAACGCCCTCAGGAAGCATGTTGGAAGACTGGAATTTCAAAACACTGCGTCCATGGGGTTTTGTTGTTGTTGATGGCAACATCTGCTCTGATTAGTTTAGGCAAAGGGTTTGTTTTGTGTGTTTTTTTAAAGGCTATTGGGCGCTTAACAAGATCTTCAGGACAACCGGAAAACCAGAACCTATAGAGCAAACCACGCAGGACAGTCCTTTGCCACTGATGCTGCTGCCTGCCACATGCCACATGTCACACAGGGCCACAGGAACCAGGGGCTGGGCTCTGCTGAGCTCCCCACAGAGAAGGGAACACCCCCAACCACCGTGCCCACCTAAAGACCTCAATCCCTGCGCACCGCTCACACCTCAGTGCTCACTTATTCCTCAAGTCTTCTAAGGTAGAAGCCAGGCCACAGGCCGATTCCTTGTGGCAAGGAGTCTGAGAAATTTGCTTTTGACTTTGCAACCTCTATAATTCAGGGAGGAACGGAGGATGGGGCTGAAGTGGTGGGAAAGCCTACCTACCAATCAAAACTACCTGGCAGCTCAGGCCCTGAGGAGAAAGGAGATGCTGATGCCACACAGCTGGGCTTCCCGGACAGGACCACAGGAGAACAGGTGCTGAGAGGGAAGGAGGGGAGGGAGCTGTAGTGTTATGGTGCTGAGATATTCAAGTCATGGAAGAATAAAGACCCTCAATAGAACAGGGAGCTGTAAGAGGAAATCTATGCTTCAATTAAGCCTGTGCTAGAAGCAGTGTTCTAGGAAAAGGGAATTACTCATGAAGACATATTATGAACATCTTTCATATTCTGGGTTGCAGTGGAGACGAATTTCTCCTTGTACCCCTGACTCACCCAAGCACCATCTCTCCTCACCATTTCCAAGTGTTCTTTCAATGAGCCATTTTTCAATGAGCCTGTTTTAATTTCCCTTACTCTGCACACACTTGCAGGAAGGAATTTCTTCCTTTAAACTCTCAGAACACTTTACCTGGGCTATACTCACACCATTTATCTCTCTTGGCCTTGTCTTTGTTATTTATCTTGTTTCCAATTTCTGCGAGGAAAGGGATTGCCAGGTAGCCAGCTCCCCTGCTGGAGGTTCATTCTAACCAAAATGCTAAACCTTTAAAAATGCCCATAATTTTGGGCCTTGCTCTACTTATATTATAGGTTTTTCACGAGATTCTGGGACTTGGGTTATGTCTTTCACATCTTTGTATATCCTATAATGCCGATTGTAGGACATATTCAAAGAATGTTTGTTGACTTGTCTAAGTCCCAGATGTGGACAGGCCCTGAACTTTGTGTTACTGAGGATGTCTACTAAGATTTCTATATGACACATCTGAAGAGATGAATAACAGTAACAGATATGAGATCAGATTTACTCTGGAAAAGATAGGGTTTAAGAGGAGATGAAGAGGATGAAGCATAAAGAAAGTGCAGCTCTGCACCATCAGCTTTTCTATTATCAAGTGTGCACACATGAACTCATCCCCATGATTCATCAAGCATGACATAGAAAGCACAGTTAAACAGACAAGCTGACCCTAGAGGATACAGAGATAATTCTGATGACAGAAGAGAACTTAAAAACACAACATGACCAAAATCTCTAGGTAGCATTCTTGAAGAGACTTGGAGAAAATAGTGTACCCATCAGAACAAAGATAGAATCCAATTAAGGGGGGAGGGGGGGCAGGGAACAATCAAGAATGAGTTTTTACAAATTAAAAGACCTACAACCAGGTGCATTGTTTTGACATTTGAAAATAGCAACAGTAAGAGAAAGACCCGAGAGAGAACAGGTCATCTGGCCTGAGTGGGAACCTCTGTGCCATGCGGGATAACAGAACAATTTAAAAATGGGTGATGTTAGGAAGGACAAGAAGATTTTTGTTCAGAAGTGTGCCCAGAGCCATACTTTGGAAAAGGGAGGCAAGTGCAAGGCTTGGCCAAAGCTCCATGCTCAATTTGGGCAATAACAGGTCAGGCCCTGGATTTCCTTACAAGAACAAAGGCATCAGTTGGAGAGATGGTACACTGAGGGAGTGTTTGAAGAAACCCTAATAAGTATAACCCTGAAGATAAATCTTTGCTGGTATTAAGAAGAGTGCAGAAAGGGCAGACTTGATAGCTTATATCAGAAAATCTAATGAGTAATAGTTGGCCATACCCTTATTTATTAAAAACTAGGGGCCCAGTGCAAAAAATTCATGCATTGGAGAAATGTCCCTCAGCCAAGCCTGCACCCTCTCCAATCTGGGACCCCTCGAGGGACATCTGACTGCCTGTTTACAGGGATCGGGCCATGGGAATGTGGTCAGCCTGGGTGAGGGGCTGATGGCTGTTTGCAGGCTGGCCACATCCCCGGCGACCCAAGATCCCAGCTCCTCCTTTTTTTTCTTCTTTTTTTTATAGTGCCTCCTTGAGTGGAGGCCAGAGCTGGCTGGAAGCAGGTATCTGGGATTTATTTATCTTCTGTAATTGAAACTTTGTAGCCTTGAGAGGAGGCCAGGGCTGGCCAGGGCAGGCGGGAAGCTTGACTCCCTCTATTACTGGGGGCAACCCAAGCCTCATGCTCACTCCAGCTCCATGGCCATCACCATCTTTGATGGGTTAATTTGCCTAGTCACTCCTGATTGGCTGGTGGGTGTAGCGGAGTAACAGTCAATTTGCATGTTTCTCTTTTTATTAGTGTAGATATCTCATGTCTTTTAAAATATGTACCATATTTAAATCAATCTCATACACCAGAATTCAGGTCATGAACGGCAGATAGAACACTTCTTTGGAGGAGGCCTGCTTTAAATAAGATTGACTTGTGGTTAAATGAATATGATCAACTTCTTGAACTTCGACGGTGATTTTGGTTCAGCAAGTGCTATCTCTGTTCTCTGCTAAAGGTATGATTGGATTTGGTTCATAATGTTCAACTTTCCAGAGATGGTGAGTGTCATCTCAAAACCTGCGGGAGATTGGTTTCTATTAGATTTGTAGAACTGGTTGTGTTAATATGTCTAAACATAGAGGAAATCCCTTCACTCTCTTAGGCCAGTACGGTGGGCCTGTTTCAAGTTGTGCTCATCAGCCTGTTACAGGCAAGGGCTGCAGATCAGCGGGCGGTGTCACTTTATCCTTTTGGTTCCAACTATGCCAATTTAACGAAAATTCCCTGTATCTATAAACTGTTGCCTTTTACTGAAGGACAGGCACTTTAGGTGGTTTATGTATAATATAGAATAAAAAATATTTAACACTTCTCACATTTTATAGATGATCTATAAGGTCAGATGCTTTTAAAAAATCAGCATAACAAAATATACTAGTAGAATCAAACTTTGCTTGTGAATTCTTTAAGTCAGGGGAAGTTTTAATTCTGGACTGTCTTGACCAGATATTCACAAACAACTGTAGAATGACCGTATGCACATGATCCGTAATGGTGCTTTTGCCAACGCACTAGAAGGATTAAAGTACAGGAGACTAGATCATCACAAAGCTGTAAATTATGTGATCATAACGCTTAAGATAATTAAAAACAAAATCACAGATCAAAAGAAGAAGAAAAAAAAGACTCTAAAAGCTTCCAAAGTGAAAAACAAACAACATGACGATGACAAGATAAATAAGAACAGATCACAAACGAAGGCCCACGACTCAGGCTGGCACGGACCTCTCATCAGCAGCACTGGATGTTATTAGACATTAAAGCGAGTTTGGAGTAATTTATAACTCAGAATTCTACATCCAGTCAAGCACGAGGACAGAATTCAGAAAGCATGCATACTACACATACTACTTTCGCCTCCTTATTTAGAAAGTTGAGGATACTGATCAGCAAAATGAGGGTTAACATTTTGAGAAAAAGGAAGACTTGGGATCAGAGACACAGTGTGAGTACACAGGATTACAACGAGAAATACCGGGATGGCAAAACGTGCAAAAAGCAAAAACAACCCAGTTTAGACTGGAGCAGAAAGGGGATCTGGAAGGGAAAAACTCTGGGCAAACTCACAAACCAACAAAAGTCAAACAACAAACAAATGAAAAGATAAACAAATAAAAACCTTGCGAGATTTTCTGATAAATGTTTCCATGTGCAAGTTATTGTGAGGCATTTAAAGAGATGTTGACATGCTGGAAAGAATTACAAGTGCATTAAAGACTGAACAAAAGATTTTAAAAAATTACCAAGATCTGAAAAAATCTTGATCTGTGATTTTGTTTTTAATTATCAAAAAGTGACATAAAACAGAAAATATAATAGCATCATACCACTTGATTCAGCAGTAAACATATTAACAAAGTAATAATCCCATCCAAATGGAAATGGGAAACTTAGGATTTGAGGATTTATATTTCCAGGGAAATTCAGGTTAGAAAAACTTCCAGACAAAACAAAGGCAAGGAATATAAGAAGAAGAAAAAAAAGGCAATTGTAAACTCCAAGAAATATAAAAGGCAGTAGAATTTTTTCTGGTACAAGAAGCTGATTAAGGCAAGCAAATGAGAACAGAAAGTTGGTGGGCTCCTAGAAGGATGAAATGAATTCAGAAGAACAGAGTTAGAAGCCAGAAGGTATCAGGGGCCTGGTGAAAAAGACACCTACTGTTTCTCCCAACAAGCAAAAGAGGAAAAACAACTAGACGGATTACACAAACAATAAAATCTGAAAATAATTTTAGCAAACTAAAATGAGGCATGGTTATAAACCCATGATGGAATGTCAGAAAAGAGAACAGGCTTCAGCCTTCTCCTTTCACTAACACAGGGATTCTGACTTAAAATTTATAGGGAAGGAAATGCTAATATAATCAGCCACAGCGTACGTCTTGGTTTTTCAGTGCACACTATTCATACAGGTATAATCATAAAAAAGCCACCTACTGGCTTTTAACTTAGAATGTACAGAAATCTTAATTGTGGTCAAAATGGAATGCAAGTTGTCAACAAGCGGACAGAAGCGAAGGGTAGGAGAGATGAGAAGAGGTGGGAGAAAGGTGAGGCAAGCATACTGTTCACAGTCGAGGGCACAGGAAATAGAGGTTTAAGGATATTACTTCAAGTTACAACAGTCATAGAGGAATGAAAACAATGACATTGGGAAGAGGAGAGGTGTGTTTGGAGTTGGAGTGAAACCCTATATACCAGACCAGGAAATCAATAGGCAATGCCTAAAGTGGAGAAATAAAACACGGTGTATGAATACGTTCTTTAGCAATCTGCAAGCGATCACCAGGAGAAGGAAAAGCAACAACGGTTACAAGCGACTGACTCTGGGATCAGGACGGGGATACGGAGGGACAAGGCCAGGGACTGACTGCTGTTGTTGTTTAACTGTGTGCATGCATTGTCTAATTCTCTTAAAAGTAAATATTTACTGACTATTTTTGGCTCATGACTGCTAAGACATTAACCTTTGACATGTACTCCTGGATACACTTATTCTCCCTCGTATGCCTGCTCCCTGGTTATCTAGCAGTACCCCCAGATGGCATCCCACCGAACATGATGTAAGGATGGAGGAGGCATGAAAGGTGGGCCACCGAGCTCCCACTACAAGCCATGAAAGAGGAGGATCTCCCCCGGGCTGACTGCGGAATGGCCCTGGGTCTCCCCAGACTCCATGCTCCTGCTGGACAGAATAAGTAAAATGTCTCATGTTTTCCCTTTGAAAGCCCGAGAAGCAGCTCACGGGTTTCACAGCAGAATGAAAGAGGGGGCTGTCACTTCGTTCCTTAGGACTCACAGCTTGAAAGGAAAGAGGAGGCCCACAGGGGGCCGTGGACCATGCCCAGCGGGGAGGCCGAGCACTCCCACAGCCCAGGGGGTGGGACCACGGCTCTTAAAGCCACAGATCTCCTCTGCAGGCACAGAGACCCTCTCAGCAGGAATCCATTCACACCAGTCACCCTTGGAGACTGCTTTTTATGCTAAAGAAATTTATCCCGTTCCATTGTATGTTTCTTGTCCAGAGTTCTCTTGGATCCCTTATTTAAGGCCTTAGTCCTATATTGTGAGCAGGGGAATGGACAGGCCGTTTAAGAGGGCAGAGATGGCTAATGATGGGTCTGTTAGCTTTGCAGCCAGTCTTTCCTTTGTGAACCAAACCCAATTTGGGTGCATTTGCTTAAAAAAGAAAGAAAAGAAAGAAAGAAAGAAGAAAGAAAGAAAAGAAAGAAAGAAAGAAAGAAAGAAAGAAAGAAAGAAAGAAAGAAAACGAATGAACATCCATTTGCAGTGAAAGAAATGTTAGATGTGTTCTATTCCTTTTACTAGGAATAAAACCAACACTGGGAGAAACTTTATAATATTTATAATCCATTCTTTTGGTTGAAATACATATCCAATTATTTCGAGGGTAGGGATAAATACTGCAGCTGTATCTCCTCAAGATCGGAAGGATATTAAAAGGGAGAAGGCCTTTTTATCACTAGAGAGATGCTAATTTTTATCTTGCAAAAAGTAAGGGGAAGCCCCTTCTGCAATGTTCTCTTTTGAGGCAGAATTTAAATGTATGCTACTGCTTTCATGAATTCTGTGATCCAAATCCCTATAAATCCTGTGAGCTGACAGATCAATTATTCCTTCTAACAGCTAATGAACTAATAACCCTTAGACATAGGAAGGGAGGAAAAAATACTTCAGGGGAAAAATCAATTAAAGACTACATAGCAATAAAAAACAATTAAATTCATTAAAGCTTTTTAAAGAGAGCTATAGTTTGTTTGAAAGCTGTGATTTTTAAATAAAAAACGTCAGATAACCTTGTATTTTATAAACATCATAAATATTCCTAAAATATGCCTTAATCTCATATTGTGTCCTGTCAAGGGAAGGAAATTGAGAAAGGGCAGGAAAAAAGAAAAGGAGGAGACGGGCTCTGGGGAAGACAGCCATGAGATGGCGGGCACTCAGCGCCTGCTCCTGGTAGGCCCCCGGGGAAGCAGAGGGGAGAGGATACAGGCCCCGCAATGGAGACAAAGGAGGGAAGAGATGCGTAATCCAGCAGTCACAGACCAGGAGGCCTGACTGAGAAAGCATTCTGCTGACAGAGGGAGTCTGGGGGTGGAGGTGGTGCAAGTGGCACACAGTATAGGCTGGGCATTCAGGGGCTTGGACACAGGGACACCGAGGGCTAGGCCAGGTGGCAGAAAGGGAGCCGGGAGAATGGGAGTGCATGAGGGCACTGGAGTGAGCTCTGACCTCAAGGATGAAATGGCATCTTCTGGGTGTGCAGGGCAGAGAGACGCCGATCCCACGTTGTGGGAGAAGGTCAAGGACTTGTATATTTGAGAAAACTGAAGCACTGGGAGGTTGAGTAAATGACTTGCTCAAGGTCATGTGGCATCACACACACACACACACACACACACACACACACACACAGACACAGACACAGAGTTGTGTGTTAACTGGAGTGTGGTGATCGTCCGGCTACAAGCTGGTGAGCACGGCTCTCCTTCCTTCCTGTAGTGCCCTCCTTGGCAGTAAAAAGCCAAGCCTCGTTGCAAATGGGGTGAGTAGTCTTTTTCCTACAACATTAAAACCTCTGGAGGAGGATGTCCGGGCACACCGTATGCGCTCCGGGGAGGCCACACAGCTCTCACTCTGTGAGCGCCTGTGTGCTGTGTGGCAGGGGGTAGAGATGGGACTAAAGAGTCAGAGGCCTGGCCTGGACCCAGAGTCCCAGTGTTACCCAGCCTCAGGCCCCCAAACCCAAGAAAAGCTGGGACAGGCTTCAAGGGCGGGCGACGTGAGCATCCCCCAGGGTCCTGTGCTCGGGCCCCAGGCTTGGTCTACTGCCCTGCTGTCGCCATCCTGACGTTCCAAATAACTTCTGAACAAGGGCCTCGTTTTCATTTCTCACATGGCCCCACAAATTGCATAGCTCATCCTGGGTGAAGATGGGCGGAGCCCGGGCCAAAGGGGCCACATGCTGGCATTCCCCCGTCTCCCCGCCAGCTCGCCTGCAGCCAGCGAGGGGCCACCAATCTGGAGCACTTGGCCCGTGTGGGCAGCAACGTCAGTTCTCCGGGGGCGTCAGTGGCAGCCCCTCTAGCCATAGCCCCTGGTGTCCCCGGGACTGCGGGGGAGGGGTATCTGGCATTTGTGGCAATGAGACCCTCCACCAGGTGGTTCTGGCTCTGTGGCTGGGCTGTGACTATGGTTCTAGCCACCCTCGGTTTCTCCCCATGTCCTAGTTCTCCAGGCTTCTCAATGATTTATTTTCAAACTACTCAATACCCTTTTAATAAGTTCCTTTCGTGCTTAAGTAATCAGAGATGGTTTTTGTTCTTTATGGCCAAGAGTTGGACTTGTTATGGAGTTACTGCCCCGATGTCCACTCAGCTGATAGAAAGCCAGAGTCCTGTGTCCTGAGGCAGAACGTGCTTCTCTGGTGATGACATGAGGGTGGCACCTGCCCACACGAAGGGGCCTGGGAAGTCACTGGGTCCACACTCCTTCTAAAAGGAGGAATCCTTCCAGCACAATCCAGAGTCTAGATAAGACTCAAATGCTCCTGATAACAGAGGGTATGCACAGCAGAAAGCCTTATGTAGGTGACAAGCCTAGAGGTCTGGCAGCTCTCCTTCTGCTTCCCCAGGTCATGGTCATGGTCATGGTCATGGTCATGGTCATGGTCATCTTAGTGCTTGTGAGGAGATCCCTACCTGTCACCAAACTGTCAAGGATGAAGTTCAAGGAAATTCCACGTCACTCATGGCCAGGAGATGGAATGCCGTTCCTTCAGAGCAGGCAATTAAGACAGTAGGTGAGTTGCTAATGGATTCCCAGAGCATGATGGGGTTACAGTGCTCTGGGACCCCGAAGACCAGGGGCCACCCAGCAAAGAGCCCACATAAGTATCACTGCCACATAGGAAACCACAAGTGTCGGGCACAGTGCTGCTGGCACCAGCGCCAGGATGCCCGGGGCCTTTCTTTCTTTTCCTTTTCGGGGCATGTCCTGTCGGGGCAACAGTAGCCTACATTTCGCCAAGGGCTGGGAGAGAAGGCGAACAGAGAGCTCGGGCAAGCTCATTCCCAACGCTCGAGCTGAGCTCCTGGCTGAACCAAAGTCACTGGGTCACTGGCATCACAGCTGTGTCCCTTTACAGTCCCCGAGGGGGTGGCATCAGTTCCAGAACAGGGGCCAGAGCCTGGATCAGACCCAATTAGAAGGGGCCTCCCCGGGAAGCCCAGGATGCAACCCTCCCAACTCAGTGTGACTCGTAGGCTCGTGAGCAAGGGCAGAGGGCTGCCGTGACAGAGGTAGCAGGTAGGACACAGAGCCACTGCGGCTCCCATCAGACCACTCAGGCAGCTGCAAAGTGGGTCTCGGGTCAGGACACTTCATGCCAAAGTCACGAGTAGGGCCCCTCTCCTCACTGCCAAGCAAATGGCAACTTCTGAGCTGGCCGAGGGCTGCCATGAAGGAAGAAGGCAGTTACTCTTCCCTTGGGACCTGAATTGCATCTCATCAAGTCAGTGAGCTCGGGACTGTGCGGGGTTCAGAGGGTCCAGGCAAACCAGGGCTGAGTTATAGGGTTAAAGGGAGCAGCGGACCCTGCAGGGGGCCTGCACCTGCGCAGAGGGCAGAACGTGGGGCTGCTGGGCCCTGCCCCGCGGGAGGAGGAGGGCAGAGGGACCCTGGGAGGTCCCGCAGCTTCAAAGGGAAAGGGAGAGAGGCGGGCAGGGAGAGAAAAGGAGGGAGGCCTGGCTCTGCGGGGTTTCCAGAGAGTAAAGTACTCATACGAGGGCTTTATGTGAATTTATCACCTCTTATTAGTGTCTTTTGAAATGCGAATTAGCTGATTACCCACCTCTCACAGCCTTCCAACTGCTCTTTATTCTCCAGCATCCAGCAACTCTGCTCTAAACAGGGCAGCCCCCGCAGCTCCTGGGCATTTTTCTCAAGGTTAGAACAGAGACCAGGCAAACTCACTGCCTGGTGGTGGGAGGAGGCTGGGGTGAGACGGTGCCTGAGGCCGGTTCTAACCGCAGCTGGTCCACATGCAGCCCTGGGCGAACACAGGTTACCCTCCCGTGAGCCCTCAGCCCATCAGGACGATTCGGGGACAGGAGCCGGAGAACAGCTAGGCTCTCCTACCCCAGCTCCTCTCATTACCACATGCCTTTTACGGAGGCTGCCTCGGGCCCAGGTCCCTGCCCAATGTCCAGGCACTGGCTTTCCTCCCGGTCTGGGCCCCGGGCTCACATCTCTGACCCCTGGCAGAGCCTGGTCCACGCCTGCTCCTGCCTCCAGTCCGGCAACAGGACACAAAGGCGGGGTGGCCTGTGTGTGCTCCCCAGGCCGCACCCCTATTCAGCAGGGGCTGCAGCCCTAGCATAATGGGCCCCCTGCGGACAAAGCCAGCAAGTTCCTTAATTAAGTCTAAGTGAAAGACGGGTCCCCGCTCACATCTGCAGAGAACCTGCCTTCGGAACTTCAAACACCCCGGGGACCGCCTATCAAATCTAGGCACGAACAGCCGGCGAGCAATTTCTTCTCCTCAAATCTGGAAAGCCAGGCCCCGGGCGCCCACTCCTCAGCCCCCTCTCGCTTTCCCTGCAGTTTCAGACGTGCCTCTGGCTTGTGAGACGGGAGACAAAGGGATTTCACTGGGCCTTCCTCGAAGCCGGGCTGTCTAAGGGGCTCTTTAACCGGCCTCGTCTCATTAGCATTTCCAGGCGGTCTCAAGGGGCGCGCTGAGAAACCAGCGCCCGTCCGTGGATCACATTCGGGCAAATCCTGGATGGAATTAATACGAACATTTAATTATCAGCTAATTGCCTTTTCAAAAAAATGGGATTTTCACAACCCCCGACCCCTGCCCGAGTTCTTACCCCAGCCCCAGCGACCCCCTCTCTCTCTCAGACAGAACCGCTTCCCGGGCCTTGCTGTGCTCATGTTCTGTGCACACAGAAACCAATTATTCTGCGGCAGTAAGTCACCGGGAGTAGGAATTGCTTTAATTTTTCCCCTTTCACCAGCTGCCCGGGGTGGTTGTGAGGTGGCCGCAATCACGGAGCCGGAGTGAATGCTAACGCGGCACCGAGGCCCGCGTCCCGCAGGGAGGATGATGGGCAAAAATAAAAAATGCGCTTTTGATGTGAGAGGCTAATCAATGAGTCTGGACGCTTCCAGAACCGCGCTCTCCGCTCTGGATGTGCATCGCGACGCTGCTTTTCCCAGCCGCTCCTGTGCACCTGACCCGCCTGTAAAAACGTCACCGGACTGGTAAAGTGTAAACGCCTGGTTTTCCTCCCGGTTCTCTCCTCCCTGCACCCCTCTTACCCCCTTGCCTTTGCCTCTTTCCTCCTGCAATTCTTTGCTTTCTCATTAGAAATGCCCAGCAACGTCTGGCAGACAAAGACTCTACAAATAAAGTGTACGGAAAGGGGAGAAATTGAGAAGGAGAAGAGTGCAGAGGAATGCTTCGTGCGCTGATCTCTGGAATACATTAATATCTGAAGCTGTTGGCACAGCCCGAAGTGACTGGGCAGCGAACAATGCGAGCAATGACTCGGAGTCTGGGATCTTCAAACAAACCCCCGCGCTGTCATGGCCACCAGGAAGGGGAAGAATGGCGATATTAGCTGACCTTCATTTCGTTGTTTCTTCAGACCTGACTGCCGGACCTCTGTTCGCTTGTTACTAGGATTTCTTGGCTAAAAAAATTTTTTTTTTTTAGCATTTCCCAGGCAATACAAGAGCCAGTTTATTAGGCAAACAAACTAGGCCCTAAGTAGTCTTTTCTGCTCCGCACTGGGAACGGGGTGGGGGAATTGGAATGAGGGCGTCGGGAGAAGACTGAGAATCAGAGCTGGACAATGAGGACAGACTCTACAAATCATCAAACCCATGTGCTGGCTGTGGTTAACTTAACCGATGCCATCCTCGGCGAGAGGAGGCCACGGCTCACAAAAGCCAAGGACAAAAAGAGCAGCTTTCTCTCTCAGACAGCAGCTCTTCCGTGGCATTTCCCTTCTTACCCCAAGTGTACGAGGAACTGGAGACCGCGTTATAGCACATGCAAGTGGAAGTGACGCTATTGTATTTCATTCATCTGTCATAATTACCTAAACACACTTAGGTTATCCAAACCACTCTCCAGTGGCCATCTTAATGATGTTCATAAAGTACGTGATACAGAACAAGCGCCTTTACATCCACAGGGTGGGCTGCTGGCTGCCCAGACCCTCACACTGGTGATTATTACATTTATGTGTCTGTTTACTGCCTTTCACTGCAACAGAAGCCCATTAGGGCAAAGACCACCGTTATATCCTGTCTCACCCAGCACCTAAGGTCGCCTTGCCGAAGGAGCTAATATTGTTTGCCTATCTCTGGAAAAATACACTATGTCTTTAGTCTTTCAGCTGCCACACCTAAAAGGTACTAGATGCAATACTTGCCTAAAATGCAGAAATGAACATAGGGGATGAAGTTTCCTGTGGTTCCCAACTTTCACATTAAAATATATCTGATAGTATGCCAGGCCGGCGTGGCTCCAGTGGTTGAGGGTTGACCCTTGAGCCAGGAGGTCATTGTTTGATTCCCGGTCAAGGTTCATGCCCGGATTGTGGGCTAGATCAGTAGGAAGCAGCCAATCCATGATTCTCTCTTATCACTGATGTTTCTGTCTGTCTCCCTCTTCCTTTAGTGAAATCAATAAAAACATTTTAAAATCTATATCTGATAATAAATGCAAGAAATGTTTACTATTGCTTAAAGCAGGAGGTTATGTGAAAAGATACACACACTTTTCAACAAGTTATGCAGTCATGAGAGTTGGAAAGAGAGAAAATTTCACACTCTAGAAAGAGAAGCAACTTACATGGCATGCGGGATATGATATCAAAATGGTTTCAAAAGGTAGTACTCATAGACATATGTATGCATGAACACAAAGACTAGAAACATACACCAAAGTGATAAGAGAGAATGTTGGGGGTGATTTTTATTGCTTACTATTCTCTACTTTACAGTTTTTCTACAGTAAACCTATTATGTTTAAAATCAGAAAAAAAAATTCAATAAGCTTTTTGTAAAAAGGAAATACATTAAATGAGGCACATCTCTGCCTTAAACATTTGGAGAAATAAATTATAGTTAATACAGGACCCCAATGGTATTTATTATACACACACACACACACACACACACACACACACACAACACACACTTGCTTCCTGGGTGTGCATGTCCAAAGATTTACAGAAACAGGAGAGGGGGGAGTTCTGTGGCAAGTATTTATTTTTTTAGTTTATTGAAGCAAAGTTGCTACAGGAGTCTGGAGAGAGTTTTCTCTCTCAGCATGAAGTGACCTGGTTTCTCAAGTCTGGGTTTTACAGGAGATTATATTCAAGGATGCTCAATTACCCTGAACAGGTGTGACATTCCAGGCCGAGGTGGTCACAGCTGTCAACAGCTGAGGATGAGCATTTCAGAACCTCCTACAAACTTCTTCAGCTTGAGGCTTCAGCACCTTGCAGAAGCCAAAGGCTGAGGGCAAAGCGGGGTAAACCTTCTCTGATGGGGAGTGGCAGCCAAAGGCATGTTAGATGCTAGAGACCCAGCTGCCAGGCACACCTTGCCAACCTGCAAGTCCACAATGGCTGCCAGCAGTCAGGAACAAGAGCATTGCTTTAGGTTTTTAATGGGGCACTCAGAGGGGGAGTAACCATGCCTGGAGGAGAGTGTTAGAGGGATGTGAGATAACTTACCTAATAATAGACAAATATGTAAATTGACCTTATCTCTGCTATGCACACAGCCTATCAGAAGTGAGTATGCAAAGTAACCCAACAAAGATGGCAGGTTGATTTGCATATGCTGGTGCAGAGTGGCTGGGAGGGGTGGGATGCCTGCTATGAGGGGGAGGGGGCGGTGGAGGAAGCTACAGGACCAGAGCTGTGGCCAGGAGCGAGGACTTGTCTGATAATATTTACTCATCAAGATTCTCCTGTAGCATCACTCTCTGCGCATTTCTGCTCTGATCCCTACAAGGCCACAGTGAGAAATGGGAGGGGGAAATAAAGTTGAATTAAACGCCTACTTCAACTTCAAACGTTCCCTTGAAACTGTACTTTTAAGTAAGATGGACTAATTGCGCAGGAAAAACTGGAAGAAACAGCCTCACCACTCAGACAGACCCCCCGACAGTGCCTGAGTCTGGAAATGCATCCCCAACATGTGTCACCCCTTCACACGCACCTGGAAACACCTGGAGAATTCCACGGAAAAAACATGTGAAGGGGACCAACCATTTTCCTGCCCTGGTGCTGCTTTCTGGATATTGACTCTAAGCTGATTGTTAATAAGACACAGAAAAAAACTCGGAGCCTCCCCTTTCCTGCCCAAGAGATTCAGACAGAAAAACCTGCTTCAGGAAGGAGGTCTTAGGATGTCGCCTTAGCCTGGTTTGAATTAAGTGTGGTAAACAGGAGGGCTGTTAGCTAGGACCCTAGGTAGCCACTGCATGTGAGCTGCCTAGAGAATGTGTCTGCCATGTGTGTGCTCCTCAGCTAACTGCACGTCACCCACACAAACTTCTGAAGACCCCACCCCCATCCTGTCTCCTTTATCTAAGATGTCACATATACCCAATGCTGCCTCACTATCATTAGAATTTTCATACTTAGATGAATTCTCCATGGAGGAGGAAGGAGAAGCAGAGAAGGGAAGAAAGGGAAGAGAGGAAGAGGGAGGAGGGAAGAAGGGAGGAGAGAGGAAGAGGAGGGAAAAGGAATAGGAGGGAGAGGGAGAGGGAGAGGGAGAGGGAGAGGGAGAGGGAGAGGGAGATGAAGGAGAGAGAGAATAGAGAGGGAGAAGGAGATGGAGAGGGGGAGAGAGGAGGAAGAGGGAAGATGGAGAGGGAAAAGAGGAAGGAGGGGGAGGGAGAGGAGAGAGGAGCAGGACTGTATCTGGTTTCCCTCATCATGCACATAAGGCCACACTGGACCGAGCTTTCCCACAGGGTGATGATGTCCGGACCCAAAGAGACGTGTGTCTTTGAAACACCACGAACTCTTCTTCCCCGTATCTATCACTGCTAGCTTCTTGGACAGCCACTGAGGAGCCCGGGACATGGATCACATGCTCCCTGTGGTGGGTGGTCAGGCTGCTTTCTCACCCACTGGACTTCAAGCCACTGGCGGGTGGGACCATGGCCGATGCCCCTGGGGACCCTCCCTGCAGCTCATCATCGCTGAAGGGACTCAATAAACCTGCGATGAGTGGATGAAAGATGACTGTGTCACGGAAGCCTCCATGTAATAAATAATAGCTCATTTGGAATCTGCACCTGTGGGAGAATTCTCCCAACACCTGCTGGGGCTGGTCCTCCTGTTTCCCAGCCTCTCAGAGGCCAGCTGTTCTGCTCCTCCTGGGACGGGCCCCGTGATCTAACCTGGAGAGGGCTGTGGCTTTCCCCATGTCCCGGCTCTCCCAGCATCCAACAGGCCCACAGACTCGCCTTTAATGCCAACCTAGGAAAATCGCATTTAAAAACTGGTTTCTAGGGGGAGGGGAAGGGGGATGGGAGATATCTGTAATACTACCAACAGTAATATATATATATATATATATATATATATATATATATATACACATACACATTTAAAAAATTAAAAAACTGTTTTCATTGAACATTTTCATAAAATGAAAAGAACAAGATGTTAAAGGCATCTGGTTATGTTAATTAATGGAGATGCCATATCACTCACTGCATCTGTAAAAGGAAAGAGTGACAAATATGGTCATATTTCCCCCTATCATTTAAATCCCATCTTCATAGGATGATCTTGCAGCACCACTTTCACAGATCCCAAACCCCACCTGTTCCTCTCACTTGTATCTGTACCCTGATGCATTCCCGTTTCTATCCGTACTGCACACCAAGGAGTCTTCAAACTGTCACCTAAGGGCACACTTTTAAAACAGGATGTGAAAACTTTTAAACTAAGCATTTTCCCATGGAATTGAGGCTTCTGACTTTCCAGGAAAAACGAAGGGGCCCACAAGGCTACCTTACGCAACCCCCGTCCCCCCTGCCTGCCATGAGAGGGACGCTGAGTCAGTGGCTCACCTCAGCTCCCTGTCTCCTGCCTGCCTGCCGGTGCTGCCTGCGGTGAGCACACAGGAGGCCTGCTCCTTTCCCGAAGGCGCGTATGTGCATGGCCTGCTACTAAACCCACGTGTGGCACAGAGCATTAGCCACGCCAGGAACTTCTAAGTGGCGCTGAAGGGAGACTGGAAGTCTCTGAGGGAGCCACCATGTGAGCAAATGCCCGGGCGCAGAAAAGAACAGGCCGGGTTTACAGAGTGGAGATACCCAGTTTAGATGCAGTGGAAGGGTCCCAGCTGAGACATGGGGGAGGGGGTGTGTGTGAGGCGGCGAGGCTGCCACGGGCTCCGGATCCGGAGCAGGAACCTGGGCTCCGTTCCAGGGGCACGTGGGCGCTCCGGCCCGGCCAAATGGCAGCGGCACTGGCAGTGCCTGGGGCCGTGCCGAAGACGCCCAGGAAAAGAGACCGGCCACGGGGCCACGGGTTAGCCCACCCAGGCAGGTACAGGAACAGACCCCAGCCCACAGGAGAGGTGACAGGAGAATGAGAGGGAAGAGGCCGAGTGTGTAAGTGACAGCACGGCCTGGGAGCAAAAGGCACTGCAGGAGGAGGGACAGGAGGGACAAGTAGTGGGAAGGCTGGCCACCCATTTGGCTGCAGTGTGCACAGGTGTGTGTATGCCTGTGCATGTGCGTGCGTGTGTGTGTGTGCGCGTGTATATGTGTGTGTGTGTGTGTGTGTGTGTGTGTGTGCGCTTGTGTGTCTAAGGTGGCAGGGTGGAGGCTATACGTGACGAATGTGGTTTGAGACCTGCTGGGTGCCAGGGAATGACAGAGTGGCCAAAAGACAGGTGTGCCGCTTGGGAGCACACACACACACACACACACACACACACACACACGTGACACCAGGTGGTGACACCAGGTGGTGAGCAGGACCGGGGAGAGGGAGCCGAGGTCTGAGGATGACCGCGCCACCAGAGGCAACAGTCCAGGCCCAGCCCGAGGAACAGCGGAGGGTCTGTTCCCCAGGCGCAGCCTTAGAAACCCAGCTCAGCTGTGGTCCTGGGTGCGCCCACCTTCTCACTTTGTTCCAGAGCCTCCGGCGTGATGGATGGGGCTCGGTTTACAGGGACTGAGAAGCCAGAAAGGGGGGGTAAGTGCAGCGATCCTCTCTGCTGCTGGTGCAAAGCAGCCAGGAGGAAGCCACCATAAAACTGCCACTGTTCAAACAGCCAAACTGATCACTGTAACCAGGGGTTTTTCCTCCTCAAACACTCCCACACCGTTAAGGCCACATCTCTGCTTTCCAGAGCCTCTCAGATAAAGAATTCCAAAGTCAGAGATGCCCAAATAATCCCGCACCTTAAAGAGGCCTTGATTTATCACTTCACAGCTGGTTCCCATGCACCCCCCGTCCATGCCCTCTCCACTTTTTCAGAATTTATCGATAAATCCTGCCACCAGGTCGGGGAGGCGGCGGGTGGTGATGGATGTCAGGCCGGGGGAGGGGAAGGTGAAGTGCAGATCCAGCCTGGAACAGATAAGCCGCACAGCGGCATGGTGCGCGGCTGCCAGCAGGTTCTCACAGGCTGAGAATCCTTAGGACTCAGCCCTGCTCCCCAGGCCTCCCATCTGCCCTCTCGGCCTTCCCTCTGCTACTGATATCTACCGTGTTTCCCCGAAAATAAGACATCCTCCAAAAATAAGACCTACTTACAGGTTTCCTTCTGAGTGAAATATAAAGCATCCCCCCCTGAAAATAAGGCCCCCCTAGATCTGTCTCAGAATGCTATTGCTAAACATGAGAGATTTGGTCCACTGATTCTGAAAGAAACGGAGTCACAAGAAATTCACCAGGAAATTCAGGAATTGGATTGTTATGATGATGTTCCAGAAGATGATGACATGATTGTCATTGAATAAATGAGTAAATTCTTGACACTGTAGGATTCACAGTTTGTCTGATTTGTGTTGACAACTCCCGTACTACCGTACCGTATACAGATAATAAATTTCTTTTATTTTCATTTAACAAATAAATGTGTACCATATTCTTCTTCTTGGAAAAATAAGACATGCCCTGAAAATAAGACCTAGCACATCTTTGGGAGCAAAAATTAATATAAGATGCTGTCTTATTTTCGGGGAAACAGGGTAGCTCTGCTCACTCCTCCTCCTCTGCTGGGGAAATGAGGCTTCTGCTCCTGGCTTGGGCTCTTTTTTTGAAAAATATCAGGTCAATTCATGTTAATTAAAACATAAGGTTAATTTTCACCCAGAGTTTCTTAATTTTGTTTAAAGAGCAGATAATGCAAAAAGGAGGCCCAAGCACAACAACTGACTATGGGACAACGAAATTAAGTTACAAAATATAAAAACAGCCACTTCTAGCAAAGTTAATCTGCTTGTTCAGGCCCTGGGCTTCTTGCTGACTGGCATTTCCTCGTAGGTTTCACCTTTAAGCAAAGAGGGCCACTTGCATTCGGCGTGGGGCTGGGGCCTGGGACACGTGGGCTTCAGGAAATCGGGGAGTCAATCTCATCATTATTACTATTATTATTATTATGAGAGAGACAGACAGACAGACTTTAGTTGGTTGCCTTCGCACACACCCTGACCGTGGCTCAAACCTGAAACCTATGTAAGTGCCCTGACAGGGAATAAAAACCTGCAAAACCCTGCACATGGGCCGGCAGTCTCTCTGACACCAAACTTCCCTTTTCCTTTCCTTCCTTTCTTTCTGTGTCCCCTCCTACTGCCCAGTCCTCCTTTGCCCAGCACCCGGGCCCTGAGATCTCACTCCCAATGCTGTGTCCGGCTTGCCGAGATGGCACTGTCCCACGGCAGGGCTGTCCCTGGCCCACAGTGCCACCTCCTCCAGGCCTCCCTCTCTTCCCCGAGGGCATCAAATTATTTCCCATCCAAGTTCCAAACTCCCTAATATGAATGATTTCCTGGAGATTTTTTTTTTTTTTTTTTAATGAAATTAAGTCACTGAAAAGGTGAAGAATGAACTCTTTGACCTCCCCTGATCTCATGCACATCACGTCCGGCCTCGGCATCTGTGTTAGGAATTTGTTAACTCACGTCACTGCTCCTAACCGGGCAGCCAGGGAGCCAGGTTCGTTCCGCAGTGATGTTTTGAAGGGGACGTGGCTTTAAAAATTGGCAAGTTCCATACACAGATGAGGTTTTTCTCCTTCTCCCTGTGCCTCCCGCTCCTCTTTTAAAGAAAACAGCCACCCCCTGGCAGCTCAGGGCCACAGCTCTGAGACCGAAGAGCAAGGCTCTGCGCACGGGGCACACGCTCCGTTCGGAGGCGGTCGCCGCTCCCACTGGTAGTGTTAGGGCCTGGTCGGCAGCCCGCATATTTTTTACTGAAGCTTTGGGTTTGTGACCCTGATTGACATGGCTCTCATTAGAAAAGACGTCTTTTGAGGTGTGGGCCTTTCCTAGGCTTCTGCGGTGGACCTGGACATCGGCAACGCCAAACACAAACACCCATGACTCTCACACCCGTCATTCCCCCAGAAGTCCGGAAGCAGTCACCGTGGGCTCCTCACTGCGGAGACCAGGGAAGGGGTCACAGCGCAGGAGCCGGTTCCACGGGCACACGGCAGGCATTCGCAGCAGATCTGCCTTCCTGCCTGTCAGCCTCCCCTCACCCTGCTCCTCCTCTCCCCTCTTTCCAGTCTCTCTGCTTCCCATGCTGCTCCCGGCCCCTGGGCCCTCCTCCCTGCAGCCAGGAGCCCCCCTCCCAGCAGGTGGCCTGTCCGGCCCACCTCACCTCAGTCCCCAGCACCCGAGTGCCATGGAGAATTAAGAAAGCTTGGGAGGCACCAGGAAGGGAAAAGTTCAGCAAGTGATGGCCACAAACCGTGAACACTGGCCACAGCTGGTCACTTCCTGCACGAAACTCAAAAACTTCGTCAAACGCTCCACGGGGGGGGGTCTTCTAGACTATGGGTCTGAGGGTGATGTCACGGGCATCCAATCAAGTATTTTAGGAAAAAGAAAACAAACCAGAGGCCAGGCGGCCAGGACGTGCACAGTCTCCCTAGAGCTTCTCACTCGCTGACCGGCCACACTGACCCCATGACAAGGGCCTTACTGGGCGGGACCCACGCTCTCTCCTGGCCAGTCTTTATCGCAGTGCCGAGGAGGAGCAAGCTTCCAAAGTTCGATGTATCCCCAGCTTACCCAGGCTCACTTTCAATAACCTGTTGTCCTTCAATAGAAAACGGTTTTGAACTTTTAAACCAGGAAGCCCCAGCTCAGATGATTTTCGGTAAAATATATACGGAGCACCTCGATGGCCCCATGGCAAGAGCGCGTGGGCCAGGGGTACCTGCTGTCTCCCACTGCACCCCGGCCCTGCTCCGCTCCGCTCTGTCCTGCTGGGGCTTGGAGTCTGCAAACGACTCTTCCCAGGCTCCTGTTAGCGGGCTTCCTGCTTTGCTCGGCAGCGTAAGGTACTGGCGGGAGTTCAGGAAGATGCTCTTCCTCCCTCTTTCCTCATCTGCTTCTTGCATCGTCTCTGCAAGTGTTAGCATTCCTTCCGTGATCCCAGCTGCAGCCACAATAGCCTCTCTTCAGCAGTCCCAGCACTGGAGGCAGGCCTCCTGGTTTGCTGGCACCTTCTTCTTCTTCTTCTTCTTTTTTTTTTTTTTTTTAACATATTTTATTGATTTTTTACAGAGAGGAAGGGAGAGAGATAGCTAGAAATGTTGATGAGAGAGAAATATCAACCAGCCGCCTCCTGCACGCTCCCTACCGGGGATGTGCCCGCAACCAAGGTACATGCCCTTGACCTGAATCGAACCCGAGACCTTTCAGTCTGCAGACTGACGCTCTACCACTGAGCCAAACCGGTTTCGGCATGCTGGCACCTTCTTGTGGGCCCAGCACGCCCTGGCTGAGAAGCCACCCCAGGGTGCAGCAGTGAGCGTGCTCCCGGCTCTAGAACCCCACTTCCGCACCTTCCTTCGCCTTTGTCGGCGGGTAGTTACTAATTTCTGGGTTACACCGCTCCCCCTCTTGTTCTCTCAGTCCTTCCACCAGTGTGGCAGTGAGGTCTCTTCATTAAGTCTTCTCTTGGTAGGCTACTCCTTTTCCGATGGCCCCTGACTTATAGAGCCTCCCTGAGGAGAAAAACTTTAATAAAAACCTCTACAACTCCTCATAACCAGCCACTGAGCTAAGGGCGCAGTGCCTCATCTATGGTTACAATTGCAAAGGTATAATCTGACTTAAACTGTGTTATCGATAGTCATCCATCTCCACAAGATGGCAAATTTACCCTAACGTGAAGCCCAAAATTAAAGCCGGTACCCACCACTTTCCAGACTAAGTAGCTAAATGCACAACAGACCCTTCTCCATGAGGTTTGACTAGTGCAAAAATGGTTGCACTCCGCGAATGTGACCAAAAACGCAACGCCTTTCCCCCCATGAGGAGATGAAACCGAGTTGGGAGAAGGCTGCGCAGTCTTCACTTCTGCAAAAGGCAGCCACGCTTCAACCCGCTGGTGCTAATAACCCCCTTCAAAACGAGGACGGGAGATGGCAAGAAAGCAGATACAAATGATCCTTTTAAAAGCAAGGAGCATTATAACTGTTACAATGATAGGAAACATCATACGCCACCAAAAACCTAAGCCACAGCTTTAAAACTACTATTGTCAGGAGATAACACACAGGAAGCAGTTCCAGATCACAGTGTTGTTTTGTTTTGTTTTTTGTTTTTAATATATTTTATTGATTTTTTACAGAGAGAAAGGGAGAGAGATATGGAGCTAGAAACGTCAATGAGAAAGAAACATCGACCAGCTGCCTCTTGCACACCCCCTACCGGGAATGTGCCCACAACAAACGTACATGCCCTTGACCGGAATCGAACCTGGGACCTTTCAGTCCACAGACCGACACTCTACTACTGAGCCAAACCGGTTTCGGCCACGGTGTTTTTTTAAAGAAGAAAAGGCAGAGTGGAAAAAGTAGATGGAGGTGTAAAATTGGATCACAAGGGACAGCCGTGTTTTGGAAGGACCGGAAGGTTAGCCTTTCGCAGGCATAGAAAGAATAAAGCAAATTCAATAATTTAGATGTATGAACACACTATATCATTGATCAGTTAACTATGTATATCATAACACAGTATATGATCAATCGGTTAACTATGGCAAGAATAAGATATAGTAACAATGATGCTTAATTCACTCTTAGTTATTTTTAAAACCTGCTCTAGTTTTTGAAGCCATTTTTTTTTAATTTAGGCAAATTAAGTAGATATTAAGATTCTGTTACCACAACATGTAAGAAATGATTGTGTGAACCAATGTGGCACATTATTTTAAAGATGCCAAGGAATTTTAGAAATTATATTATTCTAACTCCATCATAATTTCATGGAATGGAGAGCACCAAGCATTTATTCAGTTTTTAGTTAACCATTTGTAAGAGGACAGTTAAGTGGCATTAAGTATATTCACACTGTCATGCCATATTAATTCATTTCTTTAAGAGACCATTTTCGCCCTGGTCAGATGGCTTGGTTGGAGCATTGTCCCAAACACCAAAACCTTCTATTCCCAGAGAGGGCACATACCTAGGTTTCAGGTTTGATCCTGGTTGGGGTTCGTATGATTGTTGTTTCTCTCTTACATTAATATCTAATTCTCTCCTCTCTCCTTCCCTTCTCCCTCCCTTCTTCCCTCCCTCCCTCCTTCCTTCTCCTCTCATCTCTGACTCTCTCTCTTCCTTGCCTCCCTGTTCCCCTTCCTTCCTTCCTCTCTCTCTAAATCACATGTGTCAAACACAAGGCCCTCGGGCCAAATCCGTCCCGCCAGGCCTTGCAATGTGGCCCGCACCGCGCTGTCATCACTGCACTCTGCTGCGTTTCCATCACAATGACAGTTTATGACTGTTCAGTAAACCATTCGGCTGGATTTTAGATTTTGGCCCCTTCTCTGATTGAGTTCGACACCCCTACTCTAAATCAATAAACATATCCTCAGTGAAATTTTTTTAAAGGGAAAGATAAAATATTTTTAAAAATAAAGGGACCATCTTCAGTTTTCTTTCCAGTTCTCTGTGTATTTACAAGGTAAGAGGCTATTCCAGACAAATGGCAACTCAATGACAAAAAACCTTAGATCCATTTCTGCAGTAATTTTTTAAAATGAGATTTTTCAGAAATCCAAGAGTCATTGTGAAAGGAATTACTGCTTAAGGTCTCAAAGAGGGAAAGGGCTCTTAGAAGCACAGGTCAGGGGAGGCAGGGCATTGGGGACCACTGGACCCGAGATGTCGCCCGCTGTGCAGTCAGCTCCCAGTGCAGGTATGTGAGATACATGGGAGAGGCAGGGGGGGTGCAGGGAGGGGAGTGTGTCACGGACCACTGATACCCACTCCCATACAAAGATCATTTTGCTTCCAATCTAGAGAAATTGATCTCAGTGTTCACACTATGGACAGATAAAACCCAACAGTGATGGAAAACGAGGCCCAAATCAATTACTCCAAGGGATTTAACGCTGGTTTAGTGAGTGAAAGTGATCATCATTGCCTGGCTCTGAAACACAAAGGAAAGGTGAGGCAAAAAAAATAAATAAGTCCCGGCAAGGCTGAGGGAGCTGATTAATGGATCCCTAGGCTGATAGACTTTAATTAATGCAACGAGGCCTACAGTCACGTTCTGTAAAAGTTAACATCAAGACTCATCGCACTATTTCCAAAGGGTTTGGCAAAGGAGAGGTATCTGTTTCCTGAATGCCACACATTCCCTTAAACTCTCAACCCCTCCCGCTTTACTCAAACACGGGCAGTTCCCAGTGGGCATCTGTGTCCTTAGGACCAAACAGAAGTCCCAGGGCGGGCCCCCTGGACTGCAAGCACGGCTTTGCGACTGAGCCGCCGCTCACGTGGGCACAGGCTGCTCACGTGGGCACCGGCTGCTCACGTGGGCGCCTCAGTAAAGCGCGGGAATGGTGATCAGCAGAAGCAGGGATTTACTACGGACAGAGCAACAACAACAGTGGCTGGCAGAGGGGCTGTGCGGAGGGTTAGAAGTGACTACTACCAGGTGTTAATTGCTGTAATTTTTAAAATGTTATAACTCCTTCTTTAATTTTGTTTCTATGTGAACCCTGAGAAAGAAGATACCTACTAAGAAGGGCTCCTGGAGGCTGTGGGCTCAAATTAAAAAACAAAAAACAAAAAACCAGCCTCCAGCCATTTCTACACTGGGGCTTCCCATGCAAACTGTACTTCAAGGAAAAGCCTGCACTGAGCTGCCTGCCTGCACTGTGTCCTGCCGGCTTCGCCAGTCCTTATAAAGGAGTCCCTGCAATCCCAGTTCAACCAATAGGACTGAGGCTTCCTCCATCCAACTGGAGATGCATAGCTCCACACAACCAGAGTGCCTCTATTCTGACCAATCAGGAAGTGCCTTCTGAACCAATCAGACTTCAAGAATTTGGAGTCCTCATTTGCATGAAGACAGACCAATTAGGGACGAGGGGCAGGGACTTCTTCAGTCTATATAAGCCTGCTCCCCTGGCCCTAGGAGCACACTTTCCTTTTCCACCGAAGACCGAAGAATGCATTTCCCTGGCTGAGCAGAAACATCAGAGATGTCTTCCAGAGCAGAGCTAAGCAGGCCAGCACGGAGCAAAGTGGGCGGGAACCGACCCTGAGCAGACTGGCACAGAATGCAGCCATCCGGCGGGGAGCAGAGCAGCACAGCACAAAGCAGACGGGCACTGTCCAGCCCCCGCACAGGCGTGCTGTTTTCACAGCCTGGCTGTATCACAATTGAGCTGTTTTGCATAAATCAAGTTTCCTTCTTCCCCACACCACAAACTGGGGTTTCCCGTGGGCAGTGAATTGGCGCCAACGGTTGACATTATCCAACTCCATCCATGGTGCTGGTTTCTCCGGGGCAATGCTGGGATCACACCTAATAGTCAAACAGTCTCGTCCTCTGAGCACACACCAGTAACCGGTTTGGCCGGAGGACAGGACAGGACAGGACAGCAAGCACTAGAGGGTCAGGAAGGAGACCTGACATTTAAATTTTTGTTTTGATAAAACACAAAGAAGATAACCTACTTGTGGATAATTATGTGTTTAATAACCCTAAACCAACTACATGTCCATTTAATCTATTTTATAGTTATAATTTTTAAGGAGGGAGAGGCATGAACATCTCTACCAAAACTTAAGTTTTAGGGAATTTTCTCAAAAGATAAAAAAAAAACACCCACCAGATCACTTTTAAAAATGTAACTAACAAACTAATCAAATAAACAATAAGATAACTGAAAATAGTCCCAGAGCTATTGTATAACGCCCATTCAGAGGAAAGCGTAAGGAATCTCCATCCACCAAGTACTTCTGAATAAGAACTGAAGATTTCTCTCCAGAACGCCATTCCTTTCTTTTCCCAACTTTCTCATACCTTCCGTTAGAACCATTTTCTTTCCTATCTTTGTTTTGTTTAACAGTTTTCAACCAACACAGCAATACATAACATTTAAGGTAAAAGTCTGTTTGGGTATGATTTATCTCTGCACATATCTCACCTGGTGCTGGCCACCCTGTGAAAGGAAGAGATTGGCAAAGGTCTGACCTGGATCTGATTTACTGGTGTGTGTGTGTGTGTGTGTGTGTGTGTGTGTGTGTGTGTTGGCGGGAGTGTCTAGTTATCTCCAAAGGGGTATGGAAGGAGGATGAGAGTTGGATGGAATTTCAAAGACTGTCTAGTCTAAGCTATTGGTTTTATATGTAAAAAGACATCATGACTTCCCTCCCAGGTTTATCAGCTCGGGTAACTGCAGTCAGAACAGAATCCAATCCTTAAGTTCATTTGAATTTATGAATATACAATAAAATCAACGTATGAATGAGAAGCACCTGAGGGAAATGGTGAACCCCTGAAGGATTAGGTTGGGTTGGCAAAATATCCTGAGCGGTGATGGGATGCTCTTCCCCCGTAAGCAGTAGACAAAGAGGAAGAGCAGCGGCACTGTACACTTTGCATACACAAAGCATCTGCCCCAGGCTTCCCCACAGTATTTCTAAATGCAGCCGGTGCTTGCCGGTCCCGCGCGGCTGGGGGAAAGCAGATGAATTCGCTGGTGAACAAACATTACCAGAAAACACGCACAAACACGTACATGAGCAGTAGCGTCAACCGAGGCCTGCGCAGTGTAATTATTATTCCGTAGCTCCATAAGCCACTCTTGGAAACCACACCTTATCTTTCCAAACCGCACCGAGCAAAAACAATAATCAAAAAATGATTCTACTTTGTGATCATTTCTGACCCCCTTGATGATAGCAGAAGCCGTACCTCTTAACAGATTACGGGAGCGTGGAGCCCCCGAGGTGGTCACGGTGACGGCGGGGCTGCTGTCAGCCCCTATCAATCACCTTCCATCAAATAAAGGTTTTCCAATTTTCTGCTTCTCTCCAAAGTTTTGTTCTGCCTGGATTACGCTGAGGCATCAACATTTGAACTTACTGTTCCTATTACTGCTCCCTAAATAAATGCTATTAGCAGAAAAACGAGCTTTTCCACAGGAAGAACTCAAAATCAAGGCTGACAGCAGTGATGTGGTCGCATAGAAAAGATAATTTGGCTACAGACACTTCACAGGTACCCATTGTACGAAGTTCGTGAGCAGCTCCAGGGCCCGGGAGGGAGGGAGGATGTAAGGCGCCAGGAGGAGAGGTCTGTGAGTTGTACATTTTAGCTCCTGAAATGAAAATGGAGCAACTCCAAAAGAGTCACCGGAGCGCCACGGTACTCTTGGGTTTCAGAAGCAGGCCTCCTCGGAGTTTTACGCTATATGGTTTCACTACCTGGTACCTATGATCTTCATGATGGAGAAAAGTGATTTTTCTAAAATATAGCAGATATGTCTGGGGGAGGTGAGGGGCAGTTTAAATCAATTGAAAAAGGCATGTTTAGAAAGTAATGGCACCTAAGGAAGGGATTCATCCTATTTATCTTTGTGATCCTGATAGCCAGGGAGATGTCTGCTGCCTGAAGACAGCAAATTCATAAGCTGGGGGCCCGTGTATGTCAATACGATCAAGGTTACAGTCACGCACATTCCTCTGTACCAATAAATAGACTTTTCACTATGATGTTTAATGGCTGCATCAGTGTGACGAGAGCCAGAAACAGAGTGGTAGGAACAGAGAATGATGAAGAGGGAAGAGACGTATTTTCAGAGTTCGTCTCAAGCAGGCCTAGGGGCTACCTAGATCGATGTGTGCGGACGAGGTCCCGAGGTAGTACACCGAGACATGGGTGATCTGGCCCACACAGAATTTTTTTTTTTTTAATGTTAATTTATTGTCAGCATGAAAATATTGGGAGATTTTACTTCAAGATCCAGAGTTCAGGCTTCTCCTAAAGAAGTAAACAAACAGATGATCAGAAGAAGACCCAGACCCTGAGATGCAGAACTGGTAGTTGCTCCTGACGTCATCCAAGAGTCAATGAAGCAGCTCGAGGGGGGAAAAGCGTCAAGAGGGAAAGAGCCGAGGACTATGCCCGCGGTCCTGCCCTCGCTAGGAGAGGAAAGGACACGGTGAGAGACAGAGGGAGGATTAGCTCCAGTGGCTCTCCCAGACCTGGTCCTCGCTGCCCAGCTTCATTTTCTGTGCCTCCCAGCAGGCAAACGAGAGCCCAGCCAGCCAGTCCGATCTGTTTGAGAAACCGAGTGCTGAGGCCTGCCTGAGAGCCTCCTTCAAACCTTTGCTTCCTACCACCCGAGATGCTGTTCTCTCCCCTGCCTTCGTGATGCTTCTATTTGGCTTTCCACCCCAGCCGGAGAGGCCCAGGGGGCTGCTTCCCCCAGCGCGTGTGCACAGCTTGCAGAGCCCCTGGAGCTGCCCTGAGCTTGGGCTGAGTGCCAGGCACCAGGTCTTCTCCATTGTCTGACCCTCAGTGCCTGGCGTGGCATTCCACAAAGAGCAGGACCAGGGAGGGAGGAGTAAGCCGCCCTTATCGCAGGGGCAGATAAGCCCCAGGGAATGCTGTGCCTCGGAACTCTAGGAAGAGCCCTTTCTAAGAGAACCACCTCGAATACCAGGAGTCATTCAAGGAGAGTGAGAGCGGAGAGGCACTGTGTTTGAGCAAGAACCCGCGGCTAGTAGTAAGTCTAGGTGGGGGTGGTTTCTGATACATTATTGGAAAGTATAATAGTTTGGTAATGTGTCTCAGAAGGCTTACCACTGCTCACCCCCTCTTTGGAAATCCACCTGTAACTGACAGCTTGCTGTATTTGTTCCCTGGGGGTTGAGATCTGACCCCCTTTCCGTGTTGAGGGAGCTCCTCTCAGGTGAGTCCTGGCAGGAGACGGTGCGTTGCTTCCCACTCGGGATGCCAGTGAGATCAGACCCCTCCTCTGCCCGCCCTGGCAGCTAGGCCTGGCCGTGCCGGCACCCCTCCTCCAGCACGGGAGCAGACACTCCGAGGCGCTGGCCTCACTCAGCGGCTATGGGTGCAGCACCCTGACCTCGCACTCCCAGGGACCCCTCAGGGACGCTGCTCGGACCCCTGGCCTACGCTTCCTGTCCCTTCTCTGGACCTCAAACAACCTTCTGATCGGGGCCCCACTTTTGGAAGACAGCCAATTCCGGTCTCTGGAAACATCCTGATAGGAAAACATCCTAAGTATGGGGAAAAGCTTTGTGCATGCAATGCAACAATATTTATAAAGAAAAATGTGGAAATAATCCAAACTCCCCCAAACAAGTCAATGATAGTGCAGCCACTTGATATAACAGCACTAATGGAACTAAAAGGAAATGGGTTTATAATAAAAGGTTTTTAAAAATAGAGGGGTTTAAAAATACAGTATTATTGTACTCCTACAAAATACAGGAAGTACCAAAATGTTGAGTACAAGTATCTTGTTAAAATTTTAATTATTTTTTAAGAATAAAAGTAATTCAGGTTTACTGCAAAATGTTCTGGAGAGACATACAGAAAGTACTGGCACTTCTGCACCAACTCCAGCCTGGCCTCCACCGTGCTCTGACGCCACCTGCTTCATGCTCTGACGTCCACACAGCACTTCCTGGACCCTCCTGTCTCCCCTCTCTCCCTCCCTCCTCCTGCATCCCTCCATTCCTCTTTTAGGCGGGACTGCAGACCCTGCTTCTTTTGGTTTTGCCCTTTGCCCAAAGCAGCTTCTATTCAGTCCTCAGACCTCCGCCCAGGGTTCTGTCCGCTCGGAAATCTCTGGACCCCTCGGCTGACATAGGCCCCTTTTCTCCTGCGCCCCATACTAGTGCTTTGCCAGTGTCCCTCCCATTTGTTCTAAGTTCCCCAAGGGCAGGGACTGTGTACCTTTCACCTCCGGTACCTCGCCCAAGGCCAGACGCTCGGATGGCGCCCAGTGACTGTGTTGGCACCGAGGAAGAGGAAGGGGGTGTGAATGGGTGAGGGAGCACCGTGCTGGAGGACAGTGTGGCTGTGAGGGCATGGGCGTTGGCAGAGGACTGGGCACTTCTTCAGAGAGATGGACTGAGTGAGGACATGAGGAAACACAGACACGCATGCCTGGGAAGAAAAGAGGGCTGAGGGGCTTAACTAGATTATCTCGGTGGAGGAGGACAGAAGAGAGAAGAAAAGGCAGGAAACAATAGCCAAGGAGGACATTCTGGGTAAACAGTGAGATAAATAAAAGAGACTGCATGGTTATTTTTTTCCTTCAGATGCACTGTTTATGTTTGGGGAAGGGTTTTAAAAATAATCCCTCGAAAGATTAAACTGTCTCTAAGGTCAGTTAAACACACCAGACTGCTGAGAGCTCAGCCTCCGACCCATGCTGTGCTGGGCTCCCAGGAGCTAACCTGAGAGAGAGTGTGTTCAGTGACATACAAACCAGGCTGCACCGGGGGCGCTCACTAATTCCATAATGGGGAATGGGCTTCGGCCACAAAATTCCAAATTCCAGTCTCAGTTGCTTTTTAATCAACTCTGCTTCTGGTCATGCTAACCTCCAGAACATTCTGGTATAGCTTACTCAAGGCGTCTCTGTTCTCCATAAAGGCCCTTGTACGCTGCTTCAGACGGAGCCTCTGAGTCTTACCTCCTGAGGCAGATCTAGGCAAGCAATTCAACTTCCATTTTTAACACAGAGGCTCTTACTAAGGGCACCTAGAACCAGTCACTGTGACACCAACTTGATCTTGGGAGTCTGCAGAACGACCACGGGGCCTAGTCATTGCTGCCCGAATGCTGCAGAGAAGGGAGCTGAGACTGAGGGCCAAAGGCTCCACCGGAGCTGTAGGTGGTAGATCCCAAATAGGCCCCCACCCTCCCATGTTCATCCTCACCGGGGAGCTGCTCTGCTCCCCAAGACACCCCGCTCCCAGGAGCTGTTCCAGGAGGAGAAAGTGTTTGAGCAAATGGAAGCCGGGCTGATTTCTAACCACAGGGCTGAGACTTTGCTCAGATCACAATCAACGTGCTTAGACAACATTACGTAACAGTTGGTGTGCTGGGAGGCAGCGCCGTCCCTCAGCCTGAGTCATTCAGGACTCTCGTCTGGCCCCTCACAATTGCCTGTCCCTCAGACGCAGACGGGGCTCTAGCTTGAATTCTAATGAGAACGAGGCACACTGAATATTTAAACTGCAATTACAAAGATCCTGCTTTTACAGATGTTCCCACTACAAGGGAGGGACCTGAAAATGCTCATAGGTACTGACGGAAAACATCAGTCTAATTCACATTTAGAAGCTGGAAAAAGACAATCTTGTTTTCTACTCGATGCTATCATTGAGGTAGGGGCGGGTGAAGAAAAGGGAGGGGGGAGAAACCATGCAAAGATCTCGGGAAAAATGGTAAAGCCCGGGCTCCGAGAGAGAGGTTCACAAAGAGGTGCTTGAGTCCTTTGTGAACAACCGAACAAACAAATTCATCACCGGGCCCTTCTGTGTGGCCCCTTGCAACCCAGTCCGTACGTATAACGAGAAATCTCCTCACTGCAGAAGCATCTCTGACTGATGCATCCGATCGGCGAGGAAGATATGCCGAGGGCAGGGAAACAAAAGATCATTTCACGGTTCGCAACCCATTTTCGCAGTCTCTTAAGTAAAACGACGTGCCGGCCGCTCTCCGTGGAACGGGAATAGCGTGCCCTGTGAGCAGCCAGCGACTTACAGAGGAGGGAGCTGCTGGGTCCCCGCCTCCCAAACCGTTAAGATCTCTCTTGCTTGCAGTATCATGGATGTATATGAATGTGTTCACATGTGAGACGATGAATCTGGGCTGGCACTCTGGGAAAAGCAGGTGATTAACTCCCTGCTCTGTCTTGAGTCTCCTGGACCAAGCCCCTGCCCCCACACGCCTTTCTTACGAAGACCATAATTGGACTTCCGTGGTATCTGGCTCTCCTCTTGTGAATGCCAGCACTAAGGAAAGGGGCTATGGGTCATCCTTTTCTGATCTCTCTGGTTGCTGCCCTCTTCAGCTGGTATGAGACATGTCCAGCGAGTTATTAATTTCAGTTATTTTTTTATTTCTAAACGTTCTATTGGTCCCTTTTCAAATGTCCTCTGTCACTCTTTATAGTCTCCTCTTCACTGAAGATCCTTTCAAGGTTGCCATTTCTTTCTTTAAATATGGTAAGCACAATGGATGTTAGCATTGTGTATGATGATCGAGCACTGCAAGTCTGTGCAGACGGGTTTCTGTGGTCTGGTGCTGGTCCTGGCCCATGTCGTTCTGTTCCATGTATTGTAGGTATCTTTGACTGTGTGCTGGTCATTGCCCTGGAAATTTTTTTTTTGGTTGAATCCTAGCGACTGAGTATAAATATGCCTCTCTTCGAAGAGAGGCATTTCATTGCTTTTGCCAAGTACCTGGAGCTATTGTAGGTGAGCCTGTCTTAAACCAAACTCAGGGTAGGAGGTTTGCTGAGTAAGGATACCCAGGGTGCAAACCAGAGGAGGGCCTTTTGGGCCACACCTATCAGGGAATGTAGGTTTTTCCTTTGTTTTTCTTCTCTTGTGTTCAGTGCCAAGGCTGCCTTCTCTACAGTTCTCAAAGGCAAGTTTCCTTCTGGTACATTTCTATCCCAGGGAGTAGCTCTTTGGGGCCCAATCATCATCATCATCATCATCATCATCATCATCATCTCCTATTACATTTCCAGTTTGGAGTGAGCCCGGGGACTTCACTTTTACTCTGCTTGCCTGCCCCTCTTGGGCTGTGGAAGTCCCTGACTCCTGCCTGCAAAAGAGCTCTATCAGATTAAGAAAATAAGATCCTAGGCCAGTGTTCGGCAAACTCATTAGTCAACAGAGCCAAATATCAACAGTGCAATGATTGAAATTTCTCTTGAGAGCCAAAAATCGACTTCTGCGCATGGGCCACGAAGTTTCAATCGCACTGTATATGAACATCCGCATGTGGTATTTTGTGGAAGAGCCACACTCAAGGGGCCAAAGAGCTCCATGTGGCTCGCAAGCCACGGTTAGCCGACCACTGCCCTAGGTAGTACCAGAGAGTTTAGAGGCTGGAAGCAACACAACAGGGCAGGTTACAGTGGTTCCTCAGAAAAATGAAACACCATTTGATGCAGCACCTCCACGTGTGGGTGTGTGCACAGAATACAGGCGTGGCCCAATCCCAGAGCACGCATGTTCCCAGTGGCATTATTCACAACAGACAGAGTCCACTGACAGAAAAACGGACAAACAAAATGTAGTATATACATTCAATGGAACATTATTCAGCTTTAGAAAAAGGGGAAGGAGATTCTGACACGTGCTACAAAGTAGAGGAATATTGAAGACATTATGCTCAGTGAAATAAGCCAGATTCAAAGGATAGATACTATGTTATTTCACTTACAGAGGGTCTCAGAATAGAGACAGAGAGTAGGGTGGTAATTGTCAGGGGCCATGGGAAGTGTTTAATGGGGACAGAGCTCCAGTTTGGGATGGTGAAAAGTTCTGGAGATGATGCCGGTGATGTTGGCACAACCATGTCAATGTGCTTAGCACTGAAAATAGCTGCAATGGTAGATTTTACGGTATGTATATTTTACCACAATAAAACAAACTTTTTAAATAAAAGGTCTGGCTAATTTTGGCAAGGGCTGCTAGACCTACTCAGCAAATACCACAACATGCCCTGTGTTCAAAGGCTTAATACTGACCGATGGAAGTCTCAGAAGTTAATTGCTGGGTGTCATAAATACAATTCTGACCCCCCTAGAGCTCAGGAGGCCACATGCTGAACCTGCAGGATTGTGGGAAAACTCGCACTGCGTGTCAACAAGCACATACATAATTACACGTTTCCTTTAAAAATATAAGTGCAGTACATTTTCCTTTAGAGGTATCAGGCACCAGAAATGGTAGAGGGATAGTTATGCGGTGTTGATCTACAACATTAATGGAGCTGCTAAGTAAATATTAGGAAAAAAGTTGAAGGGATACGAGAAGCAAATCTCTAAAGTATTTCCATTGGAAGAATAAAGAAATTTCTTCTTTCGGTACCTGACACTGCTGTCCTGTTGCATCTCGCTTCTGAGTCACTACATGTAGTTCTGTTATAGATAACATATGTTGACTGGAATCGAACCCGGGACCCTTCAGTCTGCAGGCCGACGCTCTATCCACTGAGCCAAACCAGTCTTGGCAGTTAACATATTTTTAAGATACCAAGTTTTGAAAACATACACATGCATTTCAGTAATTCTAGGAGTCTCTAAGTTTCTTCTAAAAAAAAAAAAAATGAAACAGAGTCCAGCTCAGAAGGTTTTATGGAAATTTTTGGCTATAAAAACTAATACTAGGTAACACCATAAATTTAAAAGGTGGCAACAATAGAAGTAACATTCTTCATTGTGACTCTATGAACAACGTATACTGAGGCCACTACATTGCAAATATAAAACTTATCGACTTATCGATGAATATGTTCATTCCGAAATAATAGCAACATGATTGCTCATCAGATAAAAAAACAGCTTAGGAAAGTTAACCCTCCACTGGGAGGAGTCTTCCTCCTTCAGACATAATGATAATGCCTCATACTTGCTCATTGCTTACTATGTGCCAAACACTGCTTTAAGTGATCTACAATAATAAGAGCATAATATGCTAATTAGACCAGACATCCTTCTGGACGTCCTTCCGGAAGAAGCCGGGGCCCTGAGGGAAGCCCGGGTCCTGGGTGCCAGGGGAAGCTGGTGCCGGCAGCAGGCTGAAGGAAGGCCTCCTCTTTTTTTTTTTTAATATATATTTTTATTGATTTTTTACAGAGAGGAGGAGAGAGGGATAGAGAGCTAGAAACGTCGATGAGGGAGAAACATCAACCAGCTGCCTCCTGCACACTCCCCACTGGGGATGTGCCCGCAACCAATGTACATGCCCTTGACCGGAATCGAACCTGGGACCTTTCAGTCCGCAGGCCGACGCTCTACCACTGAGCCAAACCGGCTTCGGCGGAAGGCCTCCTCTTGCACGATTTTCATGCACCGGGCCTCTAGTATATCTAGATATTTATCTCTGTATCCTCTATCTCAATATGAGCCATAACTTGTATCTTTATCTATATTAATTCTTTTCTTTCTTACAACAACCCTCTCATTCCCATTGCAAAGATGAGAAGCCCCAGGCAAAGGTGAGCATGGGCTTCCCCCAGGCCATCCAGCTGGTGAGCAGCAAAGCTGGGTGCACGTTCCGGCTCTGGAGCCTGCTACCCACTGTGCTCTCAGGCCTCTCGACACAGACAGGGGAATTCGGGGAAGACAGGCAGCTTTACACAGGCTCCAGATGCTATACAGTTTCATTCTGATAATCAAATCTTCCACTTCTTTATAGCTGAGGAAACCAAGGCTCAGCGGGATTATGTTTATACAGAAGTTGGAGAGAGTAAGGGAGGCAGGTGGGAGTGAGCCCACACCTCTCTCCTCCCAAGTGTCAGGGTCACGTGCAGAGGAGTTATGTGAGAAGGTTGGGGAGGCAGTGGAGGAGGCTGGGCTTCTGGAAGGAAGAAAGAAACTAATGCCTCAGGACAAGAAGCACAGAGAGGGCTGGTGTCTGAGGGAGGAGAACTGAGGGGTGAGGGAAGTAGGTCAGCCCCTCAGTTTCCCTTCTTCTGAGGTTCTGAGTCGCTAGCTGCCTGGTCCTGCCTCGGCCTGAGCTAGACGTCTGCTTAACCACAAGTAACACGGGGTGGACGGCCATGCTTCTCAAGGTGGAGCCCAGGTGACCCTTGCACAGAGGTCTCTGCTCTAAAACGAGGTCGATCAGAGGGATCCATTGTATTTCTCGTGTTGAAAGGGCTACAAATTAGGCTAAGCATGTCCTCGAATCAATAGCTGTTTGTCTTGCTGTATTTCTATTTACAATAAAAGCATCAGCTCGACACACTTGGTGCACCTTTGTGGGATGGAGCCCCGGCGGCAGTCACTGTGATTGCTCCCTCTGCCCCCACCGCGGGTCAGCACCGGCCTCGGTCTGACAAGGCACGGGACACAGGCTGCGTATAATGTAAACCGTGTGAAATCTGCATCGGGACCTCGCAGAACAGCAAGTACCGGCATCAGAACTGTTTGCATTCCTGTTACATAGCCAACGCTCTTGAACTCTGGCCTGGGCCTACTCAATCAGAACCTCTGGGGGTGGGGCCTGGGAATCAGCCCTGAAATCACTCCGAGTGACCCTCATCTTGGCATGTGAACCCCCATTTCACTTACAAGGTAGTAAGGAGTAAAATGATTGCCAAAGATAACATCACCAAGTACAGTGGTGCCTCGCATAAAGAACGCCTCGCATCGCGAACGCTGCACACAACGAACTTCATTTCATGATTCATACAACGAACTTCGTTTCACACAACGAAGTCGCCCGAGCTTCCACGACTGCTTCGCCCGAGCTTCCACGATCGCTGCCGATGTATTGCATCCTTCCGCGCAGGCACTGCAGGCAGTCGTTAGTCACTGCGCTTAACTTAAGCACGTATCGCGGCAATCGTTCTTCATTACGAATTAAATCACGCACGTATCACGGCAGTCGTCCTTTTAAGTTAAACTCAATATTTTTTTTATATCATGGCTTCTAAAAAAAGCAGGAAGGTGATTTCAGGTTTTTCATGAAACCATCGGCCAAAAAGCAGAAAATGGATGAAGATGTGCAAGATTCGGTAGACTCTACTTAGTCTGTCTTAAAATTAAAAAAATATGTTTTAAAAAAAAAATTATGTTTTTAGATGTATCTAAATAAAAATAATAAAAAAAAAATTTATCTTTTTTTATGTCATCTTAGCATATTTTATGCTACGGAACGAATTATTTTTTTTAACATGTATTGTTATGGGAAAACACGTTTCACATAACGAACTTTTCGCATAACAAACTTGCTCCTGGAACAAATTAAGTTCGTTGTGTGAGGCACCACTGTACAGGATTTGAGCTCACTGGAGCTTGAGAAGCTGGGCTCGTATCTGCTCAGCAGTTCTCCCTTCACCAATTAAGCTCTGGTTCCATTAAAACGAGGCACCGCAGTGAACGAGGCTGCCTTGGAAACCCGGAGCTCCGCCACCACCAATCCGCACAAGGGCACACAGCTTCCCGAGCAATTCTTCTCTATAAGTACACAGAGAGGCTCCTTCTTTTAAATTTTAAAAGATTAATACTTTTTACTTCCCCCGAACTCGTAACAACTCATTTCAGTTGAGCGAGACCCGGGTTAGCGGTTTGTGCCTCCTCGGATGGGGCTGCCGTTGTTGAAGCGCAGCCAGACCCGCAGTAATCAGACAAACGTGGGGAAGCCCAAGCAGAGGCGGCACCCTGGCTGCACCCTCACTCACCGCAGGACGCCGACTTCCTGTCCACCAGGGTCACCCGCCGGGTCTCGGTGCGGAGCCTCTCGTCGGTGTTCTCCACCAGGTTGGCAAGGTCGTCGATGATCTCTGCGAAGGAAAACAGAGATGCGCGGTTAACACTCCCAGATGCCCTGGCCGCGCCTCAGCAGCACAGCCGCGGGCCTTCCCGGGAGTCATCCTCCCAGTGCAGCCGGGGAAGAGGCAAAAACTCACGTGTGTTCTCTGAAAACTGCCGTGTTGGTTCAAGAAAAGGGGGAAAGTGGAGCGGCGAAGAAAAACCTGGTTTAACACAGCGGAGAAGAGGAGACACGTCACAGGTTCAGGGGAAAGGACGCATGACCCAAGAGGTGACAGACAGACAGTGCAGGGGGCTTCAGGGACGACTGGGGACCTTCCTAGGAGGCCTGCTTGATGGTGAAATCTAGTCACTGAGAATGGAGGAGCCAGAGACCTTCCTAGGAGGCCTGCTTGATGGTGAAATCTAGTCACTGAGAATGGAGGAGCCAGAGACCATGGCGCAGAGGATGGCGAGAGCGGCATCCATTGGAATACTGAGCAGAATATGGGTTATGTTACAGAAAGGAGATGCGTTACCACTGGAAACCAGGGTGCCTTGGGGGAGGGGAGAAGAAACTGAAGGTGTTATTCTTCATCACTCTCAGCAGAGCCCTATTACGCTGTTAAGAAGTAAAATATATAGAAATGTACAGCTTTATAAAATCACCAAAGCTTCAGTATCTTATGAAATGTTAGATGGATTTTTTTGGTAATTAATCTCTCATAAAGAATCCTTTATGTGGTTTGTCTTTTTATTTTTAACACTAATCTCTTAAAAGTGAAATGAAGCACTTAACATTTAAGATAGCATATATATAGTATGATTCCAATTATGTAAAAATATTTCAATCTATCTTTTTATATAAAAAACCAAGAAGGATCTATCGGGATTATTTATTTATTTCCAGGTGATGGGATCCTGGGTGAATTTCCTTATATTTTCTTTCGTGTTCCAATTTTTTTTTTAAATCATGAAAATATTACTTTTCCATTTTGATTCTCTTTTCCTCCCTCCTTCCCTCTCTTCCTCTCTTTTTTTAGTGGTTGGTTTAGAGATATGTTGTCCAATACACATCATCACTTTTCCTAAGACTAAAACAAACAAGGAAGTTAAAGGAGGCTTCTGGAATAGTGCTGAGTTGAGTTTGAAGGCCACCTGGGAGGAGCAGGGAAAGAGCAAGACCTGCAAAGAGAGCGTCAGCACGTGAGAGGCCCAGAGGGTGGGCGTTCTTCCTGCTGGCCTGCTCCAGCGCTTCTGATAACTTCTTTTCCCTACAGACCTTTAGATCTGTGTATTCTCATTATTTTTTGCATGCCTTCCTTTTACAGAAAAACTATGACAGAAACTTTTATTCATCTCTATGCCTCCCATCCCAGGAGAGTACCTGGTACACAGCCAAGATAAAATAAATGCTCCCCTGGCTGGTTTGGCTCAGTGGATAGAGCGTCACCCTCAGGCCTGGAGGATCCAGTCAAGGGCACATGACCAGGTTGTAGGTTCGATCCCCAGTGAGGGGCATGCAGGAGGCAGCTGATCAATGATTCTCTCTCACCATTGATGTTTCTATCTCTCTCATCCTCTCTGAAATCAATAAAATTATATTTTAAAAAATAATATACTGAAAGATAAAGGCAATGAATGAAGTCTCAAAGATAAAAGCATTGAACAATTTCAAAGCACGTTGTTGCTTCTTTAAAAAGCGAATCTAACCCAAGTTTTCAAGTATTTATATAGCATCTGTCTATAAAATCTTTCATATTCTTTCACAACTCTCTATTCCCTTGTATTCAATGACATACCCTTTCTCATTTTTCCTTCCCCCTATCTAGAAGTTCTATCTAGGCTTTTTTCTTACTCTGAAATGTTGGTGATCCCATGAGTTCTATTTTTACTCTATAATACTACCATAGTGATTTTTTATGCTTTTTAGTTCATCAATATTTATATTAAAAACATGAAAATGTTCTGCTCTATCTCTCCAAAATTCTTGACCCATTTAGCCAACTGCCTATTACTTATCTCTACCTTGAAATCCCTGCAAACTTCTGACTCTCAAGGTTTCTTCATATTCCTCCAAATATTGCTTCCCTCCGTAATGGCACCATCATTCCTTTGCTTGACCAAAATAGAAATCTTCGGAGTTACTTGACCTTCTCCCTTTCCCTTCTCTTTCATTGGACACTCTGTTTTTTAGCCACCCTAGTTGATTCTCCCTTTCTAGTATCTTTCAATCCTACCATCTCTCTTAAGCTCTATTACTAGTATCTCACAAAAATTTTCCACTGTTTCTGAGACAATTCCTATTATACCTTCCTGTTTCTACTCCTGGGTCCTTTCAATCCATTCTCCACCCTATAGCCAGGGACATATTTTTTTCATATTTCAATTAATTAAAACTTAAATAGCCATATGTAGCTAATGACTATTATATTGAATTACAAAGCTCTAAGTATTTTTTTTTAAAGAAAACCAAAGCACATACCACTACCACTGTCACCACCACCACTGAGTTATTGCTTAAAAATATTAACAGAGGGAATGAAAATAAATACTAAAAGTGTGCGATTCACTAAAGAAAAAAGGCAAAAAGGAGGTACAGAGAAACAAAGAGTAGACAGGACTAAAAGAGTATAAATACCTAGATGGCAGACTTAAACCCAACTATATTAGTGGTCAGTTAAATATAAATGGACAAACTGCTCAATGAAAAGACAAAGAATGTCAGGCAAAATTTTTTAAAAAGACAACACAATTATATGCTTTCATATAAAACTCACTTTAAATATAAAGCATAGAAAGTGTTTGCATGAAAAAAGCTGGCATGGTTTTATTAATATTAGACCAGACTTCAAGCCAAGGAGTATGATCAAATATAAAAAGGACATTTTCATCATCATGAAAGTACACACGTGACAAAAATGGGAAAATCCACAGTGTCTGAATAATAAGGAAACTGCCTGTAAATAATCCATAGGATAAGAATCAAATCACAAAAAAACATAGAAAATGTTTTGAACTGAATGATAATGACAATCCAAAATAAAAGTGTGTGAAATGCAACTAAAGCAGTGCTGAGAGGGAAGTTTACTGCTTTAAACACGTATATTAGAAAAGAAAAAAAGGTGTAAGAACAATGATTGGACTAAAGGAGATAAGCATATGATTATATGATATCAATAATGTATAAAAAGAATTAGACAAAACTCAGTGTTCATTCATGACACAAAATCTCAACAAAATAAAAAAGGGAGCTACTTCAATGATGAAGGACATCTATAAAAAACTTAGAGGTAACATCACCCTTAATGGTGGACACTGAACACTTTCTCTAAGGTCAGAAACAGGTAAAGACATCTGCTCTGATGACCTCTGGTGACTATTTTATCAGAAGTCCTACATCGTTTAATGAGGGGGGGGGAAAAGGCAAAAAGATTTAAAAGAAAGATGTATATATGTATACCTAACATGACTGTGTACATAGGGTATTCTATGGAATCTATAATAAAACCATGATATTAAGTTAATTTAACAAGTCCTCAGGTACAAAATCAATTGTAAAGAATAATCTGTTTCTATATAATAGTGAAAAGCAACTGAAAAGTGAAAATAAAAAATAGTATCATTTAAAATAGCACCCAAAACTTACATCAAATACTAGAAATAAATCTAACAAAAAGTATACAAGACCTCTATGCTGAAAACTATAAAACATTGTGGGAGAAATCAAAGACCTAAATAAATGGAGAGCTATACCATGTTCATGGATTGAAAGACTCATTGTTTAAAAGTTATCTGTGTAGTATCCTCAACTGATTTATAGATGTAGTACAATTCCAATCAAAATTCTAGCAGGCTTTAAAAATGAAATTGGCAAGCCAATTTAAGATGTGCATGGAATGCAAGTGATTTAGAATTGCCAAAATAATCTTAACAAAGAAAAAATTCAAGATTTGTTATAAACATATAATAATCAAGATACTGTGGTATTGGAATATGTATAGACAAATTGATTAATGGAACAAAACAGAATCCAGAGATAAATCTTGTGTGTGTGTGTGTGTGTGTGCGCGCACACACACATATACACACATCCACAGATGCACTCCATTAATTCTCAACAAAGTTGTCAATCACAAAATCAGTCAAATCGGGAAAGAAAGGTCTTTTCAACAAGTGATGTTGTGACAACTGGAAATCTGTATGGGGAAATGAAAATTATCTTGACCTTTCCTTCCCACTATACAAAATAATAATAAAAAAATTTTGACTTGAGATGGTTCATAGAACTAACTGTAAAACCTAGAATTGTAAATCTTCTAGAAGAAAAAATAGAAAACATTCATGAACTAGGGTGGGCAAAAATTCTTGGACAGAACATAAAAAGGCTATACACAAAAGACAAAAAAAACTGGTCAACTGGACTTTTTAAAAATATTTTTTTCTGCTCATTCAAGGATACCATTAAGAAAATTAATAACTACAGACTGGCAAATATTTAGGGGCCATATATCTAAGTATTTGCATCCAGAATACATAAGGAACTCATACGTAATGAAAATACCAAGAAAACCTAATTTTAAAATAGGCAAAAGACCTGAACAGATGTTTGTAAAAGGAAAGTACAAATGGCTAATATGCACATAAAGAGAAGCTCCACATCATTAGTCATTAGGGAACTGCACATTTAAACCACGGCAGACACTACTGCATACCTATCAGAATGCTAAAATTAATCACTTACAATACTAATTATTGGGGAAGATTTGGCACAAAGGTAATTGTAGACGTGCTTGTCAGTTTAATCAAGTTAACCAGACACTGATCCAGAAATTTCACTCCTAAATACTTGCCAAACAAAAATTTTAAAAAGGCCTGCACAAAAATATACATACTTGTTATATAAAAAACAAATATCCTTCAGAATGAGAATGAATAAGCAAATTGTGATCTATCTGTACAGCGGAATACTATTCAGCAATGAAAACAAAGAATTATTTAGAAATACAACAACTGTATAAATCTCAAACACATTTTGTTGACTAAAATAAGAAAATAAAACCTATATGTACTTAGTGATTCTATGTTCACAAAGTATAAAGTTAAACCTAATCTATTGGATAGATCAGGAGGTCGTTGCCTCTGGGGGTGGAGGGATTGATTTAAAAAAGGGACATGAAGGCCGAAACTGGTTTGGCTCAGTGGATAGAGTGTCGGTCTGTGGACTGAAAGGTCCCAAGTTCAATTCCGGTCAAGGGCATGTACATTGGTTGTGGGCACATCCCCAATGGAGGGTGTGCAAGAGGCAGCTGGTCGATGTTTCTCTCTCATTGATGTTTCTAGCTCTCTATCTTCCCTTCCTCTCTGTGAAAAGTCAATAAAATATATATTTTTTAAAAAACAAAGGGACATGAGGGATTTTCCAGATGATAGAAATGTTCCTGTAAGGCCTGAAAGACCCCCGGTCCAAAGGATGAGCGGCGACCCCAAATCAAACGCAGAGCCCGAGTCTTGATGCAAAGAGCAGGAGGTTTATTCCAAGCGCTGCGCAGGGACCCACAAGCAGCAGTCCAGAAAAAGACTGCCGCTTGAGAGCCCTGAACAGAGGTTAGTTACAAGCTTTTATAGGCAGAAACCACACGCAGGTGGCCTGGGGAAATTGGCCTGGGGAAATTGGCAAATTGGCCTGGGGAAATGCAAACATAAGGTTGAGATTGCAATCTCTTGGCCGTTTCCCGGGCAGTTAGAAACAGGCCTGACCTTACATTCCCTCCTCTTCTCAGGACTGAGTTTCAACCCTGGAACTCATATTCTGTTTCCCCTTGCCCAGTTAGAGGTACGATACAGGGCCCGAGGGTTAGAAGTAGGAGCAGAATAAACCAATTTTCAAACCACCCCTGTTGAGCTTCTCTCAGTTTGGCCATAGAGTCCTTCACCATGCCTGAATGATCTATAAAAACAACACTCCTCTTTCAAAGCTGCACACAGGCCACCGTCCTTACTACCTCAGACAGCGAGGTCAGGGATAGTGATGGATTGTTCAATGGCTCGTATTGCCACTCTGAGCCCTTCTATACTGTGGGGTTTGGATTAAAGCTGCTGTCCCAGTCCCCACCCCGGCGGTTACCCCTAGCCCCAGCAAGACAGCTAGGGTTATTGAAACCAGCTCTTACAAAAGAAAACCTCAGCCCCTCCACACCGCCGGGCCTCACTCCTTGTTCTCCCATAAAAGGGGAACTGATTGGGCGGGGCATCATCAAGACCCGCCGCGAGTAGGAGTCAGTGGCAGCCACCATCCCCAAAGAGTGTCTATAAGCAGTCTCCACAGTCCATCCATCGTCAGGCGGTGGTGCAGGTTTGGCATGAGAGGCATGGATCCAGGAGGCGATGCCGTCTACCTTGATGGCGGTGGGTGTCCCTTCCACCGGGGTTCCAAGTTGGCCGTCCAGTGACGATGAACGTAGACAAAGTCCCCAACCTGGAACTGGTGTGGTCAGCCAAAGGGACCCACACGTCCTTTTGGACCGTCTCCAACGCCTTCAACCTAGCGAGCAGGGATTGAGGGGCGTGAGTTTCTGTCCACGGGTCAGCAGTGAGTGGTGGTGGGGCCCCGAAAAGGATTTCAAAAGGGGTTACTCCCAGGGGCCCGGGCGTATTCCGGGCACGGAATAGGGCAAAGGGAAGGAGGACTGTCCAGTCTGTCACGCCAGTTTCTAAGGATAATTTAGTCATAGCCTCTTTTAACGTTCTATTCATCCTTTCTACCTGTCCTGAACTTTGGGGTCTACATGAACAATGCAATTTTCAATTAATCCCCAGCACCTTGGCAATTCCCTGACTTACCTGGGCGATGAATGCCAGCCCATTATCTGAACCAATTACCTCTGGAACTCCAAACCGGGGAAAGATGTCTTCAATCTTGGCTACTGTGGTTGCCGTTTCGCTAAAGACTACCGGGCCGGCTTGACTTCCTTCCGTAAAGTCAACTTCCCAATAGCTGCCCGGCCTATTTCCCCTTTCCCTTTCGAGGGGTGGGAATTTCATGCCTTGCAGCTAGCGACAGTTCTCTCGGCTAGGGAGGTGAGCTTTCGGATTTTGGACCCAGATGGGTGAGGCGGTGTTGCCATTTCTTCAGGGACGATTATCTTCTCACCTGCCTTATCCTTCCAGACCCCGTACTTATCCTTGACGTATTTGCCAGGCTTTCTGGCCATCTCCCCCTCCTCTTCTGGGGAGTAAGAGAAGGACCTAGGAGGGTCCAAAGAGACTTTTGCTAGCGGCAGGATGTTTAGTCCCAAGGCAGCCTGTTTTGCTTCAACATCTGCCTTCCTGTTCCCTTCCGCCACCTCAGACGTCCCCTTTTAGTGCCCTGGGCAACTTCTTTGGGGGCATGTATGGCCTCTGCTGTCAGTGTAGATGTTGACTCTTCAGCCAACCTGAGGGCTTGTGTTCTGCCTTCTGTGCTGAGGTGCCTTCTGGCAGACTGCTAGACCAGATTACCTCATCCGTGCTGACTACCGCGGTTCCTGCCCTCCTCTTCCTGTCCGAGAGGTAGCTGCTGCCATCTGTGAACCAAGTGAGGGGGGACCCGGGTAGGGGTGTGTCTCTGAGATCCCGCCTGGCCCCCGTTTCTTCAGCCAATATCTTCTGACAGGAATGCAGAATCTCTCTCTTTTCCAAGTCTGCTTCTGGTAGCAGAGAGGCAGGATTCAATGTCACGGGGGCCCCGAATTGGACTCTCCCCTCGTCCAACAAGAGACTTTGGTCACAAGGAAAGAGTGGGTGACCGTCCCAGTCCCAAGATCTACAGTCCGGTTAGTCATCCACGGGTATTGCTCATTACCGGTGGCCCCAATGACCCAAGAAGTTTTCTTAGATATCGGCCCCAAGGGAGCTTTTATTGTGCTCCTGTGTCCACCAGAAATTCTACTGGTTTCCCCTCCACTTGGATGGTTACCCTGGGCTCAGGGAGGGGTTCCGAGCCCCGTCCCCCTCAGTCACTGTCCTCATGAAAGGCCAAAATGGTCTTGGCTTCCTTCTCCTTTCTCTGCCTTCTTGGGCATTCTCTCTTCCAGTGTCCTTTTTCTTTACAGTAGGCACATTGATCTCGGTCGAGTGGGAGGCGATCGCCCAGGTTCTACCCTTACCTCTCCCTTATCACCTACCACTGCTGCCAAGATGCGCGTGAGATTCTTCTCCTGTCTACAACTTCTCTGCCTCCTTAACTAAGTCCTGCAAAGTATAAAGCAGATTGGCCAATAAAGGCCATAGCCACCGAAGCCCGCTGCCCCTCGGTCGCAGGGTACCGCCTGAATGCTTCCATTAGTCGCTCAAGAAAGACCGAGGGAGGCTCCGTGGGTCCCTGAAGGACATCCCTTACCTTAGCCAAATTGGTGGGCCGACGCGCGGCTCCTCTGAGGCCGGCCACTAGAATCTGGAGATAGACTGTCAGTCGCTCCCTACCTTCTCATCACATGTACAACTTTTATAAAAACTTTCACTATTTTACATTAGCTCTTAAACCTTCTTCCTATGTCCTTCAAAAATCTATAACCATTATTTTAGAATATTTAGGAAAGGCAGAGGGAAGAGAGAGCAGGTCTAGCACTCTGTTCCCAATAGCCGCTTGAATTTTAAACTGCCACATTCTTCCTACAGATAAAGATCTCAGATTCTGATAAGACTGAAAAGGGGCACAGGAGAATTTTAACTGTGCCTTTAAATCCCCTAATAGAACACGGTGAAAAGTGTCCAAGCAGTTACGGGGGGTTAAACCACGTTTTCACATTGTTTTAACACAATTCTAAATAAATTATAAACCTTTGTGATGAAGTCTACTTAAGCCTATAAAGTAGATACACATGACTGAAACCAAAAATGATTCCCAAAGTTTAAACAACCGAATGTACAAAATACAAGATGCAGGTACAAGCCCAAATTGACAACAATGGCATATGAAAAAAGCAAAACAAAACAAATCAAATACAAAAGTTTCATGTTACATTAAACATTACTTCAGAAAACCCGACTTAGAATAATTTCTTAAGTGTAAGCATTACATACTTTTTCATCTGACAAATGAGAATCATTACTGCTTATTCTAAACATATATAATACAGTTTAGCCTGCCATATTCTAGGCATCTAGTTACTGCAATTAACTTTTCCTAATTCAATTTATACTTTGAACTTTTAAAGCTGGCAAGTTCAAACAAAGCACTGAATAATCTCTTTGTAGGAGAACTAATAGTCTTTCGCTCTCCGGCCTCCCCTAGACCTCTCCACACCAGAGGCAGTTTACTAGGATTTAAGACAATGTCAGAAAATCATAGGTCAATCACAATTCATACTTAAGTAGCTACAATATAAGACTCTGCTTAGCTGGTATCAATGACAAAAACTAAACATTGTAAGCAAGGCCATGGAATTACCTGCCACCCTCTGCAGATCACATTAGCATTCAAATGCAGCTGAACACATTCTTTAGCTGAAGACTCCTAGCCTTTACCGTTATCGTTATCAACGAGGTAGTTTCCGCCTCATGGTGGGGAATTTCAAAAGCTGCTTACAATGACTTGGGAAACCAGTTTTTAATTTATCTGCTGCCTCCAGCTACTCAACTCCTGGAGGTGAATGGAGGCAGGGAGCAAACGGGTCCCAGGTGACGAAGGCGGTGCTGCCACCAGAGCACTCAGCTTTAAACAAATTAAAGGTTTCTTTCTTTCTCTCTGCTCGCCTGTGGCCGGGCGAGTAAGATGGACCTGGGAGGTCTCTTTCCCAATTTTCCTTTGTCAAGGAGACAACCACACTCCTTCAATCATTTGGGGTTATCAAAAAGAACATCAATCCAGATATCAGTGTATGGAATTTGGTCCGGATGCCCAGGGCTCCTATAGACTATCCGCCGGACTCCCGTGTAGGGCCCCATGTCTAGGGTCCCTGTTGAAGGCCAATCAACCCCAAATGTCGGCCACTCCAATTCACAGTCTCCGGAGAGTGAAGGCATCTACCGAAACACCATAGCCTTCACCTCGTTTTTTGAAGTCCGGAAAATTTTTAACCATGCATTCAAGGGGACTTAGGTGACTCTCCTTTGAGTTTCCTTGCCCCATTTTTCTCTTTCTTCCCAATTTGTTAGGCAACAAATAATTCCAAAACAAATCCAAAAGAGTAAAAACAAAAACACTGCACTTTTACCAATTCCCACACACTCGATTGCGGCCGCACTCTCTCAACACTCACAAAACACTCACTCAGACCAGAACCAGGGAATCTCCAGACTCCAAACCCAGACAGAGCCAAGGAGTCTCCACTTGAATCTCTTCCACAAACACACGATTGGGGCAGACGGTCGCGGCTGCCTCACTGTCTCAGTAACCAAACCTATCCGATCTTCGCCGGGACTCGAACCCGACACCTGATTGCCGGGACTCGAACCCGACACCTGATTGCCGGGACTCGAACCCGACACCTGATTGCCGGGACTCGAACCCGACACCTGATTGCCGGGACTCGAACCCGACACCTGATAGGAGACCGCCAGGCGCCCCTGGCTCTCCTGCACCCTTGGAGCGTCCCCCAGGGTTGCAGCCTGTGGCCCTCCGACACGTCTACCGACCACTGTTCGGCCACTCTCACGAGTTGCCGAACGGCTGCGAACTCAGAACCAGATCAGATTACAGAAGTGCGCACACAGAACCAGATCAGATAACAGAACACAAGACAAAGACAGACAACTTCGGGGTACCCCTTCTTACCTCCAAGATCGGTTCTGGGCTTGAGGGGGGGCCGCTCGATCCCGGACGAGCCCCCAGAATGTAAGGCCTGAAAGACCCCCGGTCCAAAGGATGAGCGGCGACCCCAAATCAAACGCAGAGCCCGAGTCTTGATGCAAAGAGCAGGAGGTTTATTCCAAGCGCTGCGCAGGGACCCACAAGCAGCAGTCCAGAAAAAGACTGCCGCTTGAGAGCCCTGAACAGAGGTTAGTTACAAGCTTTTATAGGCAGAAACCACACGCAGGTGGCCTGGGGAAATTGGCCTGGGGAAATTGGCAAATTGGCCTGGGGAAATGCAAACATAAGGTTGAGATTGCAATCTCTTGGCCGTTTCCCGGGCAGTTAGAAACAGGCCTGACCTTACATTCCAAATAGTCACACAGTTGTCAAAACACATAGAACTGAACACTAAATACCTGTGCATTTTGTTGCATACAAATTATACATCAATTAAAAATACAAATCAGAAAAAAATAAAAGTTTACAATATTATGATATTCCTAAGATTTTCCCGGAAGGAAGGAAGGCAGACAGGGTTACATACATGGATGCTAGAAAGACAAAGAAAATGATTCTAGCCGAAACCGGTTTGGCTCAATGGATAGAGCGTCGGCTTGGGGACTGAGAGGTCCCGGGTTCGATTCCGGTCAAGGGGCATGTACCTTGGTTGCGGGCATATCCCCGGTGGGGGGTGTGCAAGAGGCAGCTGATCGATGACTCTCTCTCATCGATGTTTCTAGCTCTCTATCTCTCTCCCTTCTTCTCTGTACAAAATCAATAAAATATATTAAAAAAAAAAAGAAAAAAAAGAAAAAAAAAAGAAAAGAAAATGATTCTAACAAAATTTTAAGAGTGGCAAGAGGTCATGGGATCATGTCGTTGCTCCCTGCCTTTTAAGACACCCTGGCAGTGGGGTGGTTAATTTCTTGCTGAACACTCCCAGTGCCTGGTAACAAGGAAACTCATGAGGAAATTAGCTCTATGGCTGAGCTGGAGGGTGACTAGTTATTGTAGGGTTCTGTGTACTGAGCTGAAAATTTGCCTGCCTTCAACTTCTATGCAGATTTTGCTAGAACAATGTAAGTTCATTATTCTTCCACAAGACAGTTCCCCTCATATAGCTCTTCTAACTAAACTAAAGACACTTTGCTGCAAACTTTAGCCGATCCTCGGAGAAAAGGATTTGTGATCTGGTGACTCCTTGATGCTTAGGGCACCGTATTTTTCCTGAAATGTATGCAAAGACTTGGATAGATGAGTTTAATTTTGTCTAGTTAGCAAAGAACAAAGCTGAGTTTATTTTAATGGCACATATATAAGTGGATATTTTTATGATCCATTCCTCATATCCTATCAGGATATTCCACAGTAACACCTGTGCTTCCGAGAGTTGCTTGGTACATTGTTCTCATGCTACCAGTTACGGTCAGACTTTCATGACATGCTCTATACTGCAATATGCGGTACAACACTCAGGCTTAATAAACCTCTGTCGCTACGAGAAAGTCAAGCACAGAATAATCCTTGTTTGATGCTAAGTGTGTCAGCTGTTATATATTAACTGCGTTTATAGATATTTAAAATTTGTAAATATTCATAACTTAGAGGTCAATAAACTTTCTGTAGCAGATTAGCTCAGCAAAAATCAGTAATAGACACTGAGGAGTTACCTCTTCTGATTACTACAATAGTTTGTTGTTTTCTGTTTTTGTTTCTTTTAAAAAAAAACAACAACAACACACAACACCTCTACTTTTAAGTTATAAAAGTTATTTAATTGAAGTTTATAAAGAAGAGGGGGGAAAAGTAAAATATTATCCAAAAGCCCTGGTAATTACCTTTATGAGTTCCCTTCTAAGATTTGCCATAAACACATATTGTTTATAAACACAGTGAATAAAGAATTTTTCTTGCAGGGATTAGTTTAACGCCCTCTATTTCCTATACTTGCAATAGATAAGTCTTTTGCCCCCATGAACATATCATTTGTACTCTTTGATGTTGCTATACCTCCTTCAGTTATCATTTCTAATGGTTAGTCATTAAATAAACACTCATTCTAAGTGTGAAATACTTAGAATGCTCTATTTCTACATAATGAGTCAATGAATTCTTTCCTCTATTATCGTTTTCCTTCGCTTGTATCATTTCCTGAAGTTAACAACGTGTGATTATGATGGCTGCACGGGCTTTGAGACACATCGGCCAGGCCGGCGTTTGGAAGGTTTATACTGCCACTGTTGGTTGGTTTGCTAGAACTGCTCCCTTGTCAGTTATCTTCACCTCAGAAGGTTTCCCAGGGCAGGGAGGCTGGGGGATTCCCACCCTGCAGCCCACAGGCTTCTCAGGTGGGAATTCCCCAACCAGTCTATTCCGAGCAAATTACACACAGGTTTCAGAGTGCAGGCTGAGAAACAACCAGCGGACTCTTTCAGATTCCTGACAGCACAACCCCCAGAGAAACTGGTATTTGGTTTCCTGTTAAGTATTTGCATTGGCTTCCAGAAGGAGCCTACGTTTCCGCCCTCTGTTAATTTGAGACACCAGGTGCCATTCCAACAGGTAGAAGGGAAAAAACGAACAATGTAAAGGATGATGCAAAATTAACAGGAGCTAAAGCAGTAACCAGTATTATATGGTACCAAAATATCTGACTCCAATTATATTTCATGTTTTTCCTACTCCCAATTAAGGTCTCAATAAATTCCATGTAAAGGCAGAAAGTGTGCTGCATATTTTCAGATAATTGTGGTGCCTTTCGTATCAGAATGGATGCTGGCAGTTGCAAAGTCATTGTTAGTTGGCCTTCTGCTTATATTGCTAATACCACTTGATGACAAATATTAAAAAACAAACAGTGAATAAGGAGATTTTCTTACAGGTATTAGTTTAACTCCCTCCTCTATTTCCTACAACGGAAGCTTTAAAAGGAGGGAGGGAAGGTGACCTCTAATAACGCCTAACACTAGGAAAAAGGGTCAAATAGACTATAGAAAGCAGGAACAGAAAGACCAACGTGTGACTCAGCAGGAAAAGCACTAACTCACCTCTGGCACCGGTGGGGGCAGGTGGCGGGGCAGTTGGCGGGGCGGTGGGCAGGAAACGCCAGCACCCCAAGCAGAGCCTCTCGGACACGCTCAGGCTTTGGGGCCTAGGAGGAATCCCCTGGCCACACCTGCTGAGCGCCTGAAGCAGGAGCAGGTGGCGCGGGCTAGGCAGAAGGCACAGGCTCCTTCCCTGCTTCCTCTTGACTACCAGCCAGGGCCTCTCATTCTTTCTTCATCTGGGCCTAGAAATGAGGGCCTGCACCAAGATGGCACCTCCCCGAGTTCTAACAACAGACGCTGACCTGCGTGTGTGAAGGGGAGCGAACAGCCCGCAGGTGTGAATGAAGAGCTCCCAGGGGGAGCACCTGAGAGCATTCAAGGGAACGTCCTCTCCTTATCCCGGGCCCGGGCTGCCCTAGAAAACACAGTTCCTTCCAGAGAGGAGGAACCTTGAGAAACTGGCTTCCTAATTTTTACAAACAAAACTTAAGAGGATACCAAACCAACGCAAGCAGAACAGAGAGCCAGGGAGAGGGAATTAAGAAGACTAGAAACGCTGCATCCAGATAGAAACAGGATTGTCAAATTAAATACCACAGCCAGGGCAACTGAATAGATTGTGATCTAAATATGAGATTCAGAAACCAAGCTTGAACTGTCTCCTGGAAGTCAGAAGAAAGATAGAGAGGACAAAATATGGGAGGGGAAAAGAAAAGAGACAAATACAAAATCTAGGAAAACTAAGGTAGAAACAATAACCAAATGAATAATTTCCTTTGAGCTGGAAAAAAAAAAAAAAAATGTGAGTTTTAATGTGAAAAAAAAGCTCACCAAATTTTGAACGTGAATTTAAAAAAAATTTAGAAATATTTTGCCGAGACCGGTTTGGCTCAATGGATAGAGCGTCAGCTTGGGGACTGAAGGGACCCAGGTTCGATTCCGGTCAAGGGCATGTACCTTGGTTGCAGGCATATCCCCGGTAGGGGGTGTGCAGGAGGCAGCTGATCGATGACTCTCTCTCATCGATGTTTCTAGCTTTCTGTCTCTCTCCCTTCCTCTCTGTACAAAATCAATAAAAAATATTAAAAAAAAAAAGATTTAGAAATATTTTGATATTTCTGAATTTCAGGACAAAAGGAAAAATGCTGAAGCTTTCAACATGGAGAACAAAGCAGAGAAACTTCCCAGCTTTTGAAATTTAAAAAAAATTAAAGAAAATTAATTAACTTGTATCAGATTGTTCCTGTGAAACACTAAATATCAGAAGACAACAGAATAAAAGAGATCTGAGGGACCAAAGCTGTAACCTAAGAACTCAAAATCTAGTCACACTGCGGTGGGCGCCATCGGTAAGAGGAAGGCATAACTGCACGCTGACTCAGAAAGCACCATCAACTGGTCAAACAGGGCACAAGGTCATGGAAACAGGAGCACTGCTGAAACAAAACTACCCAGTGTGTGACAGTTAAGTTCTTAGAGCACCAAGCAAACAGAGTGGAGTGAGGAGAATTACCATAGCCTCAGAGACCTGGGGACAACCTCAAAAGGTCAAATATGTCATCAGCGTCGCAGAAAGATAGCAAAAGAGTATGGGGCAGCAAAAGTATTTGAAGAAAAAATGACTGAAATTTTCTTAAATTTGGCAAAAACATAAACCCCAAACAAGATAAACACAGAGATCCATGCCCAGACACAACATATCCAAATTGCTGAACACTAAAGACAAAGGAAGAAATATTGAAAACAACCACAGAAAAATTTGACACATTACTTACAAGTAAAGATACATTACATATAGGTGAACAGAGAGTTGAAAGAAAAAGGAAGTGTAATATTTTTAAAGTTCAACTGAAAGAACTGTCAATACAGGATTCTATATTTAGTGAAAATATCCTTTAGGAATGGAGGCAGAAGAAACACTGTCAGATAACTAGTACTAAGAAAATTTGTTGTCAGCAGACCAGAAAACAAACAAACAAAAACCCCAAAATCCCAAAATCCTTCAAACAATAATAACAAACTGCTAAAGGAGTTTTTCAGACAGAAGAGAAATCATACCAATAGGAAATCTGGAACATCGGAAATAATAAAGGAAGAGCAACATAAATGGGAAGCATCTGGATAAATATAATACAGTGTTGTCCAACTGAGTTCTTTAATATTTGTTTGACATTTGAAAGCAAGACCTATAATGTCTGATTTTCAATACACATAATGTAATCCTATATAATAAAAGGCTAATATGCAAATTGACCAAATGGTGGAACAACCAATAGCTATGATGCACACTGATCACCAGGAGGCAGATGCTCAATGCAGGAGCTGCCCCCTGGTGGTCGTGCACTCCCACGGGGGGAGTGCCACTCAGCCAGAAGCCCTGAGCTGGGCTCACAGCTGGCAAGGAGCCTCTCCCACCTCCATAGCATGGCTAAGCATGTCTGACTCGCTCCCCTAAGGACATCCCCCGAGGGCTCCCGGACTGTGAGAGGCATCCACAGGCCAGGCTGAGGGACCCTAGTCATATGCACGTTAGGGGCAACCAGGCCATCAGGGGAGAGCCATTATGGTGACCAGACAGGCAGGCAGGGAAGCAGTTAGGGGCATTAGGCAGGCAGGCAGATAAGTGGTTAGGAGCTAGTGGTCCTGGATTGCAAGAGAGATGTCCGATTGCCAGTTTAGAATCAATATTTTAAGCCCATAGGGATCGGGCCTAAACCAGCAGTCAGACATCCCCCAAGGGATCCCAGACTGGAGAGCATGCAGGCTGGGCTGAGGGGACAGCCTCCCTCCCCCCCTCCCTTGCACAAATTTCATCCTAGAGGGATCGGGCCTAAATGGGCAATCGGACATCCCTCTCACAATCCAGGACTGCTGGCTCTCAACCACTCACCTGTCTCTGCTTGATTGCCCCTAACTGCGTCTACCTGCAGCCTGATCACCCCCTAACCACTCCCCTGCCTGCATGATTGACACCTAATTGCTCCCCAACTGGTCCAATGCCCCTAACTGCCCTCCCCTGCCAGCCTGGTCACCTCTAACTGTCCTCCCCTGCAGGCCTGGTTAACCCCAACTGCCTCCCTCTGCTGACCCAATCATTCCTAACTGCCCTTCCCTGCAGGCCTGGTCTCCGCCAACTGCTCTCCTCTGCTGGCCTGGTATAACCCCTAACTGCTCTCAATGCTGGCCTGATCGTTCACAACTGCCCTCTCCTGCAAGCCTGGTCCCCCCAACTGCCCTCCCTGCAGGCATGCACTCCCTCCCATCTGCCCTTCCCTGCAGGCCTTGTTCCCCATACCTCAATTGCCTTCCCCTGCAGGCCTTGTCCCCCATCCCCCAATTGCCTTCCCCTGCTGTCCTGGTCTCCCCCAACTGCCTTCCTCTGCTGGCCTGATCACCCCTAATTGCCCTCCATGCTGGCCTGATCACCCACAACTGCCCTCCCCTGTAGGCCTAGGTCACCCCCCAACTGCCCTCCCTTGCTGGCCTGGTCTCCCCCACCTGCCCTTCTCTGCTAGCCTGGTCACCCCTAACTGCCCAAAACGGCCCTCCCCTAAAATTGTGGTGGCCATCATGGGGGCAGCCATCTTTGACCACATGGACAATGTCTTGGAGTGACAATCAATTTGCATATTACTCTTTTGTTAGATAGGATTCTACAAAAGACAAAACTGTAGAGATGGAGTACAAATCAGCTGGTGGTTTATAAGGTTAGGAATGAGGCAGGGTATGAACACAGAGGAATAGCACAGGGAAGTTTCTACAGTGATGGAACTGTTCTGTGTCTCTTTTGCGGCAGCAGTTACACAAACTTACATATGTGTTAAAATTCACAGTATGATATAGATATAGATATAGATATATAGATATAGATATAGATATAGATATAGATACAGAGATAGAGATAGATATAGAGATATAGATGTAGCTATAGATACATACACAATGTCAATTATGCTGTTTTAAAATTTAAAATTACAAAAGATATAATGAACAAAGAGAGGTGTGGGTAAAGGCAGAATCTCAGAAAGCACTGGTATATAAAAAACAAGAGGAGGGAAAAATAAAAGGAATAAAAATAGAAGCAAAGAAGGAGGCAAAAAAAAAACACCCAGAAGCTCATGCTGTCAGGAGACCAGCACTGCAGGAAAAAGGGTGCGGAACAGACCACGTCCACTGGCCTGGCAAGGGGGCACTCGGTGCGGGCTGTGCTCGCAGCTGCTTCGGGTGTGGGAGGTGAGGGGAAGCGGAGGCAGTCTGCCTGAGCTGCAGAAGTGAATGCATGCCATGTGTGGGGAAGGGAAGCGGCCAGCTTGGACTAGTTTATTACAGAAAGCGCACATTGTATAAAACCATAACAACTACTAATATTTACTAAACATTTGCTAGGTGCTAGGCCGCTGTTTTCCAATCTTGAGTTGCACATGCTTAGTTGTAGTTAAAGTTAAAAAAGTTCTCCCATACCCCTCAGTGTTAAGTTCTCCTATTTAAGTTATTTAATTAAATAAAAAAAAATCTGTTCTTTATGCTTACAGCTCTTGATTCCATATTTCTAAAAATAAATATTCATATTAAAAATAAGAACTGCAACACTAAAATTCTAGCAACAATAATTTATTCTTAACAGATAAAGCTTGTTTTGTGAATACTAAATGGCTGCTTAAAACATGAATATCATACTAAGATATAGATCCTTGGGACTGTTCTACTAGTCCTTTCTCAAAAATCTTATTGTTGAGACTATTACAGATGCCCCTCTGGCCCCTCTCCACCCGGTTCCCACCCCGCCCCAGTCCTTCCCCTCCCCATTGTTGGTGTCCCTGGGCAAAGCACATCTGCATATAAGTTCTTTGTCCTGGTATTCTTTATTCCAACTGTGGAGGCATCCTTTACACAGAGCACAGTGACAGCCATGGTCTTCTCTTGGAATCAAATACATGGTTATGTGTTAAGTATATATATATATTTTTTTCTCACCAGCCAAGAACCACTGGGATCCAAGACAATTCCACACACAAATACAAATGTGGGCAAGAATGTGTGGCAAGACACAATACAGGGGTCATCCTGATGATCCAGAATATTAATTTTTAAATATTATCATCAGTAGGAAAATACAAAATTTAAAAAGTCATTAAAAGAAACAAACAGATCCAGAACTCAGAGAAGGCACCGTCAGCCCTAATTAGAAGACACGATGTTAAAAGCAAACACACATTATCTTAATTCAGGCATTACAATGCTATGATAGGCGCAACAAATAAAGATCTCACCAGTTTTCCTAGCCCCTCAGCAAAAATTTCACTTTAAAAAAAAAAGTAAGCCACCTCAGAATTCTTGCTAAATAAGGTAACATCAAAAATCTCCTTCCCATTATGTAGAAGACTGGAATCCTGGCGATAACAGGCTCGGCTCCAACTGAAATGATTTATAGAGGATCAACATGTGTTTTCTAGCACCCTGCATGCATAAAAAGGTTACATCCTGACGAATCCAATTATATAACATTCTGGAAAAGGCTAAACTATAGAGAGAATAAAATAATCAGCGGTTGCCAGGAGTTTGGAAGAGAGGGGAAAGGGATGAATAAATGAACCATGGGGGATTTTTAGGGCAGTAATAATACTGTGTCTGATATCGTAATGGTAGATATGTGACATTATGCATTTGTCAAATCCAATAGAATGTTACAGCACAAAGGGTGAGCCCTATGAATGTGAATTTTTAAAAAATCATTTAGGAGCCTGCGGATTCCAGGAAAGAATGTGGACTGTGATAAGAGCATCGCAATACTCTACACATGTATAAAACAACACAAAAGGGGTGGAAAGGAACGATGATGACTTAAGTTACTATGGAAATGAGTGGAATCAGTAAGACTAAAGGCAAAAGGAACTGCACATAAATCAACAGTGTACACTGTAATGTAGTTTTCTACAGGGTCTGAGTTAATTCAGATACTGCTTAACATGTATATTGGAACTGATAATTAAGGAAATAGAAGATGGATGTTGGGAGCCAAATTCTCACTGCTGGAGTGAGAATTTAAAGATAAGCAAGGGGATGAGGCTAGAACGACCCATGTGGTAATGAATTAGTTAGAGACATTGGTATAAGCTCATGTTTATCTTAATATACTAGGTGTACTGGTTAATAATGGCTGAATTTTGTAATCAAAGAAAACACGATAATTTCAAGAGAAACATCAAAAGTGCTTTATTTAAAGTAATGTCCATCGCTAGCTACACATTTCCCCCATCTTTCAGGTAATTTGTGGATACCGTCCCAATAGAACTTTTCTTGTTTTGAGGCAAACTATTCAGAGACCCAATTTTCCACTTCTTGTTTTTAAGTGCTGCTCAGAAAGTCCATGTGCCATTGATCAGAACAAATGGTAATCTGAAAAAGCAAGGTTTGGTGAATATAGCGTGGGTTAATATTTCCCAGGCAAGATCTTTGAACGCGTCTTTAATTTGTTTTGAAGTGTGTGATGGTGCATTATCATGAAGCAAAACTACTTTGCCGTGTTTTCTGGCCCATTCTAGTCATTTCACTATCTAGGAATGGTTCAAATTGATTATTTGTTGTTGGTAGCGATCAGTATTAACAGTTTCACCTGGTTTTAGAAGTTCATAATATACCACACCTTCCTGATCCCACCAACTGCAGAGCATTGTCTTCTTTCCTTGCAGTTGATGTTGATGGTTGACCTGGATCAACCCATAATTTTGTGCATTTGGGGTTCTCAGAATAAATCAACTTTTCATCACCAGTCACAATTCAATGCAAAAAAGACTTTCTTTCATGCCATTGAAGCAACATTTTACTGATGACTTTTCAGTTTTCTATTTGTCTTTCGTTCAGTTGATGTGGGACCCATTTTCCTTCCTTTAAAATCTTTCCCATTGCTGGTAACTGGTCGGAAATTGTTTGCTGAGCAATGTTTAATCCTTCTGCACGTTGTTTTTGAGTTTGACATGCATCTTCATCCAATAATGCTCGTAACTGTTGGTCTTCAAGTTTTTTCAGTTGACCTGGAGGTCCTTTGCCTTTCACATCTAAATCATCACTTTTAAAACATTTAAACCAGCGTTCATAAGTGCCTTGAAATGGAGCATGTTCACCATAAGCTTCCCGAAGTATTCAGCAGCACTTTTCTTCAAAATAAAGTACTGAATTAAAACTTCCCACAAATGTTCTTTTTGGGGCACGAAATTCAACATTTTTAAGCGTAAAAATATCTATGATGTTAACACCTTCAGCAAATTTGATATATGAAGTTTTGAAGCTTGCTGTCAATACAACAAAATGGCTTACATATCATATCTCATATATACATCAACATATGTGTAACTTCAGCTATTGAAAAAAATCCGCAATAACTGGTACACCTAGTAAATAAAGATGGCTACATATCGATATGTGTATATATACAGGTTAGTAAACATCTACGTATTTCTGTGTTTTGTCAACTGAGAAAGAATAAACACGCAACACCCCACTCGCAATGAACACGCGCAGCACCCGGATCTTGGTTTCTAACACCCATCTCCAAATAAAGACATGGCTGATTCTAGGATGGGGGCAGGAATATACAAGACCAATCTGAAGTATCTGGTAGTACCAGGAACAAAGGACGTGCTTTACAAAACAAACAGCAACCGCACTGGTGGGGGGATGCCAAGGAGCACAAGAGCCAACCAACACAATCAAGTAGCAATAAAATAAAGTGGCTTTGGATTACAGCCAAAATGTGAAATGAAGTTTCATGAGTCCATGCTGACATAAACACATGGTTGAGTCAATTCATAAATGGGAAAGAAGAGGCAGATCCCCTGTTCGGATTTCCAAATAGTTTACGTAGATACTTGTCCTCGAAGAAAGGGACGAGTATCCCCTCCCTCCTTGGGTGCGGGCGCCTGTAGGGACTTCCTTCCGAGAAGCTGAGTATGGAAATGGGGGCGCGGAAGGAGTCACTTCACGGTGAAGCCTGACAAACACAACCTCAGCCAAGTGATCAAGGCCAGCGGTGAGTCACAAAGCACGCTGACGGATGTACCCTTGCTATGCTATCATGAAAAAGGTGCTTTAGCCAGTGGTCTTCCTCCTAATAACTTATAATTCCAGTCTTATTATGAGAAAAACATCTAAGTATAGCTGTGTAGCATCCTACAAAATACCCGATGGATATCCCTGAGGACTGCCAATATCATCAAAACTGAGTCTGAGAAACGGCCACAGCCAGGAGCTGCCTAGAGACGAGGCAGTGGAATTAATATGGCCTCCTGGATGGGACCTGGGAACCGGAAAAGGACATCCATCAGGTGAAAATGAAGGAAATGGAATAATCTAGGGAATTTAGTTAATAACGATATATTGATATTGGCTCCTTAAATGTGAAAAATATGCCATGCTAATGTAGGAAAACCAGGTGTGGGGTACATGGGAACCCTCTTGAACGATCTTGTCAATTTTTCTGTAAAATTGTTCTAAAAAACAAAGTTTATTATTAAAAGAAAACAAAACCCTACAGCTAACATTTAACAACACATTAAACATTTCCCCCAATATCAGAAACTGAGCAAATGTGCTCATTACATCTAATCAATGTTTTGGAAAACAAAAACAAAACAAACCCATAGTTGGAAAAGACATACCACATGATATCAAGTCTTCCTATAAAGCTTCAGCAATGAAAACAGTGAAGACAGCGTGGTATGGACAAGAGTCAGTGGAAGAGCCCAGAAGTAGATTCACACATATGGCCACATGAGTGTCCACTGATACCCATGCAACCTCAGGTTCCATGAGAAATGTCGGCAATTGTCTTCAACTGTCAGGCCTATGTCTTCAATTTTCTTAGGAACCCGACCTACATTATATGCAAGAGTGAGGACACAGTAAGGAAATGTATGAGGCTCTGAAAGCCAGGTATTATTTCTGTTCATCCTTCAGAGTACCCTGTGAGGCAGGAGTTACTAGAGGCAATGCTTGCTGAGGTTAGGGAATTTGCAGTTACATGGCTGTAAGTGGCAAAGGTGGTCTAAATGGCAATCAGTCTGATTCCAGAGAGTTTTTAATCACATTCAGAAAGAAAACAGAAGATAACAAATCAAAGAGTCCAAGGCTGCCTTGTTTGCTATGTTGTTTTGCTTTGTTTAAAAGATGACATCATTCAAGTTTCCTCTAGAAAATATCTTTTAAATTATTAAGTAAATGTTTAATTACAATTTACTACAATGAACATATTGGTTTATTAAGTCAAATTTATGATCCAGTTGGGTGTTTCTGCATGCTGTGTATATACTTTGTAGTAACTGAGGGTTTTTTTTGCATAGTCAGTGAAATTATTGAAATGCTATGAAACTAAACAATAGTCTTATTTGCAGTTGTTATAAAATCGCACAGTTGTTACTTGTTAGGTTATATCTTGTTGGCCATTATCATGAATATATAATACCATGGCTGTGGTCAAGAATGTAACTTTCTACTGAGCCAAGGTCATTTGCTAACATTTTTTCCCCCCTCACAGTTGATTGTAGGGACCCAAACTATGAGATCTCTGCTCCCTCCGATAATAGCACATAGCTCAAATCCAACAGGACATGTTTCTCTGAGTACTTTCCTTCCTCCAGGACTCAAAAATGCCCAGAGGAGATCACAGCCTTGTATTTCCACATCTGGCCCTGCTACTGAATATTTATAGCTGTTTATGATACTGAATATTTAGAGCATGTTTATATTCTCATAGAACAAAATATGTAAATCCAAAAAGAGAACATTAGAAATGGAGAAAGTCTCCTACATTATTTCTGGGTTCTTCCTCTTAGATCTCAACGAAACAGACTAGCTTTTAATAAAATTCATAAAGTGGTGTTATTTCTAAGTTAGGCTTACTCTCCTTGCTTCAACTGGATTTCATATAGATGAAGAATTATAAATATACTTACGATGGTAACACAATTTTAATGCACTGTAACCACTTATTATCTCAACCTATACTCCTTACAATCTTGAAAGGTAGATAGGGAACTGTTATTGCATTTTACAGAAGTCAAAACAAGACAGAACAGATTGCGTAACTCGTCCAAGTTACCACACCAGTCAGAAGTAGTGCACAAGATGGGGTCTCTGGATTCCAATTCAAAAGCTTTACTCGGTAGCTCACGCCTCTCATGTCTCACATTTCAGGTCTATGTCTCACTCCAGACTAAACAGAGTCTGCATTTTTCCCATTCCATAGGAGCATCGCCTTCATTTCTCCACATTTCCCTTCGTTACAGGAGATCTCTGATGAAGCTCAGATAGTGGCTTAAGACTTCGCTTCTGAGAGATTGAGAACCATGACATCTATCAGTCAGAGAGCTGAGATTAACTATGTACTTTTGTTGGTTTAAAAAAAAACAAAAAACCAATACAACAAAAACTTATAACTTGAAGAAGAAACATATTTTCCACTCAAGAAGAGAACATTCCTCTTTGCAGAAGTTACCTACCCTCTTCCCAACTAGTTCCCATATTCCAGGCACATTTTAGGTGTGTTTCTCCTTTAGAAAATGGGGGTGTAAATGAAAGAAGCCTCTGCCAACGTTTTCCTGAGCCCAGTATTTACAGGCAGGTCTCTTAGAGCCACAGTCCAGGCAGGTTCTCTGACTTTCTGGTAATATAAGATTTTAAATAATCCTAGTATTTTACTTTATATGTATTCTTAAACCCTCCCAACATAGAAAACAGAAATCCAAATACAAAACACCATATGAAGCATCTTTAAAATGCTGCTGACTTGAAAATATTCCAATTTTATAGGAAGTATCAACAGAATGATACCTTGCATTATATTTTATTCCTCTATGCCAGTTATCAATCTATTGCCTCTCAGCTCCAAATTCACCCTTCACTACCAAATCGGCCAATAATGGGCTGGACTCACCTTTCGCGCCTTTGCAGTGAGCATGCTGTTACACCTTGTCAGTAGAGGGCGCTAGAGGGACAATGCAGAGGAAAGGGCCACTCCAGGGTCAGGGCGCTACTGAGTTTCTTCTTCTGCTGGGCTGTACCAGTGACTATGGGTACAAACAGCATCCAGTGGTGCTGGGCCCAGTGTGAGCCCGGAGCAGCACCCCTTCCGTGCACTCAGAGCCTCCGCCTGGTGAACATCCTGCATGGCCCTTCCGACATGGACAAGTGCACCATCCTGCCAGCAGGCCAGCTCCCGGTGCTGAAACTCCACCATATGCCCGCCGACCAGCCTCGTCTTCAGCCCAGAGAGGTGTCTCTTGCTCGCCAGCCCTGGTTGTGGCTCCTCATTGGCTGGCCTCAGTTCACCTTCAACCCAAGCACAGCGTTTTCTGAGGACCAGCTCTGGCCCAGAAGCCAACAAACTTCTCTGCCATCAGCTGGGCTGTGGAGAGGTCCACACCTTCTCTAGTGAGGTAAGGTTCCCACTTGGGGAGCTCTGTGTCTGGGATCCGGGCACCCCTGAGGAAGTGGTCTGGTGTAACAAGAGGAGCAGCACTGAACAAAGTGTGACTACTAAAATACACCAGCCCCAGCTCACTACCCCTCTTCTTGGAATCTCGTTCCCCAGCAGCATCTAGAACTCGGGGGAAGATACCCCTAGGAATATTTCATATAGATGAATTATTATAAATATACTTATGGTGGTAACACAATTTTAATGCACTGTAACTACTTATTATCTCCACCTATACTCCTCACAATCTGAGTACTTTCCTTCCTCCAGAACTCTTGGGGATGGGAGGGTTGTCTTCCAGTAACAGGCCAGCCCAAGAGGAAGGATGTGGACATTCTGACATTGAAACTCCTACAATGAAATGGCTGGGTCCCCCCTGTACTGCCCTGAAGTGAGGCCTACCAGTTAAACTTCAGCCGACACAGGTCCTTCCAATCAACTTTTGGTGCCACGCTTTAAAAGAGGAGAATTTAGAATCAACAGATATTTGATTTAGAATCAAAAAACCCTTTTTTAAGAGACACACACATACACACACACACACACACACACACACACACACACACACCCTCAGAGAGATAAAAGAAGGCAATGTGGTCACAAAACTATAACCAAAGAGGAGCTTTCAGGTAATAAGAATGCGTTCTTAGAAATTGGGATCCGAGGGTGTGAATGGAGGGGGTCAATGGAAAATAAAAAGAATAAAGATAAATTAAAAAAAAGAAATTAGGATACCAATAATAAGTTGAGTCTTGATTGTGGTAATGGTGAAATGAATCCACATGACAAAATGACACAGAACTACATGCACACACTGTACGGGGTCATGCTTTGATATTGTGCTATAATACTATCCAATGTAAGCACTGAGAGAGACCGAGTGAAGGCACTGTGGTTACGGTCCTACCTTTATAAACGTCTTGTGAATCTGAAATGATTTCTGAAGGAAAAGTTAAGAAGACATTTTTAAAAAGTAGGCTAGTGAGAAAGGGAGGATGAAGGAAAGAATTGGAAGGAAGACAGAGTTGAGGACATCATTTAAGAAATAAAGCAGTAAGACAAAGCAATGAAAAATAAGACAAAAAACTTTTTTTAATTAAATGGAGGATCAATTCTTGAGGCCCAACACTGATGATAGGAACTACAAAGAGAAGAAGAAGAGAAAAATCATGTGGAGGAAATTAACAATAAAATCATACAAGAAAGTCTCCCAACATGCTGAGCGCCCCGATGAAAAGGGAGGAAGAAGTGCTGAGAACAATGAAAGAGCAGTCACACCCACATCGCTGAGACGCTGCAGCACGCCTGAGATGAAAGACTCCGGGAGCTCGGAGATGGGAGAACACCAGCTCATGGAATGGAAACCAGACGCAGGCCTTTCACAAACAGCCTGAAAGTTGGAAGCTCGTGGAGGAAAGCCTTCAAAATTCTGAGAGAATCTGCCCCTACCCTAACACACTCTTTCAAGAAAGGAGAATAAAGGGATTCTCAAGCGTGCAAGGTCTTAACGCTTTTTACCTCCCATTCACCCTTGTTCTGGAAATTCCTGGTAAACGTGTTTCATCAGAAAAAGGGAGAGGGAAGAAAGAAGACCCGAGAGCCAGAGAGGCCCCATAGAGCTCCCTAGCCCAGTGGTTGGCAAACTCATTAGTCAACAGAGCAGCAAAACGTGGCTCGCCGCATGTGGCTCGAGAGCTGCAGTTTGTGCACCACTGCCCTAGTCTAGCCCATTCTGCCACGTGAGGACACAAGAAGTCTGCAAACTGGAGGAGGGTGGCACTGGCCATGCTGGCTCCCAAGTCAGGCCTTCCGCCTCCAGAACTGGGAGAGTAAGCTCATGTTGTTTACAAGGCTCCCAGTCTGTGCTATTTTGTTCTAGCAGACAGAATGGTCTGAGACAGCTAATACAGTTCTTGTCTATATTGAAAGGAATTTTACAATTCTACCAGAGGCTTTTTTTTTTTTTTTGAAAGGTGGAATTAAAAAAAAAAAAAGGTATCAATAAAGACAAATTATTTCCTTCTTATATTCAAAAACAAGAAAGAGGCAATTATTGACTTGATGGTAAATGGTGTAACGAAATAACAGCTCTTCTAGTGCACACTGTAGCTCAGGCGTGGGCAACACTTACATGGTCGTGACTCCGTACACACTAATGTCACGACAATGTGTGAGCAATGGGGGAGGGTGCGTGTGTGTATATATGATTACTAAGGTTGCATAAGCATCTTCTTTGGGAGGAAGTCCACAGAATCTAAGATGGAAAACATGAAGAAATGGCAGCGTGTTGTTTTGAAATATAAGCATTGTGCTGTAGATATGGACATAAAATCCACAAGCACAGCAGAAGCTCTGATCCTCAAGGGAGGACTGAGAGGAGGGGAGGGCCGACGGGGAGATCTGCTTTTCCCAAGCCTTCTCTCCAGCTTTTCAAACCATGCAAAGGGATTAGTCTGGTGGTAAAAAATATATATATAATAATAAATAAAATAAAATAAAATTTTTTTAAATAATTAATTTAAAAAATTAAGCCCAAAGAACTTTAAATGAAAATCACTTCAGATGAATATGGCCAAAATCACGAAGGTCTTGGAAACACTGCCAAGGTGATGAAGAGCCACTGAAGGTTTCTAGCAAGTAGGTGTCATGATCAGAACGCTATTTAACAAAGAAAATTATTGAGATAGAAAAACTAAGACTGGCGTGAAAGAGGGAAAGTGTGGAGGTTTAAAACAGCAGGGAGAAGTTCCTAGTGGACGCCACGCTGGCGTGAGCAAAGGGCACGTGGGCTCCGTGTAGGAGAGGGCTGCAGAGGAGTGGAGTAGTGGCCACCACAAGGCTCTCTCGGTCTCTACCCACCTAGCAGTCCTCTGACCATAAATCAGTCCTAATTATCACGGTCTTCTGTAGAGCGTCTCGTCCATGGACAAAGAACCACCCTGAGTTATGAATCAGTCTTTCAGGAGAGTTCCCCGAGGGTGGATTTCCACCGGGTCCCCTTAGACCGCCAGGTCCCATTAGACCACCGTGGAAACGCTGACCGTCCCAGTGCTGGGCCTCCGAGCCGGGGGCCACACCTGGAGAGGAATGATGCTGGAAAACCCGCAAAACCCACACTTAGTCACACATCCTCCCCTCGCCAGGCTCGGCCCACACGTGGAGGAACAGAGACCAAAGTGAACACCGGCTCACTTTCCTTTTTCTCTCTTAACATGGCCACAGAAGGATGGATCCGAGAGTACGAGGCAGACAGAGCTGGATTCCAGGAGGATGTGACAAAAGAATGAAGCTTATCTCCTGCGATTCGTCAGTTAGAAAAGTGGGCTGTTTTGCAAAACAGCGGGGAGAGCGTGCCCTACGAAGGTCTATGAGAACCGGGGAATCTGAGAAATAAGTAAGCCTACACCGGGAGGACAAGTAAGAGGCGTTTCTACCCAAACACTCTCGGGGCCAAGCCACAATTTGGGGATCAAGGTTAAGTCCAGATCTGCTTCACCCCTTCCTCCCCCACCCCCCGCCACCTCACCCACTGCTCACTGGTAGACCCCTCGCCCCTCCAAGTGTGGTCCGAGCCAGCAGCAGGGGCTTCCCCGGGGCCTTGTCAGACATGCAGGATCTCAGGCCCCGCCTCAGAACTAAGGAATCAAAATCCGCGTTTTAACAAGGTCCTGATGATACTGAGCCCCTTAAAGTCTGAGAAGCGCTGACTTAGGAGAGAGCACCCTCTGCTCCCCTGCGGATCTTCAGATGGTGCCGCGGGGGAAGCTGCGCCCCGCCCTGGGGTCTGAGGCGGCTGAGGCAGCAGCGGGACGTGCCCAGGGCGAGAGGGGACGGAGGACCTGGTGGCCAGGTCTCGCCCAGAAACTCACTCCAGAGGACTATCGTTTCTTAGGAGCGAGGTCTGAGACTAAAATTAGAGCACGGACTTTCCTCTTAGCTGCCCATTTTATTTAAACAAAAAAATACTAAACATTAATTTCAGTTGTACTTAATTGAATAATTTCTCGGGGGAATAGTTCAGGGAGAGTTTAAAACTGCCTGTTTCCAAAAGCCATTACAAATTGGCACGCGCTCCGATGTCACCGTGCCAACCCAAACAGCGCGCTTCGGCGTCCCCGGGGCCGCCGCTCTCCAGATGTGTTCTGAACGCCCATAATGGACTGCAGGCGAGAGCCATATTCACACCAAGTCCTATGTTGAATATCCTTTTCCAATTATCTGGAATGAGATAATAGATCCCTAATTGGAAGCATTGGGTGGGGGGAGGCCAGATCTGTGGCCTCTCCCTGTGAGTGCTTTTTACTGGCCCAAACTCAGAGCGTTCGTTGCGTAAGAGTAAAGGAACTCGCGTTTGCCACATTTTCTAGTAACCATCTGAACATCTACAAGGTTAGAAACTAGCCCGTGGTCGCCTCTGGTGAACTAGCCCATTTTTAAAAGATGGATCTTTTCCTCTGAATCGTAAACACGCAAGGACTGGGGTTGGAGGAGGCAGAGATGAAACTCGAGTGGGTGAAATCCAAAAAGCACCCTGGGTGGGGTGCAGGCGTTGCTCCTCCTCCCCGACCCCATCCCACCCAAATGCCCTCGACTCCGCTCCATGCTGGCATGCATGGCACGGGTCTGACCCTCTCTGCCACTCCTCACCGGGATGATGATGAGGACGCGGCCAGGTAAGCCATCCTGCTCATGCTCATGAGCGGTTTCTTAGCTCGCATCCCCAATGAAATCATCTTTGTCTTCTCTAACGTAAGCAGGTATAGACAAAAATTAGGTAATGGATTTTACAGGTTCTGCTACACTGAGCTGTCCATCCTTAGCATTTCTCTAATAAATGTCCGTTTAAATTCAGGTGTAAGTCAGATAAGTGTTTTGTGCACAGCGGCAGGCAGGCAGTTCCGGGGAGACCGGCCCCACACGTCACACGCGCTGGAGCGTGCCACGCGGTCACGGCTTGCTCGGTTTCTGAAGTTGTCTGTTTCCACAGATGTCACTGAGCAGCCATCTAAAAACTGTGCATAAACGCAGCTGTGCCTGGCCGTTAGCAAGATATACTTGGAAACCTTGTTCCCCAGAATGTTCAAAAATTTTTTCCAAATCCTAAAGAAAAATTAATTATCAAATTCCATGTGTTGACAAGCAAACACTCTAATGTGTATGTTTCAACTTGACAAAGGAGACTTAAGCATATTACCCAGAAACCTCTAACGAAAACAAAGTCCATGTATGGTATTTACTTCACTGCATTTTTCTCCTAAAATGTTTAAAAAACATTGTTATCGTGGAATGTAACTTGCAAAGAGAAAGAAGTCTCATGTGTACAGCTTAACACATAGGAGCAAAGCAGAACCTGTATAACATCACATGCTCACCCAGCTTGGCACCACCATACTACAGACCCATCGACCTGGCGAAAGTCTAGCTCCCTCACTCAACCCAACTCAACCAAGTTCATGCCATGCTGTCACGTGCTAATGCAAACACCTTACGAAGTACGACTTGCTAGCACATTTGCTCAAATGCCTACCACAGTCCTTAGTTGTCACCTACCTGAGTTTCAAAGAAAATAAATGCCTAACTCTATCATATGGACAGGGGGAATTTTCCTCCAATAAATCTACACTAGAGACTTGTGCTCTGGGGATGCTTAATAATACATCACAGTCTGAAAGGACCTGGAGGAAGAGCTTGTGGTCAGTCACACCCAGATGTGAACTTTTCTCCCTGACCGGCAGTAAGCGATGCCCCCGTCGTCCCTCTGATTAACCCCGAAGTCAGGCCTCTTCCACTCGAACAAAGGCTCGCCACTCGGAGCTTCTGAGACTTACTGAGACCATTCCCAGCACCTTGCAAGCTGCCTTCCTTTCCATGCTGTTTCCAGATCGAAAACAAGCTTTCGTTCCAGCATAAAGACACTAAAATCCTGGTTATAAGATGAATGTTCTCTTAACTCTAAGAGGAGCCTAATCCAAGGCTTTGCTGTAAGAGAAACAGTTGTCAAGTAAACTTGGTTTGTGAGATTCTCAGCAGCAGTTCAGCTGCTTCCAAATAGCACATCGGAAAATTCCTACGTTACACGGTCCAGGATAATCAATGTTAAAACAATATACAAAACATCATCATTTCCGTACTGGGCGCCATTTCTGTCGGGAAAGGAGGGAGACATCTAAACCAAGATGGTAATTCAAGCCAATAATCTACAAGTTGGGGTGTGCAAGATGATTCCTTGGAATGTGGAAAGAAAGAACTGAAACTTCTATTAACATGCTGTATTTTTTTAAATCTCCACCTCTTCTAATTTCTAATTTTAGGAGCCAAATAATATAGAGGAGTACATATAATTTTATAAGTGCAATTAGAAAAGAATGTTCTAGAGAGTTGTTCATACTTTTTTACTAATGCGATGGATGATCTAAAAGATTGGAGGCTGTCACGGTAAGAGTGGTATAGAGCAGTGGTCGCCAACTGGTGGTCCGTGAGGTCTGAAAGGTTGGTGACCGCTGGTATAGAGGATCCACAGAGGAACAGGAGACAATTAACCCAAGGGTCTCAAAGTTAAATGCCTTTGCCGTTATTCAATAAAACATTCAATGCTCAGAGAAATAACTGAGCATTCGGTCAGTCTGAATTGCAAGAGGGTTAAAAATCACACAAACACATCACCCAAAGAATATAGTGGTAAAATGTTCATATTAGGGAAAGTGGATGAGGGATATAAGAGAATTCTCTGTATCATTTGTGTAACTTTTCTATAAATATAAATGTCGTTCAAAATAAAACACTTAAAATGTGCAAATTATTTTCACTAAAGCAGAGTGTAGGTTAATCCTACAATGGCACACTTCCCTGTATTTCCTAACACCCAGGCTCCCCTACACCCCATCCCTGTAACTGATGCACCCGTAGTCGGGGCAATTAGGGGTTATCTCACCACTCCACTTCCTGGCAGCATTTTGAGAGCTTTTGTCAAAATGTTTGTTCATAGCGTGCACTTTGCATATAAACATGATTTGTCTTTGGAGTTCTGGTCAATGACAAAAATAGTTGAGAACTGCGGAACCATGAAAGAGGAGAGAAAGTAGAGAAAGTACAGGATTGCACAATCAAGGGAAAGATACGGAAAGAGCCCCCAGATGTGATTAGAGGTTTGCTTTAGGAGAAAAATGGCAGCAGGACAGAGTGCCTGAGAGTAGAACAGGGGTCAGACATGGACTGAGCAATGGGGACACGGAGGGAAGGGCAGACACCCTCTGCCCTCAGGAAGCTTCCAGTCTGGACTCGAGGGAAACGGACCAGGGAGGAGGCTGCAGCAGTGCGAGGAGAGCGGGGCTGAGCTAAGCCCGTGGCATAAGATGGAAAAGGAGAGGCCAGGAGGAGGGACAAGGAGGAACAGAACTCACCCGGGTCACAGGGAGAGAAATCCTTTGCTCACAGGCGAACTGATGAGTGCCAACCAAGTGGATCTTTTCCCTTGAGACACAGAACCAGGGGGAGAGCGGGGGTGGTGAGGGGGAGACAAACCCCCACATTGTTACTAAAATAAATTAGCGCTGTCCAAAGGTAAGGGAGGGAGTGTGAACAAGAGGCCAGGGTGAGGGCTGAGGAATGATCCTGAGTACAGCTGTGACTGTCAGGAAGGAGACCTGCTCCAGAGCGGGGAGTTGTCACAGCTGAGCACCAGGAGAGGGGCTTCCTGAACAACAAACAGCAATTCCTCAGGCCGAGCTGAGGGCTTTGAAGGGCAGCCTTTCTCTCTCCGTTGTTTGATTTTGTTCTCAGCTACCCAGCCAGAGCATTCCCGGCCTAAAGAAACAAGCCTCAGTCCAAGAGGAACCACCACTGAGTTTCCAGTGGTTCAAACAACCCAACACCACATCTGTCCATGGACTGTCTGCTGAGTGAATGGATGAATGAAAGAATCCTGGGTCAGGAGCCCCTGAGCGAAGGTGATGAAACAGCCATGAATGTGTCCTTCCTTCCTTCCTTCCCTCCCTTCCTTCCTTCCTCCCTTCCTTCCTTCCTTCCTTTATTCCCTCCTTCCCTCCGTCCCTCCCTCCCTCTCGCTTTCCCTTCCTTCCTCTCTTTTATACTCCCTTCCTTCCTCCCTCCTTTCCTTCCTCCCTTCCTTCCTTCCTTTCTTCCTTCCTTCCTTCCTTCTTTCCTTCCTCCCTCCCTCCCTCCCTCCCTCCCTCCCTCCCTCCTCCTCCTCCTCCCTTCCTTCCTTCCTTCCTTCCTTTCCTTCCTCCCTCCTTCCCTCCCTCCCTCCCTCCTCCCTCCCTCCCTCCCTCCCTCCCTTCCTTCCTTCCTTCCTTCCTTCCTTCCTTCCTTCCTTCCCTCCTTCCCTCCGTCCCTCCCTCCCTCTCGTTTTCCCTTCCTTCCTCTCTTTTATACTCCCTTCCTTCCTCCCTCCTTTCCTTCCTTCCTTCCTTCCTTCCTTCCTTCCTTCCTTCCTTCCTTCCTTCCTTCTATGCATCCATCCATCCTTTCATCCATAAAAGCAACACCAACATCCAAGAAGTGGTGACCACCCAGCACAGAACCCGGGAGGTGAGAGGGAGCTGCAGGGCTTCCATGGAGGGCAGAAGAGCATCCGTCAGATGGGAGGGGAGGGGCTAGGACACTGTGGTGCAGGATTTTTTAAAATGTCCAGCCGTTACAGGCCAATGCTTTTGGAAAATGCAGTGAACATAAATTACTAGGAAAATAATATCGTAAAATGCAAGCCCACTAATAATGCATCTGGACGTCATGGCAACGCCAAAATGCTGTCCTGAGGTCTGACTCCTCACTCTCGTGTGCACTTAGCTCGGTGTGCACTGCTAACCCACAGTTAAGGGCAGGCTCCGGTCCAGGGACTGCAGTTTGGGCTTGGGGGCTTGCCGGGGCTGAGTTTGCACAGCGAGCACACTATCTGCACTTCTCAGGTGCTCAGAACTTCAGCTGCTGCCCAGAGTGGCCCCGGGCCTGACAGCTCCACCAGGGTCAGCCATGAGAACCAGTTATGTACAATCTGTCCGTGTCTTTTGGAGCTTCCCCAGTCCTCACGGCCTTGGAGCTTGTTTTGACTTGATGCCTGAAGCCCGAGTTCTGCATTCCACCCCTCCCCACGGAGCGAGGAAGTGGGGGTCTCCGCACAGACTGTGGCAAGGCTGGCTGGTAGACTGCCCCTTTGTCCAGCACCTTCAGGCTCTTTCCCTTTCGCCAGACACCTCTCCTCTGCTTTCAACACTCACCTCAGTCTGGGCTCCTCTCCTCAGATCTTAACCTTACCATGAACAACCCTCCAGATCCTTCTCTCGACCATGATGCCCCCACAAGTTCTCCCCTGCACCTTCCTTTCAGGAACAGGTTCCTGGCATGCGAGGTCTACTCTGGGGGTCGTGGACTCTTCGGAGAAAGTCCTAGAACCTGGTTTCCAACCCTAACACACTCTAGTGAGATGGGTTCCCCATTTATCACCTCGAGATCCAATGTGACCAAGGCAATGGCTATTCTTCTTGGTCATCTTATACCAGCTCCCCACAGCTTTCCCCACGGGCTGGCCACCTCACCTTTAAAAACGCTCCTTTGTGAATCCCATGAAGCGTACTCACACCTCCCTCTGCTGGCCTTTCCTTCCTTTGGGATGTTCCCAAGTCTTTGTCCCTCTTGTTTGTAATGGTAATGGCGCCCAGATTTATTACCACTTTATGATGACCCCAAGTGAACAACTCCGGGTTGTCCTCTCCCTTGAGCGCTAGCTCCCTCTGCTCAAGCATCTCTGGAGCCACGTCAACCTGAGGGTCCACCCATTACCTACAAGGGCTTCCCAGGCCTGCGAGCACCCCAGAAGCACCTGGAGCTCTCTTACGTGATACCAGCCCTGGCCTCACACCCAGGGATTCTGATCTGAGTAGGCCAGAAGTAGGGCCAAGGCTTTTTTGTCTGTAAGATGAAGCTTTTAAAGGACTGCCTGAGAACAATGGTTCTCAAACTTGGCTGCACACACTGGAAGCATCTGGGGCGCTCTAAAAACGCAGATGCCTGGTTCCTGCTCTCAGAAATCCTGATGGAATGAACTGTAGTAAAATAAAGATGACACTTGGTCTATGTCCCTGGTTTCGGGCTCAGTTCCTAAAACCCTGGGACTTCCTTAGTGATGGGGGTGTCTTTTGTTATCCATAGCAAGTCCCTCTCAATCATGCCTGAGTTTACACTAAGGAGGTGACTCTTGGTGATCCCCCCACACACAGCTTCAGGATGGGGGTTGGACACAAGAAGGAACCATGTGATCAGAAAGCATTGAAATGAAGTTCAATCACCAAGGTCAACGATTTAATCAATTTTGCTTGGGTAATGGAATGCCATAAAACCCTTCAATAGTGAGATTCTGAGAGCTTCTGGATTGGTGAAAGCATCCACCACTAATATCGGGTGCAGACTGGACACTGGCATTTTGAAAACTCCCCAGTTGATTCTAATACGCAGTAAAAGCTGAGAACCACTGCCCGAGACAACCTGTGTACATATGAACCTGCCTTTCACTCCAAGTAAGAGCTTCCTTCTTACCCCAAATACTATCTTGGCTTCCCAGTCACAGAGTACCTGCTTTTTGTTGTTGTTGTTTTTATGTTTTTATTGATCTCAGAAAGAAAGGAAAGGAGAGGGAGAAAGACAGAAACATTGATGAAAGAGAAACATCAATCTGCTGCTTCCTGCACGTCCTCTACTAGCGATCGAGCCCACAACCTGGACATGTGCCCTGACTGGGAATCGAACCAGTGACCTCTTGGTTCATGGGTCGATGCTTAACCAATGAGCCATAACAGCTCAGCCGGTGTACCTGCTTTTTAAATTCATGTACCAGTATGGTTTAGTGCTTCGTCGTTTAGTCCCATGGTCGGCAAACTGCGGCTCGCGAGCCACATGCGGCTTTTTGGCGCCATGGGTGTGGCTCTTTCACAAAATACCACGGCCTGGGTGAGTCTATTTTGTAGCAGTGGGCATTAGAAGAAGTGTAAATTTAAAAATTTTGCCGAAACTGGTTTGGCTCAGTGGTAGAGCATCGGTCTGTGGACTGAAGGGTCCTGGGTTCGATTCCGGTCAAGGGCATGTACCTTGGTTGCACGCACATCCCCAGTGGGTGGTGTGCAAGAGGCAGCTGATCGATGTTTCTCTCTCATCGACGTTTCTAGCTCTCTATCGTTCTCCTTTCCTCTCTGTAAAAAATCAATAAAAATATATATTAAAAAAAATTTTGACTCTCCAAAGAAATTTCAATCATTGTACTGTTGAAATTTGGCTCTGTGGATTAATGAGTTTGCCAACCACTGATTTAGTCCCACACTATTCACTGCTGCACATTAGTGCAGTGGTTGGCAAACTCATTAGTCAACAGAGAGGCAAACCACACATGGCTCAGGAGCCGCAGTTTGCCGACCACTGCATTAGTGCATTAGTTTTCCCTCCCTGGCTGCAGTGCAGGCTTTCTGAAGATTCAGACACTGTTTCCTAATTCTCTCCCAACTTATTGTGGACCACACTGCTGGGCCCACAGCGGGGACTCAGCACACTGTCGACCACACTGCTAGGTCCACAGCGGGCACTCAGCACAGTCAACCACACTGCTAGGCCCACAGCTGGCACTCAGCACTCTGCTGGTTAAAACTACTTTCCAGGCAGTAACACTGACTCTCACCCCAAATTCCATGGACCAAATACGGAATCGTATACTTCTTTTTACTCTCCTGTGACATGGTTCGTAATATCATGGTTCTTGGCATTTTTTTATACTAAAGCAAGATTTATTAGCTTATGGCCACAGAATCTAAAACAGCTATCTTAATGTATTCTTTTTCCCCCCAGAGAGAAATTTTACATTTTAAGAGTGTTTATTTTGAAGAAAAAAAGTTTTCACATCATAATTGACTAAATTGACCATTCCTCCACTAAGTAGCAAAATTTTTTCCAGAGTGTTCTAAGAATTAAATCAATCCTACAGATATTATTCTAAAAGAAACTACAGGATAAATTCCCGTTAGGAGATGGTTCTAGAGCTAAACCAGAAAAGACCAAGAAACCCAAGAAATAAAATACAATGGACTGGTTTCTCCCCAGAGTTTGCTCTTTCACCATGCTCTCCCAGTTTTCTGGAAAATGGGGAAAAGTCTTACATAATTGAGAATTGTCTTAACTGAACATCAACAATCACTGACTTACTTTAGAAAAGCCTGCTGATAATCAATCACCTTGTTAAACAAGGGGTTGCACTGTAGATTCCAAAACCATGAGGCATCAGCTGGGATCACTCGTGAGAGAAAGGAAAGGAGGAAGTTGAATTTCAGCAGCAAGCAGGTCAACAAGCGGGGTGGATGATCAGCATCTGGTGATCATTTATACATATCTAACCACTATGGTGAACACCTGACACTGATAAGATATTGTATGACAATTAAACTTCAATAAAAAAAATGCTCGCCGAAACTGGTTTGGCTCAGGGGATAGGGCATCAGCTTGCGGACTCAAGGGTCCCAGGATGATTCCGGTCAAGGGCATGTACCTTGGTTGCGGGCACATACCCAGTGGGGGGGTCAGGGGGGGGGTGCAGGAGGCAGTTGATCCATGTTTCTCTCTCTCATCGATGTTTCTAACTCTCTATCCTTCTCCCTTCCTCTCTTTAAAAACCCAATAATATATATATATATATGTGTGTGTGTGTATGTATGTATATATATATATATATATATTATATAATATATATATAATATATATATTATACACACATATATATGTGTGTGTGTGTATATATATATATATATATATATACACACACACATATATATATATATATTTAAAAATGCTCTTACTCAAGGATGCGGAGAGCTGCTCACAGTGGGTACTGAGAGCCTTCATTATTAGAGTTGGTCACTGGGTCACACACAGGCAATGGCCCAGGACTCACCCAAACTTCAAGGAGATGAAGATGGCTCCTTCCTCAGCGTGCAAGCACGCTCAGATCTTCCCTTCCTGTTAAAAAACCAGCCCTGAAGCGCATGCTTTTAAAGCTGCCTTCTTCCCTTTAGCGCCAACCCTCCCGAGAAGTTAGTCTACATTCTGCCTCCCGTCCCATTATAATGGGGAGTCTGGGACCACTGCTCTGGGGACACTGTTCCCGCTGAGGTAAACAGGGGCTGCCGGAGACTTCCAGAGGCTTCTTTTCAGTTTCATCCTATGGACTGTCCTGCAGAGCCTGCAACTCCTCAGAAGCCTGGACTCCTTACCTCCTCACTGCCCTTCTTCAGGGATATGAACTCCATCCTCTCCAACCAGAACAGACCTCTCAACAGGGGACTGTGAACCGGCATTTATAGGCAAAATGTATGTCCATGTTCACAAAAAAATTTGGGGGATGAAGGGTCCATAGCTGCACCAGCTTTTCAAAGGGCTCTATGGTCTCCCCCAAAGTGAAGACAATTGGACTACTGCAATCGCCTGCCCACTAGCTTCCCTGCCTCACACCTACCGAACTCTTACCTAATTCAACCTTCCCACTACTACCAAAACTATTTTTCAGATTATACCCGATGGTGGCCAAGCTGGCCTGCCTGCTCTTGCTGTGTGTACAGTTTACAACTCAGTGTGCTGGAACACAACTATCGCTTTCCTCCTGAGCAATGAATGGCTTTTCTTTTATTAAGGTTAAGTTCACATAGCACAAAGCTAACAATTTTAAAGTGAACAATTCATTGGCACTGTGTACACTCACAATGTTGGGGAAGCACCACCTCCATCTAGTTCCAAGCCATTTCATCACCCCAAAAGAAAACCCTGCACCATTGAACAGCTGCTTTCCAAAGCCCCGTTCCCAGACCCTGGCAACCACTTATTTCATTTCTGTTGTCTATGGATTTGCCTATTCTAAGCATTTCATAGTGACCTTTTCTGTCTGACTTCTCTCACTTAGCATAACGTTTTTGAAGTTCATCCACATTGTAGCATGTAGCAGAACTTCACTCCTTTTCTCAACTGCATAATATTCCATTATATATGCCACAGTCTGTTTACCCAACTATAGCTGCTTTTGCACTACAACTGCCGAGGTCAGAGGTGAACAGATGGGACAGAGGCGATGTGGCCTACTGAAAAGCTGAAAATATCTATTATCTGCCTCTTTATGGGGAAAAATTACAACCCCTGAAGTCTCCATGTCTTAACCTTCAGAAGAAGTGGCTTCTCAGACAACCTTCTCAGATGCCGTCCATGTTAAGTCACTGTAGCACTACATGGAACAGAAAGATACTGGAAACAAAATGCCCATCCTTAGAAAACTGGTTAAATTATGATAAATCCATACTGTGAAATACCATGCAGAATCGGATAAATGTGTACATGCTGACGGGGGGAAGATTTCTTGGTTGGATTAGGTTTAAAAAAAGCAAAGGATTACAGTGCATATAGTACACATGCATAGAATATATTACCTTTCTATTAAAAAATAGTAAGCCATAAGTAAGTGCATATATACACATCTGCACAAAAAATCCCTGAGAATCACAGGAAATGTTCACTTACCACATTGCACCTTTTTGAAATTTCTGCCTGAAATTTCTAACTTTACATGTGCACTTATTACACTGTTAAAAGGTATTACCTAAGAGGAAATCATGGTCCATTTATTTTTATTCTTTACAAACCCCTGTATTTACATGTAATCATGAAAACCCAATCTAATAAGTTCTGTTAAAAAGTTCTGTTTTTAAAGAAGAAAATGAAAAAGAGAATGTCAACCTGCCGAAGCCTGGCTTTGCGGTTTTTAAAATCAGCTTTCTTTTTCCCCCATTAACAAGTTCCTACCAGAGCCAGGCACAGTACCAGACGGCCTTCTCAGACGCCAGCCACGTCAGTCAGGAACTAGGTTTCCATCCGAGCTTTCTGCTGATTACTACTGAAAGGCATTCCCCAGCCCTAAACTGGTTTGGCTCAGTGGATAGAGCGTCGTCGATCTGTGGACTAAAAGGTTGCAGGTTCGATTCGGTCAAGGGCATGTACCTTGATTGCAGGCACATACCCAGTAGGGAGTGTACAAGAGGCAGCTGATAGATGTTTCTCTGTCATCGATGTTTCTAACTCTCTATCCCTGTCCCTTCCTCTCTGTAAAAAATCAGTGAAATATATTTTTAAAAAAAGGCATTCCCCATCAGTCAGTCACAGGACACTGAAAATCTATCGCCGGAACTCAGGACGCAGTGACTTCGCTTCAGCACACAGTCAGCCCAGCAGGCTGGTTCGCAGGGTTTATTATGTATGTGATGATCCCTAAACATTTTCCAAATGTGCTGACCTCATAAAACTGCCACCACCAGGGGCTGTGAAAGAAATGCTCCGAGACTGTATTTTTCCCATCCCCCAACTATCGCGACCCCCTGGGCTCCTGGCTGGGCAGCCCCCTACGTTCTGCACTAGGTTGGGCACCAGACTTGCTCCTTGAAAAGACAATTGACAGATAGCTTGGCAGCAAGGAAATTTTGCACCTGCCAACCCCTCCCTGTTTGTGCCCAGGGCCAGGAGCCCGCCCGCTCCTTGTTCTTTGGGATGTAAGCCTCTGCTTTGCTCTGGGTTCCTGCAAAATTGGGAGTCTGCCTTATTTTTCCAACCAGTCTGTCTTTGAACCCTTCCACTTGTGTAGGATCTCCATAACTTGCTTCTCTAAGACCTGCCTCAAGTAGAGGGGCGGCCTTTCTCCCTCCACCGCCAGCCAGGCACTCCTTTCTCCTCAATTCCTTGCTTCTCCCTCCGTGAAACTCTGGTTGCTAGACCCTTTCTCCCCTGCTCTGGCCTATCACTGATCGGACCCTTACACATCAGCTTTCCCACTGAAAAATCCTGGACAAGTCACTGGGGCAAGATAGATACTCACAGTGTGTTTTCTTCCGGTTACAAAATAAAATTAACTGAGGAACTGACTCCAAATGGAAACTATCTCTCTTGATGTTGCCTCTATACAAGGCGCTTTGTACATCTTCCAAGGAGGCAGAGATCTGGCGGTCTGCTTCCCTTGGGGAGTTTGAGACGCAGGAGAGAAAAAAACAAATTGAGAAATAACTATAAATAATCCAGCGCAAAGAACACGCCAGGACACAGGAGAGGCACAAGTGCCGCGGAGGTAACGGATGAAGAGATCATCGCCGCCGGGAGGGCCGGGAAAGATTCATGAAGGAGGCGGCGTTTGCGGTTGGTGCTGATGAATGATGGGGATTTCTGCGAGGTGGGATGCAGGCCACGGTTTCTGACTGGGAGAAAGTCTATTTATCACCTCCTCTGTGTGAGTAATGAGCAGATCTGGCCTCTTGTCAATATACGCTTTGTAATCAGCTGGCTTTTTGTCTGACAGGCTATCCTCTATCATCCAAACTTGTTCAGGGAAGATATTTCTTTTAGGGAGTCATCATTCAACCCTTTGTGAAACCTCAGAAACTTTTCATTTATAACATGTTCCCCCACCTAGCTTCTTTGTTTTCAATTGCCTAGTTATATATACAGGTTTTAAATTATGGATAATGTTTGTATTGGTATGATATATGCCATGCTTCCTGACTGTCCTTAGGACAAAGATGGGGGCCGGAAGTGAGGGGCACTCTGCTTAATAACTGCACTGAACAATGAGAGCTGCCAGCCACCTGGCGCTGTATGGCCCTTAAACACCACCACCAAAAGGGTTTCACAGTGAGAAGTAAATCATTTAAAAAATTTTCTTACACCCAGCCGGCCTGGCTCATTGCTTGAGTGTCGACCTATGAACCAGAAGCTCATGATTCGATTGCTGGTCAGGGCACATACAGGTTTGATCCCCAGTGTGGGGCATGCAGGAGGCAGCCTATCAATGATTCTCTTTCATCATTGATTTCTTTCTTTCTTTCCCTCCCTCCCTACTTTTCTCCCTCCCTCTTCCCCTCTCTTCCTCTCCTTTCCTCTCTGAAATCAATAAAAATATATTTTTTTAAATTTCATTACAAAATTTTCATTGTGAAAAAAAAATTTTATTTACTTTTTTATTTTCAGAGAGGATTTCAGAGAGAGGAAGGGAGGAGGAAGAAGGGACAGAAACGTCAATGATGAGAGGGAATCACTCATCAGCTGACTCTGGCACGCTCCCTACTAGGAACCCGGGCATGGCCCTGACTGCGAATTGAACCATAACCTCCTGGTTCACGGGTGGGTGCTCAATCACTGAGCAACACTGGCCGGGCTACGATCACAATTTTTATTTATTCAGATGTTACCGTCAGTAATACTTGCAGGATAATCACAGTGCAGGATCTAATGCTTCCTTCTGGCTAAGTGACGGGTAAACTTAGTTTCCCACCCTGTGCTAAGCACGGAGACTCCCTGACACACCTGCTAATGTCCTGCTCAGCTCAGACCCCCATGGTTCCTGGAATATGGATGTCAGCCTTGAACAAAGACTCAGCACACACATCCAAAGGCCCGCATGTATGCAGACAAGTCAGTCTCCATCTCTATTCTTCTCTCTTACACACGAACACATGCACACTCACATGCACACACATGCATGCACCACATGTAGCTGAAACATGGCTTCAAGGCCATGTCCTTTAGCTGTAATACTTGCCCCCTCTCTCTCCAGCAGGATCAGCCAACCACAGAAAGGCGCTCTACTCATTAAAAACCAGACAATTCTTTTCATTTGACATGGTGCCAAAGTAGCCCCCAAACCCTGAATTTCAACACACAGAAGGATTTCTCCTACATTAATAAAAACCTGGGTGAAAAAAAATCTATTCTCTGAAGATTTTCAGAAGTGTAGGCCTGAGAAAACAAAATAACTCAATGTAAGTTGTGTCTAGATATGTTTATTGACGAAGAGGTGGAAAGGTAGTCTGAAATTCATGTTACCATTTATTACCTTCTAATTTCCATGATTTTTCACCACCACCTTCAGCTTCCCAAAGTTCACTTTTCCTACTCTCGCCTCACTAAGTGGTGGCGGGGGGAGGGGGGATAGGAGAGGGGGAGAAGGAGGGTGTCGGTGGGAAGGAGAGGGGGAAGCTGTTTTCTAGAGGCATACAGACACTGGCCAGTTTGCAAAGAGAATGAATTCCAAACGTGTATTAAAGAGTTGGTTGTTTACAACTCAAGAATGCCAAAAGGCACTTTAGAAATAATGTTGTGCCCATGACGGACCGGTTCGGAGGCAGCCCTGAAACCTACATACACCATATCCTAAGGGTAACAGCATTAACGCAGGCATACCTGGCCGCCTATACAACAGTCTCAACCTGAGCCCACTGTGAAATGCCGGGAGCACACCTCCCCGTGGGGCAGCGCCCGTCACCTTGGCATCCTGAGACCTGTCTACTGAAGGGGCAGGTCAAAGTTCACGAGGGTATTCCCTCTATAACGCGATCTACGCGTTTCTGAAAAACCTCACATCCGGCGAAGTCACACTCCCAAAATCACAGGGTTTATGGTGGAAAACACCGTTAGGGGCAGACCGCCTGAAACCTGTGTGACTCTGTAACCAGAGAACTAACCAGAGAGTGATTGGTACCCAGGGAGAGGGCTGGGACAGCCCAGGCCAGCAGCTCGGCCGAGGCTGCGCTGCCCCCGGGGATACTGAACATGCAAACACGCGTGTGACAGCGGAGAGGCTCTGAGCCCAAGGCCTGCTGGTAAGGTGGCCACGGAGGGAGTGTCCCTGCCAGGAGCCCGGAGTCCTTCTGGGCTGGGGTGCCTCCTCTGGGGGCGGGCCCTGGTGCAGGTGCTCATTGCTAATTTTCTTAAAATAGAGTTGAAAGGGAGTCTGCTGGGCTGCCTGAGAGGCCTTTCCTTTCTTGCCTAAGGCTGTAATTCTACTCCTACATGCCTGCTTCTCTTGCCAAAGAAAAACGGCCTCTGAACCAATCCAGCCTCCAGGATCTACTGACATCATTTCTCTGCTTTTCAGCTGAGCTAGCTGCAGCCTTAAGGAACTGCGTGCCCAGCGGACCCCCTGTTTTCCCGGGATGGGACCTGTGGGCTCCTGAGAGCTCTCCGCTGCTGAGAGAGGCTCTTTCCCGGGCCTCCATTCCCAGGAACTCTGAGTTAGAGAAGGGGCAGCCATCAACACATGTCAGTTCAGTGACCTCCTGTGTTCTACCTCGTCCTCAGAAGTGAGTCTGACTCCCCCTCAGAGTCTGTGAGTCCTGGGGAGGTCAGGATTGCGAGACCAGCCCCTGTCCAAGAGAAATGTAACATGAGCCCCAAATGAAATGTAAAAATTTTAGTAGCCGCATTAAAAAAGTAAAAAGAAACTAATATATCTAATGCTGTATTTTATATAGCCTAGCATATACAAAGTATGTCATGAATATAAAAATCATTAACGAGATTTTCGCATTCTTTCTTTCATACCAGCTCTTCCAAAACCCAGTATGGTTTTGCCCACACAGCACATCTGATTTGGAGTGACCATATTTCAAGTGCTCAAAAGCCACCTGTGCCAGTGACAGTGCAGTTCTATTCAGATCCTCTGCAGATAACAAAGTGTCCTATTTTTTAAAACTTTATCGTTAAAAGACTATACCACCCAATGAAGCACAAAAAAATGTTTAAGTTCATATTCATATTCCCACAAAGGGTATCTTTCACATGTTAGTTCCAATGTAATTTATTAGTCCTTAATTACCTAGAACATTCATTAACCAGAACACTCCCTAACTACAGTGTTTGAATTTTAACAGCTTTATTGAGATATAATTCGCATACCATAAATTTGCCCGTTTAAAGTATATAATTCAATGGTTTTTGTGTATTTCATTAATTTTTAAAAACTGGTAAAGTGCCCTGGCCAGAATGGCTCAGTTGGTTGAGCATCAGCCTGTGCACTAAAAGGTTGTAGGTTAGATGCCTGATCAGGGCTCATATCTGGGTTGTGGGTTCAGTCCCCAGTCAGGGAGTGTTTGGGAAGCAAACAATCGATGTTTCTTTCTCATATTGACGTTTCCCTCTCTCTCTCTCTCTCTCTCTCTCTCTCTCTCTCTCTCTCTCTCTCTCTCCTTTCTCATCTAAAATAAATGAGTATGTCCTTGGTTGAGATTTTTTAAAAAATTTTAATGGTATTAACTATAATAAAGTCATACAACTCACCGTAATTTTAAGTTAAAAACAAATATTGAAGAAATCAAATTTTAATGCTTCAATTTAACATTTGCTTCAAATAGGAAAACACTGCATAATGGATTTTTTTTTTAAACCTACTTTTTCTTTAGGTTAAAGTTCTTAAGGAAAATTAAAGACGTTCCAATTTTACGTATTTTATTCTGGTAAAACAAGATGTGGAGAAAAGTTTTCAGAGTACCAAGCAGAGTTAATTAATTCAGTACAGCCTCCTCAGATGGGCCAGTGCTTGCAAGCAGATGTGCTGGCTAAATAGCTCAGGTCACTCTCGGCACGTTGTGGAGGGTAACCTCCCATTCCTCAGAAGGTCTGGCAGGCAGCTTGAGTCGACAGCAAACACTGGGACACATGGGAAAGTGGGATTTAATCTCTCTTGATTTGTACTCTCCATTTATTTCCAAACCTTTGCATTTACATAAGTGGGGGGAGGGGGGGGAAGCCCCATAGTCAGACATACACCATACTTAAGTATTAGCCACTAAAGTAAAAGACGAGGAAGCGATTTTAGGCACAGTTACCACAAATGTGTTTTTGGGAACTTTTACCTTGTTTCTCATAAACCAGAAAGTGCACTTCATGTTTCTTTTGATTTCTAATGACCAATGCGTTTAAACTATTAACATTTCATTTGCAACACGTGTCTGTTTCAGAGCTCGCAGCTGGACTATTTATTTTGCTAGCTGGTGATAGAATTCAATGCAGACTCTTTGAAAACATTTACCAGCTTTCCCCGTGACCTTCTGTGTACTTTCCAAATCAGGCGGCTTTGATTTTTATGAGCTAAAGGTTTACACACTGCAATGCTAACACTGTTACCTTCAGGATAAATTGTTTATGGCTCAGGTGCGGTTTGAAATATTTTCCTCCACGCAATACCCCGGAGGTCCAGGAGGAGAAAAGTTGAACCCGGTCCCTCCAGAGCAACAGTTTTCCTTTGTGAGTCCCACAGTGTGCAGGCCGCGGATCTAGACGCAGGCAGGGAGACCAGTTGTGAAAACAGTGCTAGTCCTCCACAAAACCGCAGGCTTCCTCTGCGAGCTCCCGGGTGCTTCATAATCACAAAATCGCCGTCCTCGGGGAGGGCCTGGTCATGCATTCTTAAGATTTATTCTTTGACACCAGCGTCTTGACATGGTAGACGGGGCCTGAGCTTGGAACCCACACCGACCTGACTTCACATCATGACTCTTGCCTACTAGCGAGATGGTCTCAACCAAACAGTTCAACCTGAGTCGTAGTTTCGAGCTCTGCAAAATGGAAGCAATTATTCCCGCCTCGTAACTGGATCGTGAGCACTCGCACTGAACAGATGCTCAATTCAACGGTTTCTGATGGAGTCCGAAATCCCCCTTCACCAAGACTCTCCCAACATCCTTGGCCCACAACATCACTCATTACACATTCATTCATTCACTCAGTCCAAACTATCTCCTGGCTCCACTGGAGATGAAAAGACAAACTGACTGTGGCCCACGCAGTATGTCTGTGGGCCCCAGATATTAAATGGAGAAAATCCAAAATAGCAAATACTTTAGTCACTTCACAGAGTACTGAAAACGTGAAGAAGGGTTTTATGCAGAAGACATCTGAACCATGACCCTTTTAGGCAAGGACGGCGGAAAGAGCATCATGAGTAGAAGGAACGACATGGAAGGCAGAGGTGTGAGACGGATGCCACATTCAGTGTGGCGACGCTCAAGATGAGGTTGCCTCAAGCGTGAGATGGGCTTCTGTATTTTACCCTACAGGAGCCACGAGAGGTTTTCAGCAGGAAAACAGCACAAATTTGTTCTTAAGAAGCTGAAGCCGACAATCTGCAGTGGGGACGACAGATTGGAGCACAGAGAGCTGGTGACAGGAAACGTGCTGGGCTGCAGCCACAGCCCCAAAGGGGAAAATGGGGTCCTAGGTGAGAGCAGAGGCAGGAGAGAAGCTATGAGGTGGTTGGTGTCAGAGAAGAAATCTACAGACCTGAGTGACTGGCAGCAGACATCTAACCTGGGAGATAAGCTGGATGCTGGCACTGATACCCAGAAAGAATTGCAAGGAGTGGAGCAGGTTTGCGGGGGAGATGATGACCTGAGTTTTTAGACATGGTGCACTGGAAAATCTTAGGTGAAGATGCTAAGGCAAGTTGGAAATATGGATCCAGGACTGTGGAGAAATACAGACTGAAACATGATCAGCATTTATATGAAGCTGAAGCCACAGGAACAGATTAGGATGTGGATTAGCCAGTAGGAATAGGAAAGGACCACAATAACAGCAGGCAGAGTAAGAGAAGACCAAGAACAGGCCCAGGAACCCGGATTTAAGTGATGCTTATCTGTGCGACTCAGTATATACTTAACTATATGTTGCCTTTTATCATTACCAGAGGCCCGGTGCACAAATTCATGCACCAGGGGGGTCCCTCGGTCTGGCCTGCAGAATCAGGCTGAAAGTGGCTCTTCGATATCCCCCAAGGGGCCCTGGATTGTGAGAGGGTGCAGGCCAGGCCAAGGGACCACATTAGTGCACGATTGGGGCCAAGGAGGTTGGCCAGCCAGGGAGGGACCATGGGAGGACTCCAGGGTGTGTTTGGCCCATCTCACTCTTCCCGATCAGCCAGACCCCAGCAGCAAGCTAACCTACTGGTTGGGTTGTCTGCCCCCTGGTGGTCAGTGCACATCACAGCAAGTGGTTGAGCAGCCTTAGCATATTATTAGCATATTACAGTTTGACTGGTTGAGTGGCTGACTGGGCGACCAGATACTTATTAGACTTTTATTATATAGGGTTATTTTATATTTAAAATTTTTAATTTATTGATTTGAGAAAGAGAGAGAAACATCAATTTGTTGTTCTACTTATTTATGCATTCATTGGTTGATTCTTATATGTGTCCTGACTGGGGATTGAACCTGCAACCTCGGTGCATCAGGATCATACTCCAACCAACTGAGCCTGCACTGTGAGAGCATACAGTCTCCCCAGATAGGTTAAAAAGATATAATAGAGCTTACACCCATTGCTTAAGGAGCACCAAAACAGTAACAAGTAGGTAAAAGACACACAGAATCCAAATAGAAGAAACTGACATGGAGTACAAGGAAATGAGGGTTGCATTTTAAAAGGGTCCTAAGTATTGGCCTAAAGGATTTTAACATCATCCACTGGATAAGAAAACAACCAAAGTTTTTGAGAACTGAAGTCATCAAACAAAACAGTATTTTTAAAAGGTTTATGTAGGGTGGAAGAAAAACAGGTTTCGAAGCACAGGAACCCATTAGAAATGAATTGTGGGAATTGAGCCACTGGTCGTGGTCGGCAAACTTCGGCTCATGAGCCACATGAGGCTCTTTGGCCCCTTGAGTGTGGTTCTTCCATAAAATACCACGGCCTGGGCGAGTCTATTTTGAAGAAGTGGCATTAGAAAAAGTTTAAGTTTAAAAAATTTGGCTCTCAAAAGAAATTTCAATCGCTGTACTGTTGATATCTGGCTCTGCTGACTAATGAGTTTGCTGACCACTGTGAGGGGAACACAAGAGCCAAAGGGGATGTAATCCACCTAGCTGATGAATGGAACAATATGCATGGGTCCCCTGATTTCTTTTTAAAAGAGACTTGCCCAAAGAGAGAGAAGCAAGGATTGCATGAAAGGGGAGTAAGAAGTGGGCAGGAGGAATGGGAAAAGGAGGCAAGGGTATCTATTTACCTGTAGAAGTAGTGAGAGACCTGGTATACGTGAGATATCAATAATAGGAAGAGGGGGCATCTGAAATGTTACATTTTGAAAAATATTAATACGGTGGTTATTTGCGGTTTCACTTTCCGAGGTTTCAGTTACCCAGGGATCAACAGCAGTCTGAAAACATTACATGAAAAAAGCCAGAAATAAGTGAGTTGTAAGTTTTAATCTGCATGGCGGACTGCGCACCACGGTGAAATCTGGTGCTGTCCCGCCCCGCCCCCCCCACACCCCTTTGTCCAGCGTCTCCACCCACCAGTCACTAAGGAGCCTCGGCTCTCAGATCGACTGTCACGGCTTCGCAGTGCTTGTGTTCAGGTCACTCTTATTTCACTTGATGATGGCCTCGAAGAGCAAGAGTAGTTGAAACTTTATCAGAGGTGTGTGCATGTGCAGGGAAAACACTGTACAGGGTTTGATAAGATCTGCGGATTCAATCACCCACGGGGAGTCTGGAAGTGTATCGCCTGCAGTGGGGGCACTACTGTACACACACACACACACACACACACATATCTGTAAGATCAACAACATGCGTGGGACAGAATCTACTCCTCATGCTACGTGGGTTTTAGCGATCAGAACAGCAATCATGACGGCGATTCGGCGGATGATGAAGAACTGCCTGAAAAGCCTTCCAGAGCTGAAAGGTATTTGGCCCCTGTCACCGTAGCCGCGCTCTGGGACTGGGGATATAGGTGGATTTACTAAAGAAAAGGCAGCATTGTGTGTCTGCTGCCTCCGCCATCTGGTCTTCCCTCCAGTTAGCGGAATGACACAAACGCTCTGGGCAAGATATTGATTCACATTTTTCAAGCGCTGACTCCTGGTTTGGATTCAGAGCTGAGGTCAGAATTCCTGTGTCCTTTCCCAACCAAACCGATTTTAAGACAGGCAAGCAATCACAGAATGCTCTTCCGTGCAATAAATATGAAAATACTTAACCTCCCCAGGGTATTACGAAGCATAAATCACGTCTTTAAAGGCCCCATGACAAGCTGAAATGAAAAGCATTCCAAGCAGAACACAATGAGAGCACTACCACAGCCACTCGCCGAATTGTGTGTGGGTAGTTGTGCTATTAACTTAATGAGTTTTACGGTTTTGACAGTATTCATTCATAGCTAAATATTAGGTTGCTAAAATGCTCTGTGACTGCTCATCTGCCTAAATATACTACAGACTCCAACATTGATCAGCTTGCTCAAATGGCTAGTTTTGTTTCTTTGCTTTCTTCTCCCTCTCCCTCCCTCCCTCTCTCTCTCTCTCTCTCTCTCTCTCTCTCTCTCTCTCTCTCTCTTTCTCTCTCTTTCTTCATACTTCTTAAAGGAACCATTAACAAGAGGATTCACTCATCAGGGCTGAAGATGACTTGCAGCTGGAAGGTCCGACTACAGCCATGGACCTGTTCGAGGACTGCTGATAACAGTGTTCAGGGAAGGGATGTGGGAGCAACGTACCCAAGTGGTGAGTAAGAAGGGCAGGGATTACCTTTAACTGCTTCCTAAGTGAACAAATAAAGTCCTGAGTGTGACAATCACAGCCTTTTCAGTACACGCAAGGGCTGAGTCGAGTAATATGAAGCACAAATTAAACTATAAAAATCAAAGCTAAACACTTACTCCATGAGTTTATTCATGAGTTTGTTGAATGTTAAGCCTCAATAGTTTGCTACTCCCCTTACAAAAGTAAACTAGCTGTTGTATTATTTAAGAGATTAACCCACCCGGCCTGTGTGGCTCAATGGTTAAGCATTGATCCACAAACCAGGAGCTCCTGGTTCAGTTCCCAGTCAGGGCACATGCTCGGAGTTGCGGGCTTGATCCCCAATAGGGGGCGTGCAGCAGGCAGCTGCTTGATTATTCTCTCTCATCGCTGATGTTTCTAGCTCTCCCTCTCTCTGAAATCAATAAAAACATTAAAAGAGAGAGAGAGATTAATCCAATAATACCAAACCTGCTAGACTAGGCCTTGTATCTATGAGCAATTCAGCTGCCCTCCCACTCACATATTCTCTCTCCCCTTTTTCATGCCAACCAAAGAAACCGAGCTGGGAGAGAACACAAGCACCACTGTCCACTTGGGAAAGTCCATCCACTTGTCTGATGTCGGAATCTGCTCATGCTCCCAGAGTCACTGCAGCCCCTGCAGGGACTGGCTGATTGTATTTCATTAGCAAGGGCTTCCTGGTAAAAACCAGAGCCCCGGAGTAACACGGAACACGCCTCTTTCCACCTTAAAAATGTGATAATCTCTCCTTTACAACACATCTCTTCCAGCTTCCTCTCTTCCCTCAAATGCCCAGGCTCTCGCCACTCCGAGGGGAACGCTAGGTCCGATAGCGTTGGCACTGTCCGGGGGCTTGTCGGGGCGCAGAGTCGCCGGCCCCGACCTCCTGACTCGGAGTCTGCAGGGTATATAACAGGAGGCCCAGGTATTATAATCCACCTGCACAGGAAAGTCTGGGACCCGCTGCATTCGGCCAGGGGTTGGGAAACATTTTCTGTAATGGGCCAGGTGGTAAACATTTTAGGCTTTGCTGGCCATATGTCTTTGTCACAACTACTCAGCTCTCTGTTACAGTGCAAAAGCAGCCGCAGGTACGCTGTACCCCAGCAAGCATAATGCACTAAAAAAACCTTCAGGCCCTAACAGGTTGGCTCAGTGGATAGAGCACCGGCCTGTGGACTGAAAAGATCCCAGGTTCGATTCTGGTCAAGGGCATGTACCTTGGCTGCGGATACATCCCCAGTAGGAGGTGTGCAGGAGACAGCTGATCGATGCTTCTCTCTCATCAATGTTTCTAACTCTCTATCCTTCTCCCTTCCTTTCTGTAAAACATCAATAAAAAAATTTTTTTTTTTTTAAAGAAAACTTTAGGGACACTGGAGTTTGAATTTTGTATAACTTTCATGTCATGAAATAGTATTCTGCTTTTGAGTTTACCAACCCCTTAAAGAGATAAAAATCTAAATTCTCCCTTGTGTGCTGTACAGAAACAGGCAGTGGGCTGTAGAGGACTGAGCCCGCTCTGTACCCTGGTCCTTCAATGTGAACATGACCATATTGCTGGTTCTACCCTGGCCTGGTTCCCAGCTATAGGAAATGTATGCCAGCTCCTCAAGGTGGCACGCGTAGCCGAATCAAACACTACTGGTGATGTTTAACAATATAAAGTAGAGCAAGATCACAATTTCTTTTTCTTTTCACACAGTATTTCTTTTAATGTAGACTGATGCTTACCACCATCCTTATTTCAGCAAAGAAGTATACAACATAGCTGGAGGGTAATATTTGTGAGTATTAAAAGGATTTTATCCTTTTGGAAAATAGATTTTTAACTTCAATATCTTCTCATACTATAATAATTGATGGTTACTAACAATACCATACTTTCCTTTGTATGAATTTTGTCATTTTTATCAAGAAAGCACCAGCAATATCACTTCCTGCTGGGCGAAGGGGAGGTCTGGCGCTGGAACACACAAGCATTTAAAAAATTCTCACCAATGCCTCCCTGCGTACAAGAGAAGTAAAGGGGCGCATAGAAAGGGTATTCTGGAAGTCCCTCTCCCTGGGGGACTTTTCAAGCCTGGTAGGGATGGATAAGAGGAAGATAGAGGTTCAGTCTGGTGATGGATAAGCTAACCTGTGTCCAGAGCCCCGGAAAAATCTCACTAGAAAAGGGACAGGGAGAAGGGGACTCAGAAAGCAAGGAGCTGAGAATTACATTCGCAATCCAATGGCTCCCACCCTGAGCTATTCCTTTATGTCTTAGATGGAAACACTGGATGAGATGACTTTAAAGCAAGCATGTCAAACTCAAAGGCTGACATGGGCCAAGTAAACAAGGTATAAGTGTATGTGGGCTGCAAAAAAAACAAAAGCTTCAAATTTCAAAGAAATGTAGGTTTATTTCGATAGCGACATGCTGAGTACAAAGGGCTGAAATAAATGAGTCATCATTAACATAAAATAATACAACATTTTAATAAAAATTAATATTTTTTTTACCAGACACTGAATAATTGAACAAAGTAATAGGCATAAGCAAATAAGCCTATTTTTCTTGTTCTCTGAAAGCGAAATAGTTCTGTTGTGCACACCAAACAAGTCAGTCCAGACTGATGACGTGGCCATCGGCTGCTAAAATATTTGCTGCCAATATTAGTGGAGAGAAATGATGCACATGCACGTAAGGTGCAGAAGAGAAATGAGTGCAACACAATTAAAGTAATCAGTCAGTGAATGCTATAGTTTGTTATTGATAACCAGAGGCCTGGTGAAAGAATTCACGCATGGGTGGGGTCCCTTGGCCTGACTGGTGAATGTGCCGAAGAGGGCTGTCTCGCCCAGTCCCGATCGGGCCGGCCAGCCAGGGGGAAGGACTGTGGGAGGTTGGCCAGTCGAGGGAGGTTGGCTGTGGGAGTGCACTGACCACCAGGGGTCAGCTCCTGCATTGAGCGTCTGCCTCCTGGTGGTCAGTGCATGTCATAGTGACCAGCTGACTGGTTGTTTGGCTGACCAGACATAAAGTCACTTAGGCTTTTATATATATATATTAGAGGCAAGATGCGTGAAGATTCATGCAAGAATGGGCCTTCCTTCCCCTGGCTGCCAGCACTGCCTTTGCTCTGCCTTTCTGCCTTTCCACGCTGCCCAGAGGCCCAGAGCTGCTGGGGCAGTGAGGAACACCTACATCCCACCCCACCCCTCCCTGCCCCAAGCTGCTTAGCACCCGTGTATACAAATTAACCCGACATCTTTGTTGGGTTAATTTGCATATTCACTCCTAATTGGCTGGTGGGTATTGCGAAGGTATGGTCAATTTGCATGTTTCTCTTTTATTGGTGTGGATAAGTTTATGTATAACAGGATATTGTAAAAATTAAGTTACAAATTTTTTATTAAAACATTTCTTACATATCATTACATTGACTGCGCTGCAAAAATCTTCATTGTGGGCCATATGCAGCCGGTGGGCCACGAGCTTAACATGCTTGCTTTAAAGGCATTTTCTAACTCACGATGTGGAGATTTATCATTAATACCATTATTTATCTAATAATATGGCTCAGAGGCTGGGAGCCATCTCTTATACATCCCCTGCCTTAGACCTCCCTGCAGATCCATCACCAAAGTTTGCAGATTCCTCTTTTTTCTCTCTCAAATGTATCCCGCTTTCCATTCTTATTGTCACCATCCTAGTTATGCTTCACCCCAGATTACTGCAGTTGTCTCCAGTCATCCGCAGTACTTCATACCTCTGCCTAATCAATCCACAGGCATCACTTTTCCTTTTGTACTATCACCGCCACTTCTGAACAGTCTTCAGTACTTTCCCAACCTTTACAACATGAGCTGCACACCCGAGTGCACTTCGGTCTTCCCAGAGCTGTCTCCATGCCTCCTTTGCATCACTGTGACTGGCCTCCTCTCGGTCTCCAGTGCCAGAGGCTGGTTTCACTCCTGTGCCTTAGCCCTTCTCTCCTGCTTCCCTCCCTCCATGCTGGGCTCAACATTCTCACCTCAGGCCAAATGGGAGGCATAAAGATATAGTCAAATAATTAACAATCCTGACTATAGAAAAGAAAATGCTGACATGGACACATTAGAAAACGATAGATTCAAATGAGAAGGACCTTAGAGATTTGTTCTCCTCGCTTACCTCAAATCTCTCTGGCCCCGCTGCCCACCACCCTGCCAATGAACAGCAGTGTCCTGGGAACTCTGCCCGAGCCCCTCAGCTCTTCCTGGGTTCAGCAGCACCGCTTCAATCACCATCACACACACTGACTCTCAGGTCTCAAACTCAGGTTCACAGTTCTCGATTGAGCTCCAAACCATAAAGAAGCCTCAAACTCAATGTAAGAGGATATCAGGAACTTCTGAACAAAATCTGTCTGTCCTTACCAACATTATCTCATGATTAAACTTTGAGTCACCTCTTAAGTGGCTCTCAGTCTTTAATCCTGACCCACTCCTATCCATTGTCCATACTGTCACTAAGTCATCCTTCCTTTATGTAAATTTAATTGGTCAGCGGGGAGCTCCGGGATAAGTGGGTATCATGGTGGTGGAGGCAGGTGCCGTCTGTAAGTGGAACAGGTGAGCAGCTGTGGTGGTGTATCAGCAGCTTAGAATGTTAGGAACACATGAGACATCCTTTTGGGACTCACCAAAATAGTCAAAAAGGGGAGTCAGTGAGAATTCAAAATTAATGTTAATACAGCATCAGTGGGTATAAATTCATTTATACTCAGAAGCTGGTGAAATTGGGAGTTGCTCTGGCTACAGATTGGTAACTATTTGGGTAATTCCATAGATGGAAGACCCAAGGGGGCTACAGAGATGTGCTTAGATGCTTGAGAAGATCCTAGTAAATCATAGTTAATGCTGAAGAAGATAATCATAACATGTCCTCCTTGCACATAAACTTCAAAGGCGGCCTTGGGGGCGAGAGGATCATATCAACAGGGCAAAACCACTATTCTTATGAGTCTGGAATATTCATGTTTGGAGCTGAGTAGTTTAATCAACTATTAAAAGTAGCTGTAGGGTCTTCAACTATTTCCCCTTTGCCAAAACGGAACTAAGAATTGAGTCACTCATCCGTCAAACATCTACTGTCAGTAGAGAGCACAGAGGCAGCTCACATACAGTCTCTATCCTAAAGGAGCCTGGAATCCAGCAACATGGTACAGTCTGCTACAGTTCATGCAGAGTGTGATACTGGAAGGTGCCAATAAGCTCGTCTAACATAGATGCTTACTAAAACAGAAATCACTTTAGTGGCTCAAGAAGAACGGCCCAGCTGAGCAGCCATTTGAGGTAAAAGTGATTTCCACTTTCTCTTTTCAGAGTTCCCTTTATTCTACTTCATATATATATATATATATATATATATATATATATATATATATTTTATTTTTTTTTTTTTTTTTCAGAGAGGAAGGGAGAAGGGGAGATAGAAACATCAATGATGAGAGAGAATCATTGATTGGCTGCCTCTTGCACGCCCCCCCACTTGGGACCGAGTCCGCAACCCAGGCATGTGCCCTTGGCCAGAATTAAACCCGGGACCCTTCAGTCTGCAGGCTGACATTCTATCCACTGAGCCAAGCCGGCTAGGGCTATTCTCCTTCTTCTACTTTACTTCTGATAGCTCCTCCCTGGGTCTGGAGACCCCTAATCTCTATGGAGAAATGAGCACTCCACCTACCTTGAACAAGGAGCAAGTAATCCCACTGTTCCTTTATGCTTCTATACTAAATGACAATAGAAACCATCTACCAGAGGGTAACCTGATCACAGACAAGAAGGAACAATAATTTGTGTCATGAAATCTCCACCAAATAATATAAACTTTTCTTTCTGACCCTTTTCCAGTTTTCCACTTTGCCTTCCCCATCCATGAAGAGCTTCCTCACCGCTGTTCTTCGTTCACCCACACCCACTGAAAACACACCGTAGCGCCGTATCAGAGTTCCAGTTCAATACAAAGAGCTCTTTCTGGACCTTCTGCTTCCATCCACAGGTCCTCCCTCCACTCCTCACTCACATAACCGCTCATACACTCTTCTCTTAGTTATGTCTTCCGCTCTGCCAACGCCAAGTCCCTCCACTAGGCCATGGTTTCCAGCCTACCCAGGCACTCCTCTGCCCTGGTGAACTTCAAGACCTCTTCAAAGTTCACCAGTAGTAAGACGACATCGTGTGTTCCGATTAGCACTGATTCAATGGAATTGTTTCCAAACCAGCTGGAGACCAATCTGTGTTAGACGGTAATGTGTTTGTTGGTGCAAATGAGCTGGACCTCTCAGCCATAGATCTACCTTAGCCAGTAGTAATAATAAACCTAAATTAAGCTTTAGAGCATATTTCACATCGGTATCAAAATGTTGTCTTTACTCGAGAAATCAACTAAAATTCTAAACTTCGGGGTCTTTTTTGTATTGCAGTGAGAAATCTCCAGAGATGGTATAAGCATGAGCACATAATCTTTATCAAAGAAAAACAAGGTATTTATCGTGTGTGTGTGTGTGTGTGTGAGTGTGTGTGTGTACATACATCTATTTTTTCTCTCTTCTTTCTTTTAGGGCTACTTCCTGACCTCTCGGAACAATTTCCTTAGGACACTGGCTAGGGGTATTTGCGTGGATTTTTCAATAGCTGGTTGTGTCAAGAGAGACGGTCTTTTTGTCTTTACCCCGCAAAAGAATGGAAACAGACTCTTTCTTTCAAAAGTTGGCAGAGCTATGTGGCAGAGGGGTCCAGCTCATTTGTACAGGCAAACATGCTGCCGTCTACCCCAGATTGATCACCAGCTGGGAAGCAATAGGCTCACAATAACATTGGCTCTCCGCGGCTTCGCTGACCATCAGCGACAGATTGATGTGCAGCTCACTGAGCGAGGGAGCTGGCCGGGGAGGAGCGCTGGGGGGGAGCCGAGCAGGTTGCAAGTGTATTGCTCACGGACTCCTTGCCTAGAAAAACAAAAGCTTCCCACCTTTCTGACCTGAGTTTGGAGAACTATGAGGGGCCGAGTTTGCTTTGCGACTTGGAAGGCTGCACACAGCTTTTCAGAGCAACATAAAAAATGAATACCTATTGGCACTTCCCAATGAAACGCCAAAATCCACAAAGAGAAATGACCGAGGAGCTTTTTTTTTTTTTTTTTTTCCTTTTCCCACTGCGAGTGAGAAAGAAGAGACATGATATTTCATGTCACTGCCAGAGAGTTTGTTTTGTGGAAACAAATGAAGAAGTACAGCTTGTTGCACCGTTCACAGAAGACAGTCCCACGTCCGGAAAAGAACGGCGTTTCTCCGGGTTTCATTTGGGACAAGAACAGTGAAACCCCCACAACGAACACCAATAAGCCATCCAATAGGCCAGGCATGTTTGTTGCTTAAGAAAACTGGCACCGCTGAAACTGGTTTGGCTCAGTGGATAGAGTGTCAGCCTGTGGACTGAAGGGTCCTGGGTTCGATTCCGGTCAAGGGCATGTACCTTGGTTGCGGGCACATCCCCAGTGGGGATTGATGACTCCCTCCTAGATGTTCCTAACTATCTCTCCCTTCCTCTCTGTAAAAAATCAATAAAATATATATTTTTTTAAAAAGAAAATTGGCACCAAAGTGACAAATTTGGAAAGCAGATCAACCTGCTGATGTGTTTTATCCTGTGTAAGTTTGAGTAACGACATTTTTCACAATTGTGCACTTTTTAAAAACTATTAGCATGCTTCTAATCCACTGCTTTTTAAACCATTTTTGAAACTTTAGGTCCATTAATGTTTCAGTCGTGGTTTTCTGCACTGGTTTTCCGTCATCTTCTAATAACGGACACATTAACCAAAGACATTCAGCACAAGAGAATGGGGTAATTACACAGCGGCCAGGGACTCTCGTCTTCGCCACTGTATCGCTAACGCTGAGAATGCCTGGCACATAGCAGATCCTCACTAAATATTTGCTGACTGCCCGCTCACTGGAAGCCGGCTTAGCAACGCCATTTCTCATTCTTCTGGCCTAACAGAAGGTTTAATGGCAAAACTTCACGAGCAGTTTTCCCACATCTTCCACAATACGTCTTAATGAAGAAACACAAGCATGATTGCACCACGTTTGCTGTTACCACTCGGTCCACGGTTAGCACTGCTCCATGAAAGCTGAACGTAAAAAAGACATCTAACGCGTGGGACTGATTTCTGCAAAGCTAGGGAGAGGGAGGACGCAAACTACTGTTTGCCTTTTCACGGGAGCACCACACAGGCTCCTCTCCACAAAGATGGGAGAGCATAAATATGTAGTAGTTAATGACGGGGCGAAGCAACGGCTTTCTGGCAGTAGTACAAAGCCAGGAAATCCAGCAGTTTCCAGAGAGCTGCATATGCTTTCTAGTGAAAAGGTTTGCGATAGCACTTCCTAATGAAATGCCAAAATCCACACCGAGAATGAGTGAGTAGCGGGGGTTTTTTTTGTGTGGGTTTTTTTTCTGTTTTCCCACTGAGAGTGAGAGAGAAGATACATGATGTTTCATGTCTCAGCCAAAATAGTTTGTTTTGTAACAATATATGGAGAGAGACAGCTTATTACACCACCTGTGCTATGCTATGTGTTAGTATGTTAATAGGTAATTAATCTTGATTTGATAGGATTTAAGATTTTTATTTTTTGGCGCATATGCTCAAGCGATTATGTTATAAATCTCAAACATTTCAGCAAATGTCATCCTGATTGTTCCCTACTGCACAGAACACTACCAGGGAAATATTCAAGGTCAGGAACTTGGATTCTTTACCCACTGTATTCAGGAAAACCAATTTATTGTTCTGTCTTAGGAAAGAGGGGTGATTTCTTGGGGGCCTATATCATATTGGCAGGCAGTCTAGAAAAGTTAGAATTACTTTCAGGCAATGCAGGTTTGTTAAGTACATTAACCTGTCCCAGTGAATTTAACACAAACCCTGTAGCTATTGCTCTGATAAAATTTGAAGTTCAACATTTTATACTACTTCTTAAGGATTAATTGTGTGCTTAATATGTTTGAATGGTGCACAAGAAGTGGCATAAATTGTGAGTATGTTTTTACAAAGGGGTAAGATCTTAGGACGGTTTTGAGGTGCTTTAAAAGCAACTTTAACATTGAATGCTCCTGGTTTACCAAATTAATTTTTCTTATCAATTTATTGGAATAAACATATTCAATTATGTTTGTCATTGAACCAAATTACTACACATCATTATTTAGATTAAACAATATTTAAGCACTAAGATATTAAAAAAAAAAAAAAAAAACCTAGTTAACGAGCCTACTCACTGATATTTCTTTGTGACCCAGATACAGTAGTTGGGGTGCTTTGACAGTCACCACTGCACGTGTCAAAGGGGTGAAACCTGCGTCACCCACCGACACAACATCCCAGCCAGTGTCCCTTTCTTGTTTTTGTGTCAGACTCAAAACTAGGGTCTCTTTCCTGGCCATTTAGTGCCACGTTTTCCCTAGTTTTGTGCTTTTGCTAGTGGTTATGATTGTTTAGAATGACCCACACGAGTACGGGCTGCCATGTGCCTTACAGGACAAATGCGTGTATTAGTGAAACTATGTGCAGGTTGTTGAGCATGAGCTCAATGTTAATGATCAGCAAAACTTAGGAAATGATGTGTCTTTAAACAGAAACACACTTAAAACAAGGCTACATATTGGTCAGCTGTGAAAACACTGTGGCCGAAGGCTTGGGGAACCTGACTAACCCTGAATTCCCCTGGGAGCAGGGACTCAGTATTCACGAATTCAGCACTCACGGTGACTTTATAGGTCATAAGTACTGCAAATAATGAGAATCAACTCCAATTACTCTTTTAAGTAACCTTCATACAAAATTTTCACTATTCAGAGAGAAATTATGCTTTTGAGGAGTATGGGTAAGCTATCTACACTATAAAATATACTAAAGGAACCAATTTTTAAGAAGATATTAAAAATGGCTAAATTTGCCGAAACCAAAACCAGTTTGGCTCAGTGGTAGTGTCGGTCTGCGGACTGAAAGGTCCCAGGTTTGATTCCAGTCAGGGGCATGCATGTTGGTTGCGGGCACATCCCCGGTAGGGGGTGTGCAAGAGGCAGCTGGTTGGTGTTTCTCTCTCATCGACATTTCTAGCTCTCTATCTCTCTCCCTTCCTCTCTGTAAAAAATCAATAATATATATATTTTTTTAAAATGGCTAAAAAATTTTTAATGACAATACCAAGAGTTGACAAGAATGGGGTGCAACTGAAAGTGTCCTACACTGCTGGTGGGAATGCAAACGGTACAGACAAACTTTGGACAACAGTTTGTCAGTTTCTTAGAAAACTAAACCGATGCTTACCATATAAACCAGCAATCCTACTCCTACAGATTTACCCAGGAGAAATAAAAACATCTGCTCACACAAAAATTTAAACATAAATGTTTGGAGCAGCTTTATTCAACATTGTCAAGAGCTGGGAACTTCAACTGGTGAGTGAATACACGAATTGCTGTGCTGAGATCCAAGGGAACATTCTTTAGCAATAAAAGAAATGAACTACTGATACACACAACACTCTGACTGAGTCTCAGGTGCATTTCTTCTTGGTGAAAGTGGTCAGATACAACAGCTACATCCTGCCTGATCCCATTTTATCCCGTTTTGGGAAAGGCAAAACTGCAAGGACAGGAAACAGATCAGTGATGCCCAGAGGCTGGGATGGAGGGAGGAGGAGACTGCAAAGGGGAATGAGAACTCTGGGGGGTGATGGACCTGTTCCGTATCATGATGACCCATAGAGCTTGTCTATGTTTATTAAAACTCAGAACTGCGCCGAAACTGGTTTGGCTCAGTGGTAGAGCGTTGGTCTGCAGACTGAAAGGTCCCAGGTTCGATTCCGGTCAAGGGCATGTACATTGGTTGCGGGCACATCCCCAGTAGGGGGTGTGCAAGAGGCGGCTGGTCGATGTTTCTCTCTCATCGACATTTCTATCTCTCTATCTCTCTCCCTTCCTCTCTGTAAAAAATCAATGAAATATATTTTTAAAAAATAATAAAATAAAATAAAATAAATAAAACTCAGAACTGCTAACAAAAGTAAAAAATTTACTAAGTGTAAATTTTATCTAAATAAACCTAACACACACACACACACACACACACACACACGTCACAAAGGACAGTACTACTGTAAAGATGGACGTTGCTTCAAATTCTCCACTAATTTTTACCAATGTTCAAAGGCACAGTTTTATCTAGCTAGCATATAAATTGATTTTTTTTTAATCTGATTGATTTTTCCATTCCAGCAAAGACCAGCATGAGGACCTGGCCAGGTAAGACCCCTTCTCTGCGCTTGTGCAGCAGCGTGTCACATGACCTGGTTTTAGTCCCCGGAGGCCTTCTCCTAGTTAATTCTTGGTGCACATACATGCTCTACCCACCAACAGAGGAAGTCCGTGACTTCCAGAAACAAGCCTCTCTGTGGCCTTCCTCTCCGTGAGGCACTGCCTCCTCCTGCCCTCCGACAGCAGAGCCGACATTTGCAGAGCACAGACCATACCAGGCCCCACGCTCAACGCCGGGAATACAAAATGGAATCAGCCCGCCTGCCTTCTGCCACTTCCTCGCTTCACCTCCAAGTGATGGAGCCTACATGGACTTTATCCCTCAAAACTTCTGGCATGGGTCGTATCTGAGAATCCTCTCCTTCGTTTACACTTCTTCCTTCTAGCATTTACCGTATTTTTCGGACCATAAGACGCTCCGGACCATAAGACGCACCAGTTTTTAGAGAAGGGAAATGAAGAAAAAAAGATTCTGAAACAAATAGTGTCCTAAAATATTTTATGTGCATTAAAACCCAACATCACATTCATAAACACATGTAATCAACCCTGTAAGGTAAACAGCAGCATTTAGAACCATTTTAGAGCCGGGCAAGCACACAGAGACCACACAGAGCCGGGCAAGTAAAAAAACTTTTTTTTAAAGTATATGTGTAGGCTATATTTGGACCATAAGACGCAGGGACTTTTTCCCCCCACTTCTGGGGGGAAAAAAGTGCGTCTTATGGTCTGAAAAATACGGTATCTTCTGGATTATTCATGTCTCCCAGATCTCATCCTCACCATAATCCCATTCACTTATTAAAGTCTGATTCACAGAGAAGTCCGAGCTGGTTCTGCTAAATCCATCTCCGTGCAGAGAAAAAACAGGGTCGCACAAGTCAATGTCATCTCATTTCATCTCATCTCTTCCTCTCACACGTTGTTACTAAGTGTGCTATCTACGGAAACAGACAATCGCAGTTTGAGAACTTACACCAGGCATCATTTCAATGTTTAAAGTCATCATCCAAAGTAAGCACTAGTTCCCTTTGGGTGTGATGATTTTCCATAATTTTTCTAAATGAAATGGTGCCTCTGACATAGATATGGCCCTTGATAGAGTTCACGGTTTCTAATGACCCATAGAACTTAAAATATTGTATACTTTGTGGCAGGCAAAAGTAACTAGAATCCCTATTCCAAGCGTTATAATTTAGCTCCCACTATACATATGTCCAAATTATTTGTGTAATTTTATAAATAATCCCTTCTCTAAGTTTTCCTTTTAAGGAAAAATGAGCATTTATGAGAGAATGAAAAAATACTCAAGGTGCTGGTTTCCATCATAAGAAACAAATGTGCAATTTAAATATGCACATATATATATACACGTATACACTCGCACACATTTGCACATAGTCCCTACATTCTTAGAAAACTGAACAGAAGTTTCACTGCTTAGGAAATCGAGTTTCATAGTTTGCTTCTTTTTTTCTTTTTTGGTTTAATCCAAGTTGTATCCGATATACGCTTTCCTCTAAATCCAATTAAGTTCTCTTGATTTATACTTAGAATGTAGAGGCATTTACTGTAATCTTTCTTAATATAAGGTACATGACTTCTACTGTGGGGTCAAATAATAATGAGAAACTATAAGGTATGTCCCAAGCACAATTTCACCATCATTATGATGGGGCTGTTATGAGACTCAAATTCTAGCTACTCAGCAGTAACTATAACGTAATCTGATTTCTCCTTTGATGCTTTATACTAAGTATCTTAACTTATGTTCACTCCAGACATTCCCAGGACCTGAATGCTTCTCGGTAGAGCCTTTGTCTTGCCTAGAAATACCTGAAACGATTAGCTCTGTTTTCCCTCCTTCCAAACACAAGGGTGCTTGTGAGGAAGAAAGCCAATGCTGGAGAGAGGTGGGATAAGAGGGAAAGAAATTCTCTTCAATCTTAGTGGAATTTAGCAAATTAAAAAAAAAAAAATCTCTGTTCAACTAGAAGCTTATTATAAATGTGTCCCTATTTCTAAACACTGGTTCTTAGTTACACAGTTATGATGCTTCCCAGGAGAGGGAATCAGTGCTGTAGAGCGAGGCACTGTCACTCTGAGAGGCTCCGATGAGAGTGAGGAAGTAGCCAGCTCTGGGGGCCGGCGCTCAGCCTGATGAAGGGCACGCAGAGAATAAGCAGCAGGCAGATGGCCACACTGGCCATGACTTCTGGCTCTGGATGGCAGCAACAGAGCAATGAGGGCTCCTGCACATACACGAGGACCTGGAGGACCAGCCCTGTAAGGTCAGTCATGAAGATCATTCCCCACGAGCGAACTTCCACGCCCCTTCAGCTGTCCGTGGCTTCACTGCTCCCGTCCACCTGGGACTCTCAGACAGCCAAGTGTCTCAGTAGGCCGGGCTGGACCGCCATCCTCTTTAAGACCAACTTGCCTAGAAATTGGTGTGGGGATCCCAAAGATTAACTTCCCGGGCCCTGAAACTCACCGATTCTGGTTCATAGTGTAGGTTCATCCAACCCACTGTAAAAGTCCAGGAAAACCAAATACGGCAACTATAAATCAACTTAGCTGCCATAGCTCCAGTAAAAACACATACTCCATGAAGAAAATACTACTGTTATGAACACTGACTATACCCTCGTGGTCCAGGGTGCAGAATATACCTGCTCAGATCTGAATTAGTAGGCGTTAAGCACAGACAGAGCCTTCCAACAGCGCTTTATAGCTCCTGTGCTTCACCTTTCTTGAGAAATACCGTAATTCTCTGCTCACAACACTGCCTCTGCCACTGAGTGTAAATTACTTGGAGGGGGAAGAAAGCTAGGCGAACACATTCCGATTTCTCAGTGCAACAGGGATGCTGAATTACTGTTTGGTGAGTTAAGTAAAATATGCCACGAGTCTCTGGCTCTCCCGTCCGGGTTTACTGTTACGACTCTGAACCCGCCTCAAAAGCCTCTGTCCCAGGCTCAGGGACGACAGGGAAGCTCGGGTTGAAGCTGACGAAGAGGGAAGGAAGGGCAGGCTGTGAGATGTGGCTCTAACACGGTTTTCAAACACAACGATGTCAACGAGGCAAAGGAGGAGTCTGAATGAAATAATTTCATAAAATTAAATTGGAAATTTCTATATTCCTACATATGTTTTCCAAGTAATTTAAAATATGTACAACTAAACAATAAATCGAATAGCGTAAGCAGACCACTGATTATTTCAACTACAGACTTAAAAGTATATACACATTTCCCCCACGTTGAGAAATTGGTGGGGGGATGGGGTCTTCTCTTCGGAAAACGAGGAATTCTCTTTAGGAGTGTGGGAGATACTAGAGGAAGCGCAGCAAGGGAGATATTTTGGCAAAAAAGAGTACAAGTGACAAAATTACAGTGTGACAAGTAATTAAAGCAACAGTTGAGTAAAAAGTGGTCAGATTTTGACTACGGTTTCGGGAAGGGAAGCACGGGGAAGAGAGAACCCAAATATGGATGGGATACAGAAACTCAGAAACGTAGGCAATGTGCTTCGCAGATGGCACATTTCATTACCAACAAAGTGGGCAACTAGGCACACACAGCTTTCCAACCAGGACTCTCTGAAAATTATTTATAAAACTTTATAACTTACACACGGGGAGAGAAAGTCTGCAACCAATAAGTTGAATTAAGGTTCTGACCATTTCTCATATGAGAAACCACACTGAACTCCTCTGTGGCGTACAGCTCATCCCCCATCTGGATTTAGGCATATGATTTACTGTCCCCAGCACACACCCTACCCCCACTACGCTAACGACACGACTGTGCTTCTTCACACAGAAGCCAGATCCCCGGAGGCACCATCGTGACCAACAACGTTAAGTCTATGAAGCATGCAACCAGGAAGGAGGCCCTTGCAAGATGGGCAGAGAGAGGCTGGGTGCCAGGACAAGAGAAGGCCTGACTTCCCCTGGACATGAACTTCGTCTCCTCTGGAAAAAGACTTTGCTGGGGAAGGGGAGGGGAGGAGTTATTGGCTGAGCAAGTGCACAGGTGGGTGAGGGAGTCAGGATGGTCTGTGGAGAAGAAATTACAAAAACTAATTTGAAACCCAGAGGTGGCAGGGAAAAGGTCTGGAAACCAAAGGAAATAGCATTTGATCTTTGGCCTCTGGGATCTTAAACTGGGCTGATCCTGCAGCTGAGTTCACCGGGGCCATTGAGCAGCTGTCCGATGATAACCGCTTTCAGGGTTGTCAGCAACATTTGGTCAGAGGCCGTCCTGGGGCTGCTCCCTCGCTGGAGACGGAAGGGGGTCTCTGCTTCCCTTCGCCTCTACCTCAGCTTGAGCGACCCTAAATTAGGAAATCATCTGGATCTGGACAGATAATCACTTCTTGGCTTGTTCACAGGCTCTGCTGAAATGTTATTTTGGAAGGAGAAATTTGAATGCCCGGAGGTCACAATAGGAAATGAATCTGGCAATTTGAAAGTGCACCTGCTTAAGTTCCAGGCCATCTCAGTATTCAATAATTTATCCATCCTCCCAAACATCTTTTGTGTCTTTTTTTCTTTTTTAAGAGTGTTAAGTTATTACACCTAGTATCAGCAAACAGCCTGCTTCTTTAGGTGTGGATTCTGGGGCTTTTCTCCAACACTTTCTCACAATTCAATAAATAACTCATTTGGAGTCTACCTTCTACACAGCACCCTGCTAAGCATATATGTATCCATCAGGACAGCTTAGGCTGCAAGCAGCAGAAAATCATTCTCAAACTAAACAAACATCACAGAAACGTGTCACATGGGTTGAAAAATGCAGGGGTAGCTCCAGGGTCAACTGATTCAGAAGCTGAGCAAAGTCATTAAGTGCTACCCAGCTTCTTTTCATCTCTGCATTAGTTTCCTGTTGCTGCTGTAACAAATTACCACAGGCTCAGTGACTTACAACAACACACAGGCATTATCTTACAGCTCTGGAGATTTGAAGTCTGACGTGGGTCTCAATGGGTTAAAAATCGGTGTGCCACAGGGACTGTGCTCACGTCTGTAGGCTCGAGGGAAGAGCCTGTGTCCTTGCCTTTGCCAGGGCCCAGAAGCTGCCTGCATTCCTTGGCCCATGGCCCCTTCTAGCTTCAAAGCTAGCAATGACTGGTTGAGTCTTTCTTACACTGCATCCCTCTGACACTGGTTCTCCTGCCTCCCTCTTCCACTTTTAATAAGGTGACCAGACGTCCCGCTTTTGGCGGGACAGTCCCACTTTTTAACAATTTGTCCCACGTCCCGTGGTGTTTTAAAAAAGTTCCAGTTTTTGGAAAGAATCTTTGGGGAAAATTGGGACTTTTTTAAAACACCCAGGACGCGGGACAAATTGTTAAAAATCGGGACTGTCCCACCAAAAGCGGGACGTCTGGTCACCTTAACTTTTAAGGACCCAATCCACATTGAGCCCATCAGGATAACCCAAAATTATCTCTCCATCTCAAGGCCCATACCCTTAATCATGTCTGCGAAGTCCCTTCTGCAGGATAAAGTAATGCTGTCACAGCTCAGGGACGAGAACATGAGTCATTGGGGTTATTTGGTCTACCACAATCTCTACCCCTCCGGAGCCAGTGAGCCCTGGTTCCTCCCAAGAGTCATAAAATGGTAGTTAGAGCGATTCCACGTCATAGCCAGACAAACCTTCCAGAAGAAGAAAAGGGTGCGCCATCTCTTTCTTGCTTTTCTTTCTTGGAAGGAAAAGGAAACCACTGCCATAGGCCCTAGAACAGCTCCTCCTTCCTGTTTGACTGAGATGAGTCACATACCAATCATAAAGCCAAGTTTTGACAAGGGGAATAGGTTCACTGTAGTTGGCCTACACTAACAATTTGGGATGGCTGTGGACTTTTAAGTCAGCCACCATATTCACTCTAATGTAGCAAATGCCAAGAAGGGAATATAATTACTATTTGTAGAACACTTACAATTAAAAGTCCACTACTGTGCTAGATGTTTTACATGTCATCTTGCTTAAGCTCACGTCAACTCTGTGAAGTAGGTATTAAATTCAGAAAGCTGAGGCTCAGTCTAAATTTTACTATTTGTTCTAGTTATAGATAAGTCTGTATTTACCATTTCATATGCAGATGCAGATGCAGATGCAGAGATGCTGGTTATTAAGGACAGGAGAGTTGAGTTGAGATCCATTGTTCTCTACCAAAAGAAGGCTCTTTGATACTATGACAGTGCTGTCCAAAGTAGGCATGGCTCTGGGCAGCCCACCTATGGCAGGAAACAGACGAGAGGCCCTAGCTTCAAGTCTGTGGTTCCCCAAAGGCCAGAAATCCCCATTTCCAGTGCAACGTGACACACCTCAGAGGATGCACAGACCACTGCTCCCCAGAACACATCCCTATGCCTAACTGGCCTGATGGTATACAGCCTGAGTGGTTTCCACCATGTCACTGCTGTGTGATCTCAGGCAAATATGCAGTTCTCGGAGTGTCGGCTTCCTCATCTGTAAAATGAGAATAGCACTGCTACCCACAGGGTTGCTGCAAGTATCCAATATAATACTGTACACAAACCAGGAAGAACAGTTCTTGGAACAGAGCAGGCAACCAGTATGCATTGCCAATTTTATGGAGTTTTCCCCCTACAACAGAATTTCTGATAATAAAAGGCATCACTAGAATCAATTTCATCGAGACTTTTAAAAATATTTTTTAATATTTTTGTTACTCCTCACCAGAGGACATTTTTTTTTCCTCATTGATTTTTAGAGAGAGTGAAAGGGAGGGGGAGGAGACAGAGAGAATGAGAAACATCAATGTGAAAGAGACACATCAATCGGTTGCCTCCCGTACGCACCCCAACTGGGGCATGGATTGAGCCCGTAACCAAGGCACATGCCTTTGACCAGAATTGAACCTGGGACCCTTCAGTCTATGAGCTGACGCTCTAACCACTGAGAAAACTGGCTAGGGCAAGAGACTTTTTTTTTTAGTATTAAGTTCTTCCCTCCAAATCAAAATAACTCCAATTCAAAGTCAGTATTTTATTTATCAAAGAACTAAAATATTCTGCTTTCCTGTAATGATGTTGATCAAATGTCTGACCTGAAATTAGCATGTAGACAAATCTAACACTGAAGAACCCTGTGACGTGTAACAATGAGTACAGAATTTAATTATATTTGACGTTAATAAAAAATGTTCTGTTTCCCTTCTAAAAAAAAAATAAATAAATAAAAAAAAAATAATAAAATATTCTGCTTTCAGACAGTTACCATGTATGCTCCATACCTTTCTTAAATCTGATTCCTAAAAATCAGCGGCTGCAAGAGACAATTATCAGAAAGAGCAGCTGTTTTAGAAAAAGACTTTCTAAGGTATTCCTATAAATAAAAAGATACACTAAGGGATTTACGTTTGATATGCAACAGCAATCTTTCAATTATGGTGTGCAACTATTTTAGGAATACACCTATGACACAGGCAAACGTCTACCGCTGGGTACAATCCTTAGCTCAGGTCTCAGACGTAGACACCAGAAGGCTGAGTAAGGACAGCTGAACATCGAGA